>NC_090269.1:74119620-74719620 GCF_040414725.1 Anabrus simplex
GTGGTCAAATGAAGGTACCCGCACTCGTAGACCTGGCACAGGCCCAGCGCGACAGACAACTGTGAGAGAGGATCGCCGCATCGTTGGAATGGCCCGGATGGAACCCCATGCAACAGCAGCGCAAATTCGAGCAGCTGTGGCACCCCACGTTACACAGCAAACAGTTGGTAATCGCCTGCGTGCAGCTGGCTTACGAGCCCGTGTCCCTGCAGAAGGTGTTTCATTGACCCCACAACAGCGTCGTGTAAGGCTGCCCTGGTGTCGAGAAAGATCGATGTGGGTAGACGAATGGCATAGGGTCGTCTTTAGTGATGAATCGCGCTTCTGTCTTGCCCGCAGTGATTGCCGGAATCGTGTGCGCCGACGTACCGGGGAGAGGGCCGCTCAGATCTTATTGTCGAGAAGCACACAGGACCAACACCAAGCATTATGGTCTGGGGAGCTATTGGCTTTAATGTGAAATCACAATTAGTGCTTGTTGAGGGCAATATGACTGCTCGACAGTACGTTGATAGGATACTCAATCCAGTGTTTGTCCCTATGATGGCGAACATTGCTAATGGGATGTTTCAGCAAGACAATGTTCGGGTTCACAGTGTACGCATCTCCAGAGAAGCTCTCCACGACATCACAACCTTAGAATGGCCCGCCAGATCCCCCGACCTCAGTCCTATTGAGCATGTGTGGGACATGATGGGTCGACAACTGGCCAACCGTCCTCAGCCACCCAAAACTCTGGAACATCTGACCCGTGCAGTGCAGCAAGCATGTGCCACCATTCCTCAGGAAGCGATCCAGGGCCTTATTGACTCCATGCCTCGACGAATTCTTGAATGTATTGCAGCTCGTGGTGGGCACATCCTGTATTGATTGTTGTCCAAACTTGCGATCAGAGGGACCTGAAAGTGTAATCATCGAATCACAACCGAACACTCGTCCTGCATATTCAATTGCAGCAATGTACCACCACTCCTTCTGGGTGGTGCAATTTCCATTTTCTTCAGTGTAATAAATATTAAAGGCAGCCATTTAGGCTACATTTCTAGTAAAAGGAATAAACGCATATATTAGTAAACTGCGCTCGTAGCGTAACGGTTAATGTAATAAACTGCCGTCCTCGGGGTACCTAAGCAAGAACTAAGTAATATAATGATCAAAGAAGTGTGGACGGCTGAAATTAAATAAAAACAAATTATTCTTTATTTTCTAATCCGTTTACCGTCCATGGTCGGTTTTTCGATCGGACTCAGCGAGGAATCACACCTTTACCGCTTCAAGGACACTGTCCTGGAGCATGAGACTTTGGGTCGGAGGGATACAACTGGAGAGGAGAAGCAGTACCTTTCCCAGGCGGACTCACCTGCTATGCTGAACAGGGCCTTGTGAGGGAATGGGAAGGTTGGAAAGGATAGACAAGGAAGAGGGGAGGAAGCGGCCGTGGCCTTAAGTTAGGTATCATCCCGGCATTTTCCTGCAAGAGAAGTGGAAAACCACTTTGAGAACGGCTGAGTGGGAAATCCTTTTGGTTTCTCTTTGCTAGTTGATTTACGTCGCACCGACACAGATAGGCCTCATGGCAACGACGGGATAGAAAAGGGCTAGGAGTGGAAGGAAGTGGCCGTGGCTTTAAATAAGGTACTGCCCCAGCATTTGCCTGGTGTGAAAATGGAAACCACGCAAAACCATCTTCAGGGCTGCCGACAGTGGGGTTTGAACCCACTATCTCCCGGATGCAAGCTCACAGCTGCGCGCCCCTAACCGCACGGCCAACTCGCTTGGTTTCAAATAGGTGGGAATCGAACCGCCCTCTACTCAGTTGCCCTCCCGAGACTGTGTTGACCCCGTTCCAGGCCTGGTACCACTTTTCAAATTTCGTGGCTTGGCCGGAAATCGAACCTGGGCCCCCAGGGGTGGTAGCTAATCACACTAACCACTACACCACAGAGGCTGACATTCCTCTTTCTCTAGAGGAATATTTGCACCAATGTTTCCTCTTAAATTCCACCTTTAAGGTCTGCACACACCAACGTGGGACGCGGGAAGCGTAAGCGGGAGCGAAACCTACAATCCCGCGGTCGCTGCGAAGTTCATCCAATACATTACGTCCTTCATGGCTATCTGTTTGAGGAAGTTCGTTGCTTCCAGGTGTGAATGTAGCAGGCGGTGCGGATACTTTCTTTTTAGACATTCCAAAACATCCTGATCCATAGGTTGTATAAAACTTGTTACGTTAGGGGGCAAAAATCAAGCACGAATTCCATCACATACTAGTTCGTATTCATCTGGATGTGGCCCCGCGTTGCCCAGCAATAAAACTACTTTAATAGGCAGACTTGGTCTCGGTAGAGGGGACCCACAGTACGATGGCATGGCGGAAACGCGCAGGGAATGAAATGCTGTTGAGAAATCATTTTAAACTTACGAAAATAATTTTTTTTTTCATATATTGCTTTTTTTTTTAAATTCTCCTTTCGTTATCATGAAATTCCTTGTTTTGTTATAATTTCTTCCAATGTCTTGCTTTCATATAATTGTTTGTCGTTAGGTAATTTTTGTTTTCATTTAACGTCGTTCCCATAGTATTGTGAAAATATATATCCACCAGGATACCTCACAACTGAAATTGATTTGATAGTAATAATGATAATAATAATAATAATAATAATAATAATAATATATCTTACATTATCTGAGTCCGCCTCTGTGGTATAGTGGTTAGTGTGATTAGCTTCCACCCCAGAGGCCCGGATTCGATTCCCGGCTCTGCTACAAAATTTGAAAAGTTGTATGAGGGCTGGAACGGGGTCCACTAAGCCTTGGGAGGTCAACTGAGTAGAGGGGGGTTCGATTCCCTCCTCAGCCATCCTGGAAGTGGTTTTCCGTGGTTTCCCACTTCTCCTCCAGGCAAATACCGGAATGGTACCTAACTTAAGGCCACGCCCGCTTCCTTCCCTCTTCCTTGTCTATCCTTTCTAAAACTTCCCATCCCCTCCCCCCCCCCAACAAAGCCCCTGTTCAGCATAGCAGGTGAGGCCGCCTGGGCGAGGTACTGGTCATCCTCCCCAGTTGTATCCCCTGACCCAGAGTCTGAAGCTCCAGGACACTGCCCTCGAGGCGGTAGAGTTGGGATCCCTCGCTGAGTCCGAGGGAAAAACCGACCCTGGAGGGAAAACCGATTACGAACGAACGAACGAACGAACATGTATTTGAAAGTTTACGAACGAAGAAATGTGTGCAAAAAGAAGGTCACAAACAAACAGTGATAATTAAAGAATTGATACCAGGTATACTATTTCATCCCACAACATATCTTTCTTCCTTACATTCTTGTACTCTTCATTACTCATGTCGTAAAGCATTGGATGTTTCTTAACGCACTCTCACCAACAGTTCAGTCGCCATTGCTACTGTCAAAATGAATGCGGGACGCGGGAGAACGCTGCATGCAGCGAACTGAAAACGATTCGCAGCAATCCCGCCATGTAGGCGGGAGAGTGATGCACCGGTGTGAAGGTATCCATACCCCGCTGTACTCATAATAGTTCGCGACGGGATCGTTCCCGCTCCCACGTCCTGCGTTGGAGTGTGCACACCTCAATCTTCATGTTATGATCCTTCCTACTTTTAAAACACTCCATTCAAGCTTATTCCTCTACTAATGGCATCCATGCCATCTCTCCACTGATTGTGCGGAACGTACTGCTCAGTCGAGCAGTTCGTCTCCTTACTCCCAAGTCCTCACAGCCCGAAGTTTGCAACATTTTTACACTACTCCTTGTCGGAAACAAAGCAGAACAAATCGTGTTGCTTCCATTGAATCATTCAACATATGAGTGTAAAAATAATCGTATTTACATAAGTTGCGTTTATCTATTTCTGCATTTCAACTCCATTAGGCCAAAATATAATTGTGAACAGAATTTATCACATGAGAATGTCATTTTGCGCTATATTGTATATAAAACGTACACAAATACACTGAAAAATCATAGGTTTAATTGAATAATTTCAGAGTTATCGGCGAAATAGTTCATAGAAATGTAATTTGCGAGAAATAAGCAATAATTATACATTTGTTTTCATACCGACACATACTACACGCTGACTTGTTAGGTATAGGTTTCAGCACCTTACCTTTCAAATCATAACTCCAAACATATTGTAGGTATCAATTTAAAATACAGATATTTTCCATAATTATTTGAGTAGAAACCAAATTTATATATATATATTTAGTGGTCATAAGCTGTATCTTACTCCCTTAACGAAAATATCTTAGAATTAAATTTTAGACCTACCATAAACTACTATTTCACCAAGCATAAATAAAATTAACAGCCTGGATTATTTTGCCTCGTCCGCTGACCTTGAATAAATATTTTCTTCAATTTTTTTCAGTCATTTTCTTGTGATACGCGTACGAGTATAATTATAGACAGACAGCGAGATAGACATAATGGAATGTTTAAAATTGCATCTTATTGTAGACATAGTCAACACACAAATACCAATTTTTTAAAAATTCTGATCAAAACTCTTATTTTATTTACAGTGCATAGAATTTCTTTCTCAAATCAAATACCTAATTTCAGGAGCTTGGCTTCCTCATCGCCAGCATCCAGATGGCAGAATTGTTGGAGGGCGAGCAACCACTATCAGAGAACACCCTTACCAGGTAAGTAGAGTCAATGGTAATAAAAATGAGCGATAATCAAAGAATAAATTATAATACTGAATTTTTAGACGTGGTCATATGACTCCCAGCCGTCTGGAAGACCTCCTCCGGTATTTCCAGAATGGGATGTTTGATGAAGGCTGGGATACTCCCAACCAGCCCAAGGACATGTGATGAAGTGTCCTTTTATTGTGATTTTCGTTTGGTGTTTTCGTGGATTTTCTGGAAGGTGAAAGTAGGACCTTCGTATTCTGGCTACATTCCGAAGATACTAGAACTCATCACTAGGTATATAAAAGAAAGCTCGCCACTATCAAGGAGTGGTGTTGAAGTAGTGTTGAGTAGTTGAGTAGTCAAGTAAATTGATTAAGTTAGTTTGCGGTCTTGTCTGGAATAGAGCCAAGGGTACAGTAGTCGTGCGCTGTGATAGTAAACAGATGTGTGGAGCTGTTTGGATAGAGTTGCTGTGTGAAGTGACTGGTGCGTGTCAATCCAAGTGAAATGTGAGACCTGTCAATCACGATTACTGAAGGGTCGACCGTTCCAGGTAAATACAAGCCAGCCGGGGACTTTTATAATTGGCCACTAATTACTGATGTGTCGTCATTCATTATCAAGTATAATTGCGTGTGTACTGATAGTATAATTCTGGATATAATTTGTCCAGATTAGTCAGTGTTTTCCCGTAACAGATAGTTATTCACTCAACACCTTAATTCCCTTTTCGAAGCTAGTCGTTATTGAAATATCCAGTGCTATAATTTGTACCCTATTGAAATATACATCCGCACTGGTACAAATCAGATTATGATTTATTCTGTACACTTCAATTTTTGTCTCATAATTCATGTTTATCTTAGAGCAGATATACAAAATACTAATAAAATACCGACTTTCATTGGACTAACTTAAGCTACGATATCCCAATCGGAACATACACACACACACTTATACTTGACAATGACTGATAAAAGTTCTCTAATTAATGGCTATTTACACCAATCTCTTGACCTCACAGCAGGTCCTGCCTGGTACGGGTGATCCTTCCTTAATCTTGAATGAAGGGTCTCAATTTTCACTTGGTTTCACGCGCAACAGTCACTTCACACAGATGCTCCAATGTAGACAAGTTCGTATACATGAGCGTTGGATATCACGAGGCATGACTACTATACACTTGGCTCGACTTCAGACAAAACCGATGACTCAATTCACGCAACTGCTCCACAAACTCAACTACTCAACACAAATCACTCGGCAAGACAACAGCACAGTACAACTTAGCACAACCACTAAACAACGGCAACACTCCAGCACTACAACACTCCTCGACAACAACAATAACAACGACAGCAACAACTGTGCTAACACGACGACACTTTCAACACTTAATCCAGTTCCCCACGAGCCTGCTTTTATATACCTGCTGACGAAGTTGTAGTATCTTCAGGGTTCGTTTGGAATGGGAACGTTCTAGTTTCACCTTCCAGAAATTCCACGGAGACACCAGACGGAAAGCACCATACAAACCGTGGGCGTCATATGACCTCAGCCCGGCCTGGAGCTTCCAAGACTTCCTTCCAGAGAATACCAGAGAGGGGCTTCCAGAGGGCTGGTGGTCACATGAGCACGTAACAGCAGGTTTAGTTCAACTTTGTTGGTCTGTTCGTTTTGGTTTGTTTTGCTTTTTGTTTGTTTTCTGTTTTGTTTCGTTTCGATATTACGAAGAAACGGCTTAACAAAATTTCCCGATCCTCAGTATTTATGTTCAGTGATAACTGGGATGTGTCCGCCTCTGTGGTGTAGTGGTTAGCGTGATTAGCTGCCACCCCCGGAGGTCCGGGTTCGATTCCCGGCTCTGCCACGAAATTTGAAAAGTGGTACGAGGGCTGGAACTGGGTCCACTCAGCCTCGGGAGGTCAACTGAGTAGAGGTGGGTTCGATTTCCACCTCAGCCATCCCCGAAGTGGTTTTCCGTGGTTTCCCACTTCTGCTCCAGGCAAATGCCGACCGCTTCCTTCCCTCTTCCTTGCCTCCTTTCCCATCCAATCTTCCCATCCCTCCACAAGGCCCCTGTTCAGCATAGCAGGTGAGGCCGCCTGGGCGAGGTACTGGTCATCCTCCCCAGTTTTAACCAAAGTCTGAAACTCCAGGACACTGCCCTTGAGGCGGTAGAGGTGGGATCCCTCGTTGAGTCCGAGGGAAAATCCGACCCTGGAGGGTAAACAGATTAAGAATAAGAAGAAATAATTCAACATAAAATAAGTTAGACTTGAGCGAGATCGAAAGCAGTCCGAAGATATTAATGTAGAAAAGAAGAGGCACTACGAGCCTTGCTTTCTTGACTTGGAACACAAGTATATTATAATGTTAATGACTGGGAAGTGATTAGTACGCCCTTTTGGTCCGAGCGGAACAACCACAAATTTATCCGTGAATGTCAGGCTCCATGGCTAAGTGGTTAGCGTGCTGGCGTTTGGTCACAGAGGTCCCGGGTTCAATTCCCGGCAGGGTCGGGAATTTTAGCCATCATTGATTAACTTCGCTGGCACGGGGGCTGAGTGTATGTGTCGTCTTCATCGTCATTTCATCCTCATCATGGCGCGCAGGTCGCCTACGGGAGTCAAAACAAAAGACCTGCACCTGGGGAGCCGAACATGTCCTCGGACACTCCCGGCACTAAAAGCCATACGCCATTTTTAATCTGAAAAATAACCTTGGCATGGCTCACTGCATTTCGGAATTTAGCTAACAAAGTATGGCATTTTAAAATGCGCTCATTCCTATCTCTATCCGATAACTCGTTTATGTACGTCGGTCGAAAAGGTCCGAATTTAAGGTCTTTTTTAATGTAACCTCGCATTGTTGTACTCAGTATACCGAGTTCTGAGGCACGTTTACGAGTCGACTTCATAAGAGATTGTTCAATCTAAGCACAGACTCCAGAACATGTTTCTTCTCGTATCTTCTTCCTTCCACTCCGGAGCCTGTATTTAATCCTACCGGAGGCAAAAATCCCAATCGATAAGTGTTGCTTTTCACGGTGGAACCTTATTAAATCTTTCCTGAAGTGCACCCATAATCTGTCTCATTGTCTGCCCTGTGTGTTGCCGTTCGTGCACCCATACACTTGCCACTAACCGCTCTTCAATAGTGTAACACTTACCGCTCACATCTGCCATGGCTTCACACTAATACTCGACGGCAACAATATGTATTCCAACCGTTGTTTACGTTATTATGAGAGACTGGGAAATGAGCAATGAGAAGGAGGGTCACCGAATTTAGTTTTCTCTTCCCCCCGCTAGGATCGCATTTCTAAGTCACACGTTTTGAATATCTTCCTATGTTCAGCATGAATCTTGTAACAAGTGCTTGTGAAAATGTATAGCTAATTATGATACTTACGAAGAAACCACGTGTTCTGAATGTTGTTTATGATCCATGTTTGTTGTAGTGCAAATAATACGTCAATATGATTCTAATTTGTCTTGTTGGAAACTTGTTTACATCATTTTCTTGAGGTTATGAGTCGTCGTAGTATGGACCCACAGTCAACACGAATTTATACATATTTACAAAGGTGTTTTAAAGTGTTTGTGAGAATCTATAGTCAGTTTATACATGCGTAGAAGCTAATACTTAAAATACAGTCTTTGTAATGAGTCTCCAGTTCAGAGTCCCCATTTGAATCTCACATCACTGCCTAACTTAACTTAGCTTTAACACTTGTCTGTTCTAAGGTTTGCTGTGTGTAAAATAATATGACACCGGAATCTTGTAATGTGAGGAAAGAATTTTGAACAGAATGCAGAGCAATTTATTAGAAAGCTTGTCTTCAATACCATCAGCATCACTCTCTAGAGTGCATCAGTCATTCCAAGAAGCTTATCCAAATTCCTGTCATAGACCAGCCTCGATTTTATTGCTATCTTATCTATGATGAGAGATGCAACATTTTAAATATCGTACTGTGAAAATTTCATCTCTGCAATCAGACGAGCTCGTATCAAAGAAGTAATTCCTATCTCTCCTCTGGAATGGCCAATGTAAATGTTTAAAAAAATTTTGTGTGGTAGGTGGAAAATATGAAGATAACTTAGGAACCTGTAGCCCGTGGATGACCTGTTGGAGAATAATATGTAGACCCGTATATTATTTTCTCTGAATTTACACTTCTGTTTATAAAAAAATTGAATCTGATCAATCAATAAATTTGCTTTCAAATCACCTTGTTCGGCTCGTTCTGTAATTTTATTTAGTTGACTGTCAAGTCCATGCTGAATTTTTCATTTTTGAGTTGATATATCCTTCCTTGTAAAGCGGCAATAATATTTGTAAGTACTGTTTGTTTCCCACATTTTCTATTCTTTTCAGTTTCAAACCTATTTTAGTGCTGTATAGTTGACGTTTAATAGAACACTCTGTGCCGTGGCTTTATATAATGGATCCCTGATTATTACAGGTGGAGGGTCTTTCTCTTTGCTGGCTGCAGATGTGGCTAGTTCTACATGAAGTTCAATTTTCTTGTAGAGTTAAGGTTCGTTTCTCACTTCTGTAGCCTTCCTCTCATGTGGTCTTCCTGTACGTGATTGTGTTTGTTTGTGTCCGGGAAAACTTGAAATACAGATTGAATGTCATTCGAAAGGAGGACTTATAGTGCTTATAGTGCTGTGTTTGCACTAATCTAAGTCCTTGAAATGCCTACTGCAAACAGTGGAATACACACTAGGTTTCCACAGAGATCCCAGTCAATTTCCTTGACGAGAAATTGCCAAGAAATATTTAGTTTTAATTTCCTCGTTTTTCGGAAATCCGTGAAATGTAATATCACATCCTTTTGAGGTTCTTGATTTACAGTAACGAACACCACAGTACACCATGTTTTTAAAACAATCCGATGTTCGCAGTACGTAAATACGTCATTATAGTTCAGTTATTATGAGTTTCGACTTGACGTTTGAGCGCTGCCCTTTGGCGGAGGGTAAGTGAATTAATCAACAGCCAATCATAGGTAGCCGATCGCTCCGATAGAGCGCGTTAGATTCCAGTTGCGGTTAGCAGTGTTGTCGATCTGTTTACTGTAACCACGTGCTATCAGCTGTGTGTTGTATTGTGCTCAGTTCTTTTCGCGGTCTTTATGTGTGTGTTAGGTTGTTGTTCGTTTATATTTCGTAGTGTAGAGTTTATAAATCTATTGTTTAGTATTTTTAATAGTATAGCGCGTTATATTGTAGTGAATAGTGTGTAACAGGTGATCTATTTGATATAGTACCTTAGTTTAATATTTAATTCGGTAGGTTAATTTTAGGCCCGTGTGTGAATTTCGTGTTCTGTCATGTCGACGCCTACGTTTAAGGATGAAGCTCCCAAGAGAAGAAAGCTTTTTGGACGCGGTACTCCACTAAGGAGTCAGGCCCGGGAAATTGTTTGTAATGTTAGGGAGTCATTTGACAAAGCACCGACAATGGCGGCTAGAAAGAATGAGTTTATTAAGTGGTTGAAGGAGCACAATATTCTCTTGAAACAAAACAAGCCCCAGTGCCCAGTTTATGTGGTGGATAGCCAGAAGGAACGGGCATAAAGTAGTTCACCTTCCACTATACCATTGCCATTTTAACGCCACAGAACTGATTTGGGTCCAAGTGAAGGATTATATAGCTGAGAATAACCGACTCTTCACAGTTTCGGAAGTTAAAAGACTTATTTTCGAAGCCGTAGGCCGTATAAGTGCGGAGGACTGGAGCAACGTTGTGAGACACACGAAATCCGAAATGATTTAAGCTTGGGAGAAAGAAAGTCTCACAGACGATTATGTTGAAGACTTATCTCTTTAGGGTCAAAAAGAGTGAAACCTCAATAGACGATGACAATGCCGATAGTGACTCAAATGAGTGGCATATTCGCTTTGTAGGATTATTTCATTCGTTACGGGAAACAATCTAACAGCAACACGAGATCTACATGGTGAGTAGAAATTTAATGTTCTCACGTTTTATCTGTTCGAGCATTGACATTTTTTTTCTTGTAGTCTTATCCTAAATGTGTTTTGTATTATTGATCTTATGTGAAAAATGTATGTTGCTACAAAGAATAACTGATTATGGACGTATATTCCAGTATTTACATCTCTGTTCGTATTGTGTATCGTAAATCAGCTGTTTGTATTCGTAGCCATTTGGCACCACCGGCTGACTTCCGGCTAACTGTCAAGTCGAAACTGATAAAAACGGAACTATAATTTCAGTCATAAAATTATAATCACCCGCACTAGCACAAGAAAGCTCATAAGGTACAAAAATACGTCCTAATACGCTCTACAATGTTTAAATGAGTACTTCTTCCGCGAAATTTTGTGACTAAGAAGGGCGCACCTACCAGCAAAACGATGCTTTTCAAGAGTCCGAGCTGGTACCAGTTTCACGACCAGCGAGGTCTTGTACTTCCCAGCCTTGTATAATAACGTAAGCAACGATTCCAACACTTGATTCCAACAATTAATAAGAAGTAATATAGCTACCAACCTGCATAAATAACATAGCATAAACAACATTTGATACTAAACAGTTATGGGGGTACGAGGACTTCTCGCCCATCCTATATATACAAGCCAGTTATCTGTGCATTGTCATTAGTTTCTTTGTTCAATCCTTGTCCCGTTTCTCTACGGGGTCGGGTATGATGTGAGGTGAATAATTTTATATTTTAGAATTCTTTTTATAAAAATGTATATAATCCACTCGGCGTAAAGTGACAATTACATACGTGTAAGATTCGAGTACTGGTTTTATGTCGTTCAGGGAACAAATCACATGAATATAATTTTCAAATAAGAGTAATAATAATTTCGTGTGGCTATTTATAGCCGGTTGCAGCCTTTGTAAGGCAGAGCCTCCGATGAGGGTGGGCGGCACCTGCCATGTGTGGTAAAGGATAGTGTTATGTGTGGTGCATGAGTTTGAGGAATGTTGAGGACAGCACAAACACCCAGCCATTGGAATTAACCAATGAAAGTTAAAATGCCCGATCCGGCCGGGAATTGAACCCGGTACCCTCTGGAGCAAAGGCAAAACCATTTAGCCGCACTTCAAATCACATTTATTAAGATTATAAAAATGATTGTAACCACATAAAACCAGCTATAAGTATAACTCCTGCGTCAAAATTCTTCAGCTCACTTACTGCACATGTTTTCTGAATTTGTATACGTTTCATATTCCAATTTATTGTAAGAAGTTCACTGAATTCAGTCTACCAGTGATATTTATCACAGTAACTAAGGGTGCACTCTATCCATTAGTCAATATCATTTTCTGACCTGCTATGTTCAATAGATCGACTCGGAGTGGATTTCTTGCGCTTACTTTTCTCTCTTGTCGAGATTGTGAGTCCACTATTTCAAGGTTAGAAACCTATGAATTTTGTTCCAGATTGAAAGACAACTTTGAAACTTATTATTATTATTATTATTATTATTATTATTATTATTATTATTATTATTATTATTATTATTATTATTATTTACAAGCGAATGGACCACTAAGGATCACGCTACAACTTCATTTCTTTCTCTTCGTGTGGAGTTTTCTCTGTGTCCAATACTCCTCCATGCGTTCGCTGGCCTGCTTCCGTTGTTCATCTGTCCAGGCTCTTCCGGTCTTCCTAGTTCTTCCTGCGACTTGAACAACTTCCAAATTCTTCAGTGTGTTCCTAAACGTATTCCTTTCTAACAGCTGGTCTTCCAAGATGCTTAACCTTTCCATATCCTTCTTCGTTTCCCTAATCCATGCTGTAGTGGTCTTTTTTCTCCAGAAGTAATCAAACATCTGTTTGGTAAGTCTGTTTGCGTTCACTCTGTATAGATGTCCAAGAAAAGCCAGCCTCCTTTTCTTCATGGTCTCTGAGATTCTTTCCACCTTCTGGTAAACTTCTTTGTTACTCCGAAGTTTCCATCCGCTTTCAGTTTGGACAGCTCCCATAATTTTTCTGAGTATTCTTCTTTCCAGGATCTCTAGCTTCTCCAGCTTGTAGTTCATGGACAGGCATTCACTGGCATACAGGCATTCTGTTTTGACCACGGTGTTGTAATGTTTTAATTTGGAATTCCAAGATAAGCACTTCTTATTGTAGTTATCAAGCCATATGCTCTCTCCATTTTTGAGATCCGATCTTCCACTGCAGCTTTTTCTAGTCCATTCTCCTGTATCGTCTCACCAAGGTACTTGAACTTCTTGACCCTTTCTATCCGTCCTATCTCTGTTTCCAAGAATTTTGGTCCATCTTTGATGTTCGTCATGAATTTGGTCTTTTCTACTGAGATCCTCAGTCCTGTTTGGCTGGCGATCTTTCCAAGAGGTTAATCTGGATGGTTGCGACCTCTGGACTTTCTGATAGTATAGCAAAGTCGTCAGCAAAAGCCAAGTTGTTATTATTATTATTATTATTATTATTATTATTATTATTATTATTATTATTATTATTATTATTATTATTCCTTCGTTTCACCCTCTTCGGGGTACGTTGAATCAATAATTTCTCGGTGTGTTGTTCTTTCCTTAGGGCCGAGTATTTCTTCATTCATTCTGATCTTCTCCTCTCGTCTTCCGAGTTAATAAGTTTGTCTTTTAATGTAGATTTGTCTTGGAACCTTATATTTTCGTCTTTATTTATTACTTTACTTTAACTGTTTGATCCAACAGTGAATTTTCTGTAATATTTAATTCTAGTAGATCTTCTACAATTTCTTTAAAACAGTTGAGTTTTGTTTCGCGGTTACGGAAGAAATCAAAGATTTGTTTGGTTAATCTATTAGACTTCATTCTGAGAAGATGATCGTAAAAAATGTATCCTTCTTTTTCGCATAGTATTTGAGAGTTTTCCAGTTTTCTTGCAGTTTCTTAATCTTGATGTATATTACCTTTTTATCTTGAAAATTTGGTCCTATGACCTTTCTGAAAATTTTCCTTTCTTTTAGCTCAAGTTTCTCCATCTGGCCTTTGAAAATAGAGTTTAGTGTTTCTGCTGCTTATAGAGCTTCTGGTTTAATCACGGTTTTAAAATGTTTAATTTTGGAACCCCATGAAAGGGATTTCTTGTTGTATGTATCTTTTGTTAATTGGAATGCCAATTCAAGTTTATGTTTCCTGTATTCTATTGCTTCGCAGTCCACAGCATTCCAACTAATCCATTCTCCGAGATATTTGAATTATTTTACTATTTCAATCTTTTGTTCTTGGACTTTGAGGTATTCATGTGGGTGTTTGTTGTTTGTCATGATTTTATTATTCTTCTTCTTCTTTCTTCGTTTCGGCCTGCTGTGGACCACGTTATTTCAACCGTTTGCATCCTTGAGCTTTAATTCTTCCCCAGTACTCACGCATTCTCGTTCTGTGAGCCTCCTTCCTTTCATCAGTCCACTTCTTGCCTGTTTTCAACTTTGGCCTTTCTTGGAACCTCTTGTATCCCTGGAGCTTTTTCTGGAGAGGAGCACGTTTCTGGATGTCTTCGAGTGTGATTCCTATTTCTTGAAGGTCTTTTTCAACTTCGATAAACCAGGGTCCCTTGGTTTTCTTGTTAAGAAAGTAGGAAAAGATCCTATTGGTTTGTCTCTGTGTGCTCATGCGTGCTATATGGCCATAAAAATTAATCCTCCTTTTCCGAATCGTGTCCGTTATCCTCTCCATATGTTGGTACAGATCGCTGTTGTGTCGTCTCCTGTACTCACCATTTTCTTTGATTGGTCCAAGAATCTTTCTCAGGATTTTTCTTTCTTTAGCTTCTAGCTTCTCCATCAGACCTTTTCTGTTCATTGCAAGGCATTCTGCTGCGTACAGTGCTTCCGGGCGTACAACCGAACAATAATGCCTAAGCTTGGCGTTGATGGACACTGATCATTTGTTGTAGACATTCCTAGACAGCTGATATGCCACCTCCATCTTGTTGATTCTGCACATGATTGCTTCTTTCTCAGAGTTGTTAGGTACTATCCACTCGCCTAAGTACTTAAACTTTTCCACCTGCTTGATTTTTCCCTGTTCCACAATGAGCTCTCTGGGGGCTGGCTTGATGTTGGTTATAAACTCTGTTTTTTGGAAAGAGATTTGGAGGCCAGCTTTTGCTGCTTGGATTCTCAGTTGGTTAATTTGCTTTTCAGCAGTATCTAGGGAATCAGAAAAGATCGCTAGGTCATCTGCAAAAGCTAGGCAGTCTATGATAAGATCATCTTTCTTATATCCTATTCTAAGGCCATTCTCAACCTCTTCCTTGCACATCTCCTTGCGCCATTCCCGAATGATTTTCTCCAGAGCGCAGTTGAAGAGAAGCGGTGATAGTCAATCCCCTTGCCTAACACCAGTCTTGATTTCAAAGACGTTCGAAATTTCTCCCCTGAATTTCACCCTGGACGTAGTGCTGGTTAAGGTCTGTTGAATGATAGCTCTCGTTTTGTTGTCTAAGCCCATTTCCTTCAGAATGCGGAGGAGTGTGTGTCGGTCTATGGAGTCGTAGGCTTTTTGGAAGTCAACAAAAGTAACTACAAAATTCTTATTCCTGGATTTTAGGTACGACAGGACAGACTTAAGGTTCATGATCTGCTCGGCACAAGATCGTCCTTTTCAAAAGCCTCCTTGGTATTCACCCAACTGTGAATCAAGTTGCTCTTCTGCCCGAGTTTGAAGGGCTTTGGAGAGAATTTTGTATGTTACTGCGAGAAGGGAGATGCCGCGATAGTTGTTTACATCTGTTTTGTCACCTTTCTTATGTAGGGGATGAATCAGGGCTGCTGTCCAATCATTTGGGATCTTCTCTGTTTCCCAGATCTCGCGAATGATCTCAGTTAGTTTATCGATCGCCTTTTCACCTGCAGCCTTCCAGAGTTCAGCAATTATCGCATCTTCTCCAGGTGCTTTGTTGTTCTTTAATGATGTAATTATCTGTTTGATTTCCTCTTTTGTGGGGGGAGAAGAGTCTGGGTTGGGATGTCTGGATTCTTCAAAGGTGAATTCTGATTCTGGTTCTTCGCAGTTAAGAAGAGATTCAAAATATTTAGCCAAGATTTGGCAGTTATCCTTGTCGTTGTAGGCAACTTCTCCATTTTGATCTCGGAAGTGTAGACTTGGTGGGGTGTACTTGGTGAGGTTGTGTTTGAAGGTTCTATAGAAATCCCTAGTATTATTCTTATTGAAGTCCTGCTCGATCTGTGTCAGTTGGTTTTTGTCAAATGTCCGCTTTACTTGGCGGATCACTTTCGCTGCATGTTTTCTAGCCTCCAGAAAGTCTTCATATCTTTCTGGATTCTTCAGGGAATTCCATCTTTGCCAAGCGATTTGTCTTTGTGTTATGGCTTCATCACATTCTTGAGTCCACCACGGATTCTTCTTTGGTTTCTTTAGCAATACTGTCTCCTTAGCCGTTTCAACAATGGCATTTTTGAGTTGTTCCCAATTTTCTGTGTCCAAAGACTGAAGTTTCTGAGTGAATTTTTCGCTGGTTTTCAGCTTTTCTGTATCAAATTTGCTAGTTTTCTTTATCTTAACTCTTTTGGTGTTTCTTGGATGAAGCTTAATTTTGATCTTGGATAGATAGTGGTCTGAGTCAAGGTTAGCACTTCTCAGGACTTTAACATTTTGTATCTCTTGTGTTGCTTTTCGTGCAATGGCAACATGATCTATTTGAAATTCTCCCAAGTGAGGATTTGGTGATATCCATGTCTTTTGTTTTCTTGGTAGATGTTTGAAGGCTGTTGACTTAAGAACAAGATTGAATGCCTTACAAAGCTCTATAAGCCTTTCCCCATTTCGGTTGGTTCTTCTGTGGGCTGGATAGTTTCCAACGATATTTTGGAATTTCCTTTCTTTGCCAATCTGGGCATTGAAGTCTCCAAGCAAAATGATTGTGTGTTTGTCAGGAATTTTTGATATAACATCTTCCAGGTCCTCCCAGAATTTGTCTGTTCCTTCTGGGTCTTTCTTGTTTGCCTGGTTAATTGGTGCATGTACGTTCACAAGCGTGTGTACGTTGTTCATACTCCGAAAGCTAAGCATCGAGACCCTGCTGTTAGGAGAGCTGAAATCGGTGACTGAATCAATAATTTTCCTGCTGACAATAAATCCTGTGCCGAGGTGTGGAACAGTTTTCATCACACGTTTGCCAGTTTTCCCTTTGAAGATTCTATAACCTTGTGATTCAAACGCATGTTCATCAGTAAACCTTAACTCTTGAATTGCTGTAATTAGGATTTCATGATGGGAGAGGACATCCGTAAGATGTTTGAGTTTACCAACTTTCAAGAGGGAGTTGGCATTGAAGGTAGCAAAAAAATTTCGTTGTTTGTGGCTGATTTTGTTCCTAGGAGTCTCCGATACCTCCTTGCATGTAGGTGCAGGCTCCCCAGAATCCGAAGGCCTGCTTGCGTCCCTCAAGGCGACGGTGGATTACTTTATTATTATTACAGAATTTAGTCTGAAAGCCTCTGTGAATAAACTAAATGATTACATAGCCTCGTTTAGTCCCATCGCCTAATTTCCCCTCTGCCTCTCTTACCATCCATCGCTGCAACTATTATTCTCCTAGGTAGGCTATTCTTTATCATTCACCTCATATGACCCTTAATACTTCAATCCTCAACATACCATCTACGCCTCATTATAGCACTGGCATATTTTTTTGCGTTTTCGCTACTTAATACGCACAACTCCGTCAACTGATTTCATTCCTAACTTAGTCCTTGTCAGCTCAATACAAATACCCTCTGACACTGGCAGTATTCTCCCTAGGACCTTTTCAATGGGCGCACCGCTTTGCCGTTTTTTTAAGACCGTCCGGCTAACATAACCTACATATGTGCTAGTTGCATAATATTAATACATATTTGAGTCATTGGGTGCTCTAAATTAAAATATAAATACTGTAAATCTGTGTATTTAAATGCTAAATCTTCATTATTGTCAGCATAATTGCATCAATTACACAGGAATTTAAATATGTATCTTTGCTATCACCTAGTGTCGTGATTCAAACCTCACTGATGGCATCCCTGAAGACGGTTTTCCGTGGTAAATCTTCTTTATTGTAAGCATAATTGCATCAATTACACAGGAGTTTAAATATTCAGCTTGACTATCACATAGTGTCGTAGTGTGGTTTACCATTTTCACACCAGGCAAATGCTGGAGACTGTACCTTTAATTAAGGCAACGGCCGCATGGGAGCGTGCTCACTCCATTCCGCTGAACGTCACAATACCGTATGGCACTCCACAGTAACCGAGTGGTAAGCCCCGGTGTTACATGATTATGAACGATGAGTAGAACACTAGAAGTTCAAAATTCCCTGTTATGTTATAAGTGATAACACTACAATAGTGAAATTTTGCAGTTAACGTTTTGGTATTACTGTTAATTTCCTGAGGTGAATATATTGAAATGTTATCATATTCATTTTTTACGTAGTATTACCGACCCGGCTACTCATTCCTGACACCCGGCTGATGAACATTCCTGGGGAGAAAACTGCACTGGTCCCATGAGTTTGTACCAGCAATCATTATCACTACTTTAATGTTTGTTATTTAAAGTTTATGAATAAGATATCTTGAAGCTACCCAGGATAATTTCGATGGAGAGCCGGCTTCCTTCTTACAGAATACTGATGATCGCAGATACAAGCTCACAACATTAGCTTTACTGTATCTTGATTCATTTTCACTTAGTATTAAATTTGGGTCAAGTGTGTAGAATGTAGATTTACCTTGTCGAGGAGGTTATCTCTGAGCAGATATTCTTGTGTTTCAGTTGTCCTTTCAGGTTGACGGTAAACATTCCTGTGGTGCCTCTGTTATTGATGCTCAGTGGGCCCTGACAGCTGCCCATTGTGTTTATGTGTAAGTACAATGTGAATGCCACTTATTTCTTTCTTACACAGTGCAGTTTTAGAGGCACAAATTGTTTACCAGTAAAGGGTTTGTCTCATAAGGCAAGACCATTAAAATTCAGTGTGAATTACCTAGAACATGACACGTTTTGATGGTGGCTGTACCATGTGACCTAATTAAGATTTACGATTGGAAAATGTTAACCCTATAATTAGTTGGAACGCATTTTATATAAAAGGAATGAGCCATTTTTAATATTTTTGAGATAAATCTGAAAGCTTGAAACGTATTCAAAACGGCGATACCTGGGCTGTGAGTACTTCAACCAACGACCAAATTGTGTTGTCGTTTACTTTCATTTAAACAAAACCAAGAGATCTTAGTAACGGCAGTGTGCGAAAGCACGTTCTTCTTCATGTCTCAAGGAGTTTGAAAGATATAAATTATGAGGGAACAGAAAATCGCACTTATGATAAGTACATTGCCTGATGATCTACATACTCTGTGATGTGACACTGAAGTATCTCATTTGAGGTTATTTCTTAAATGATTTTGGTTTTGGTGATATGGAATCTGTCTCTTCAAGGATTACGTTAAAGATGTCACAAAGAAAGCAAATGTATTGTGTCACAAACGCAGAAAGTGACTTGCTTGAGGAAATGGAAAATGTGATCTTCACAGTTTGCAATTAAGTCTAAGTCGGCGACAGAGGCCAAACAGTTTCCTACTTTTTCCATTCAACTGAGACCCATCCCTGCCGTTTTATACTTCTCAGTAAATGATCCATTACAGTCTTACCTAACCCCTGTAACTACTGTACTTTGAACCAAGAACTCATTGTACATTCATATCTTAATGCACACCGATTTTCAACATACATGCCTTGGACTTCCTCTAACAACCTACCCCTAACCCTACATTTCTTCATGTATATCTTCCCTTGGTACTCGTCATATGCCGTCTGTAGATCTACGAAACTTAAGTGTGTTTAGTTTCCAATTACTTGACGCTTACTGAAAATTCGTCCTGACAGCCATTATGTGGTTTGAAAGCACATTGGTTTTTATCTAACGTACTCCCCACCATTGATTTCACAAACCTTTACAAAATACCTGTGATCACCTTGTTTGTTATAGTGATCAATGAAATACCTCGATAGTTGTTGAAATCCGTCCTGTTCCCTTGCTTATAGGTAGGTGAGTAATAAATTACAAGATTGTGCGCAACTGTAAAAGGACGTCGACAATATTGTGAGATGGACAGCAGGCAAAGCTGGCCATACACGGAAAGGAATTTTGACAGGCGAGGCCTTTTGTGACGCGTTACGACAGGCTAGGACTGCTCGTTAGTGAGCGAGATCAGTTCGAGGCGTTATGTGCTACAGGCGAGACCTGTTGTCAGCGCCTCAACGGAAAGACCTCGCCTCACAGATCAAGCCTCATGTGATGAAAGCATGGAGTGGGCAAAGGCATTGCTAGAGAAATGTATTGAAATGTACAAAGAGCGGCCGTGTCTCTGACAATTAAAACGTGAGGTGTCGCAATCAAGCGTTCTTCAGTATCCTCCTTTCTTCAGCTTAGAAGCTACAATATCCACAGTAAATACGCTTTCAACTAGACTGTTCTCCAGTAATAGCTACGCAAAACAAGTCATTCTTTACTAGTGGCTTTACGTCGTACCGACACGGGTAGGTCTTATGGCGACGATGGGATAGGGAAGGGCTAGGAGTTGGAAGGAAGCGGTCATGGTCTTAATTAGGGTACAGCCCCAGCATTTGCCTGATGTGAAAATTGGAAACCACGGAAAACCATCTTGAGGGCTGCCGACAGTGGAATTCGAATCCACGATCTCCCGGATGCAAGCTCACAGCCGCGTGCCCTTGACCGCACGGCCAACTCGCCCGGTACATGCTTACCTAATAACATATCATAATCGCTGTGGTGCATTCGCAAATAATGCTTGTAATCGTCCGGTTCATTTTCTCTCAGGTGTTGTATCAGCCTCATGTAACTAAAGCTGTCTAGCTCTCCTATTCATGATTTCATACACTTCGATCGATTTGCATAATTTAACATATAGCAAAATGCACATTCCAACAACCGCAACAGCATTTTTTTTCCTCTGGACACTGTCTGCTTCGATGTCCATCGCACAGTTCTAAGTATGGCAGACCCGACCGGCAAAGATTTCAAACTAATTTGAAAGGCCAGCAGATGAGGTTTGGCCTGCCGAGAACAAAGGGATCATTCCATTAACGGGAAGGTCTGGAATGTTGACAGATTATGTTGCACAACACGACAGGCTTGGTGTCACAGTTGATGGCGAGCAGCAGGCCGAGTCTCTGAAGATCACGCCTGGCAGGCGGTCTGTCGGATCTGGCCCCAAAGGCGAGGCTTGCGAAAAAATCTGTCCGTGTATGGCCAGTTAATGGTATGATGATAAACGGCTTTAAAAGTCAGGTTGTGAGTTTCACTAATAGGAAAAGTACTCTTTGATTTAATTACTGTGTTAATTGGGTGAAAGTTCCTTATGAGGATCACTGTAAGTGCGTAGGAAAGATCTTCATTGTGGTAATCAGATACGCGGTATTGTAAATAAAGCGTACAAATATCTGCACATGGTTTTAAGGGCACTTAAGGGCTGTACTAAGGATGCAAATGAGAGGGCACTTAAGTCTCTGGTAACACCCTAACTAGAGTATAGTTCCAGTGTATGGGACCCCTCACCAGGATTAATTGATGCGAAAACTGGGAAAAAAATCCGAAGAAAAGCGGCTCGATTTGTTCTGGGCAATTTCCGAAATTGTTTGGAGAGACGGCGTGGAATGACATTAGTAGCCGAATAAGTTTGCGTGGTGTTTTTAAAAGTAGGAAAGATCACAATATGAACATAAAGTTGGAAATCAAGGGAACAAATGCGGAAAATATTAGTTTATAGGAAGAGGTGTTAGGGATTGGAATAATTTACCAAGAGAGATATTAAATAAATTTTCAAATTCTTTGCAATTATTTAAGAAAAGTGCAGTTAAGACAAAGACAGGGAATCTGCCACCTGGGAGATTGGCCTAAATGCAGATAGGTGGTGATTGATTGATGAGGTGCAATCACTGATTCCGTCCACCGGGTGAATTGGCCGTGCAGTTAGGAGAGCACAGCTGTGAGCTTCCACACGGGAGATATGGGTACGAACCCCACTCTCAGCAGCCGGGCAAATTCCGTGACGGTACCTAATTTAAGGCCAAGGCCGCTTCTTTCCTCTTCCTTGTCTATCCCTTCCAATCTTCTCATTCTCCAATAAGGCCCCTGTTCAGCATAGCAAGTGTGGCTGACTGGGCGAAGTACTGGTCCTCTTCTCCAAAGTCTCACGCTCCAGGACACTGCCTTTGAGGCGGTAGAGTTGGGATACCTCACTGAGTCCAAGGGAAGAACCAACCCTGGAGGGTAAATGGATTAAGAAAGAAAAGAAAAGAAAGGAAGAAAGATAGAAGATTATTTACTACAATACAGAAACATTTACCTGGCCAGCCTTTCTAGGTTATTAAAAATATTACCCATGTATGCTAGTTATTGTTTGGATTAAAAAAGTCTCCGTTTTACATTAACACCTCGATTATTCCACAAAGATTTACGGTTTCTCCCCTCATTGTTGAACCAATCAAAACATGGACGTGCGCATACAATTGTATGTTTCATGCGTGTAATATTTTACAAGATTTGATTATAATTTTACTATCAAAATATAATTCACCTCTCATGCAGATACAAACCCCATAGATACGAACAAGAAATAGTATCTCAATAAGTCCAATTGATTCTGAGAAAAGTGCACCTGTGAGGAAATAAAATACCACGCGTCCGTTCATAGTTTTGAGCGACTGAAAATTTTAACTAACTGTATGATTTTCTTTTTCATTTCTGTTAAACTTTTGTGATGTAGTGACCCTTCTACTAGTGTATACTAGAGAAAGGAAAATCAGTAACTTGTGTTGTTAATGAAAGGAACATAAAAATCAGTACCTTAGAAAAAATAAAAAATTGGAATGGTACTGTCTTAAGGTCTTGACTTCATAAAATACGTACTACGTTATAGATCTCGTGAAAATGAAATAAGCTATTAACGAGGTATCTAAGAAAGTTATAGATCCCTTCACATGGTTATGAGGTTATTTTGGGGTTTTAGTAAGGATGTAAATGAGAGGGCGTATGTCTCCGGTAAGACCGCAGTTAGAGCATGGCTCCAGTGTATGGGACCCTCAGCAGGACTACTTGATATGAGAACTGTAAAAAATTCAAAGGAAAACATCATGATTTGTTCTGGGTGACTTTCGATGAGATGCTCGACTAATGGTATGTTTCGAGCTGACAGTGGTGAGTTGGCGTGGAATGACGTAAGTAGAAGAATAAGCTTAAGGGGAGCTTGTAAAAGTAGGAAAGATCATAATATGTAGTCACGTCCTAGTTCGTGAACCATGGGCAACGCCTGAGTGGCCTAGTAAGTGGTCCTGAGTGTCGGGATACCAGTTGCCATGGAATGGGAGTGGGCATCTCGGACATATTCAGAGTCATGGACACCCTAGTGCTCAGACGGCTAGGACTATACAATCCACCGGTGGTCCATAACCCGTTAGAGGAGAGATCCTCACTTGGATTATGTGTAAGTAGGTTGGCATCATGATTCATGAATTTACCAAGCTCAGAACATTTTAAGCAAGCCTCGGACCTATGGGAGTAACGGAGTCCCACCCCATTTGACCGGCGAGTAGAGGATTCGATCCCGGGATCCCGGCCGCTTTTCAATCCCGTAGTTTTCGGGATTAAGTTTTCCGGATCCCGGGATTTTCGGGATTGACATTTTTAAAAATTGCTAAATAGACTGCGTGAAACGAAACTCTCAGTGCGTTTGAATAATTCAGTGCAGTTGAAAAAGTCCGATTTCGAGTTCACCGATGAAATCATTAAAGTCTTGGCTCCAGTCAAATTAACTGTAGAAGCGCTAGAAGCACTCTGTCGCACTGATGCGAATTTATGCACACCTGATGCTGCCCTTAAGTGTACTTTTAAGCAGTTAAATGACAATAGCGCCGAGATGGATTCTAAATTCAAGATACATTTACAAAAGCGCATGGAAGATCGCCGAAGAAATGAGTTGATTGGCGTATTATGCTACCTACAAAATCCTCATAGTGACAATGTGGCGTTGGAGTTCGATGATAAAATAAAGCGTATATTTTCAAGTCCGAGCAAAGTCCTGATAAAAAAAAACAGATTGTTTCTTTAATTGAGATATTAAATGGTAAAAAAATTACGAAGAGTAAGAACAAAATATGCAAGTCAAGCCTACAAATACAGACAAAAGTGATTTGACGCTCAAAGAAAAGCTTCAGCTGGAAATAGAAAACAGCATGAAAATTATGTCTCCTGAAGCATTAAATGAAAATTAATTTTCCGGAATTGTTAAGAAAGAAATGAACCCATACGAGTCTTCCAATTCTACTCGGAGCTTTAACCTATAACAGGCTTATAAGTATTTACTAACGATTCCTCCAACTTCCCTCGAACCTGAACGCGCTTTCTCAGCAGCTGCATATATGTGCAACAAATTGACAAGCGGGCTTGATGATGAGACACTGGACACGTTGTTATTTCTCAGATCATGTTTTCGCAATTCAAATTAGAATGTTCCTATTAAATTAGTTTTCTTTATATTTACGAGAAATATGAAATGTGACTGATTAATGTTATTTTCAAATACATTTTGATAAGAAATTTTCTACCTATGTATTACGTTGTTACATGAAAGTCGTCTATTTAGTCTATGTTCAGAGAGATTGCTGTTAATTTCAAAAGTTTATTTGCATAGTTTGTAACATAAAGGTTTTTTATTATTATTAAGAAATGCACACAAGTTGTGTATATATGTTACATAAGTTTTGGCGATACATTTTACCCCGCATTTTGATTGTACACATTTTAATTAAGCACAAAAGTCTACTAGGGGTATTACCCGTTTTTTACAAGTGGTCATGTGATAACGATCAAATGATTGATCGCACAACTCACATATACAGTTATTCACGCGATTGTGAAAACGCTTGTTCTTGTATACTTTGTGGTGGTACCGATGCACAGCTATTGAGATCACCAGGTGTCGGAGGTCTTGATTCGTGTTGGCCCAAGATCTATTTACCATCGCTTCTGTAGTATAAGAGTCCAGCCAAATTTCTTTTCGTTTCTTGTCTTTCAATGAGCAGTTTATTCGAGCTGTCGGTAGATGGAATTCTCATACGCAGTTCTATAAAGAACGGTTCTCTCGCGAGCTCGTATACTAGCCTCGACTTTGTGTGTTTCGAAACATCTAGAGCGGCTTTCAAGAATCTTGATTTAACTGTTTCCAAAGTCATTAGATCTTTAGACTTAACTTATCCCAAATAATATTTATTCCGTATGTTGCGATGGGAACTATTTTTGCGTTGAATAAGGCCATAGCGGTTGTTAATGATTATCTGGATAATTCTTTGATGTCAAAAATTGCTTTTGTGGCAGATGCTGCACGGGATTTCACGTGTATTCTGAAAGATCTGGAGGTGGTTTGCAGAGTCACTCCCAGGTATTTGAAGCTGTTGACTGTCACAAGAGGTTTCTGTCCTAGATATATCCTGTCCTCCGCAGCTTCTCGAACTCCGTTGCGGAATGTCATCTGTACAGTTTTTTTCGCTGTTAATTTTCATTTTGTTTTCCTGTGCCCACATCTCATGTTGGTTTATGGCTCACTGCAGGTTGTAGGTGGAATTCGATCCAATGACCATGTCGTCCGCATATATGTAGACTTTTACATCTTCCGTATCTTGTCTAATCATCTGTACAACATCGTATGTGGTGACATTAAAGAGTAGGGTCTTAATGGTTCTCCCTGTAGGACGCCGTTAGTCTGAGCTGTTGTTTTCGATGTGGTTACGCCATCTGTGATCTGAATGAAATTGGCTGTCATCGTGTTATGGATCAGTGCAGTGAGCTTATCCTTTCCTGTTATTGTTTCCAGCTTTGAGATTAGGATACGTCTGTTTACTGTATCGAAAGCTTTGGCATAATCTACGAAGATTACATGGAATTTTTCTTGAAGATATCATCAATTAAGTTGTTAATGGCGTGGAGAGTGCTCCTGCCTTTCCGGAAACCGAATTTTTCTTCCAGAATCCTGTGTTCTACTTCCTTAGAAATTCGCTTTGTGATAATGCTTTTATCTTCAATATGCCTTTTTCCAGGGCAATTCCCCTGTAGGAGTTCGGGTTCAATTGATTGCCTTTCCCCTTAAAAAGTATCTTAATTGCCGACATTCTCCATATTTCTGGTATGTTGCCCTCTTTTAAACATAGATTCAACATATCTGTGACTGCTTGAAGTAATAAGCTAACTGAGCCTTTGATATGTTCATTATATATGCCGCCGGGACCTGGCGCCTCCTTGTCTTTTCGAGATGTTATTGTCTCGTATACCTCTTCTGTTGTGAAGGGTTCAGTTTCCGCTACGCATGTCTTCACATTGATCGGTTCATATGCGGTGTTAGTTTTATCATTGTTGAGAATGTTGTTGAAATGTTCTTCTCAAACTGTTATGTCTATTTCGCTATTGCTCTGAGATTTCTGTGGCCTCAACGCCATGTATAGGTCCTTTCTGGCTTCCTTTTGCTTCCTTTTCCATGTAATCTTTTTTTTGAATCTTCAGTAGATTTTTATATTCTTTTCTGATTTGACTGTAGGATTTTATATCATCTAAACTATGGCTGGATTTGGCTTTATGTAGCACAAGAACGGTAATCGGTCCCTTTCGTAACATTCTGCGTCAAACTATAGCTCTTCTCTTTTGATTGTATACCATAGCAGAATGATTCGTTTTTTCCAGTGCCATGGCAGCCGAATCAATGTCATTTCTCTATATATGATTATCGATTTTTTTCCATTCTTCTTTCTTCTGGCTTATTACGCAGTTGGTTTTTTAATTTATGTAAGTTTAAGGAGATCTCACTGATTCTTGGAAAATAATTATTTTAACATAGCGGCTGAGTGATTTTAAATTTGGTTAGTCTGACTCTAAGTCTGATTAGTTAGAGTGATTACATTTGCTAAGTGTATACCGTAAAATGTGTTGATTTTGTCTCAATTTCGTTTTGGTGATTAAACAGCTGATTTCTGTAAACATTTTCTTATTTTTTATTTGTAACCTTCAATCCCGGGATAATCCCAGGATCTCGGAACTGACCAATTGTAATCCCGAAATCCCGGGATTAGAAATAAGGGCCGGGATCGAATTCCCTACGGCGAGGGACTCCTCGGAAACAACTTGGCGAATGAAATGGAATTTGATGGGGAGCTATTAATATTAATGGGGCTTATGGAAGAAATAAAGTAGAATTGGCTGAGACAGCAAAGGGAATGCATCTGGATGTGCTAGGAGTAAGTGATATTCGGATGTGGAGAGATAACGAGGAGATTATGAAGTGTACTTGAAGGGTGTTAGAAAGGGAAGGCAGAGTATGGGGTAGGGCTGTTCATCAGGAATACCATTGCACGCAACATAGTTTCTGTTAGGCACGCAAACGAGCGAATGATGTAGGTAGATTTGGCAGTTTAAGGAATTAAGACGAGAACTGTCTCAGTGATTTCAATTATGAGGGTGCAGATGAGGATGAAGTTGACAAGTTTTATGAAGCATTGAGTGACAACGTAGTCAGGGTGAACTGCAAGGATAGGATAGTGCTAATAGGCGATTTCATTGCGAGAGTTGGAAGTAGAACTGAAGGATACGAAAGGGCGATTGGTAAATGTGAGGAAGATATGGAAGCGCGTTAACTAACCTGTTAAATAACTTAGATAAACATATAAGGTTTACAATCGAATCGGAGGATAATAAAAGTCTAAACTACCTAGACGTAACAGTAACTAGAGATAATAAAAACCTGGTTTACCAAGTATTCAGAAAGCCTACACATACAGATGTTGTTATCAGGAAAGACTCGAACCACCCGGGAGAACACAAGAAAGCGGCATTTTATAGCTTGATCAATAGAGCGGTAAGTACACCACTAGATAAAAATGAATTTAATAAATAGTTAAACATCATCCACGATATTGCTAGAAGAAATGGTTACCCTACGAGCTATTTCAATAGGATAAAGAATAAGGTCATGAATAGACCTAACACTCTACTTGTAAATAGGAAGGAAAAGAAGAAATTTGCTACATTCACTTATCATCATACGGCTTGGTTAAACTCTTTAGTAAACACAATATTCACGTATCCTTTAGAACAGATAATATTAATAACATTTTGTTCAGTTCGAATAGCGTAAACACCAATAGTATTTTCAGAAATTCGGGAGTATACAAATTGTCTTGTCAAGACTGCGAAAGAAAGTATGTAGGACAGTCGGGAAGAAGTGTATTGGTACGTTATAAAGAGCATGTAAATGCACGAAGATATTCTAGATACTCTGCCATGTGCGAACATATGCACGAAAACAATCATCATTTCACTAATATTGAACGGGACATGGTTTTATTACACCCGTTAAACAAAGGTAAACAAATGAATGCCCTTGAGAAGTTAGATATTTACAAGTCACAAATATTTGATAGTAAAAATAGCCTTAGTGAGCACATGTCAGAGGACAATCAGTTGTTTAAATTGGTGACCGAATATTCTAGAAAGAGGGCAAAGGAAAAGCGCGTAAGGGGGGAAGTATGACGATAGCATCAGTAACGGTACCCTCCACCCCTCTTTCCATCCACTGCGCCTCCCGCTGCAACTCCGCAATCACTCGTCGAACAATTTCAGTTGCTTTTATATCTCCTTGACAGTTGCACGACAGCCTTACGCACATCACGCCTATTAACGGAGGGTATCGGCTTGACAACAAGTTTTTATATCATTTTATATTTTTCTTAATACCACCTCACCTGAATTTTATAAGAAAGTATTGGAAAACCAAGGACACAGTGACCTCACATCACAACACGACGCAGTGCTCAACATTTTAATTCATACAGACGTCATCCTACTGTGTTTTATTGTATATGACAAGATGGAATTTAATTCCATGCCTCCATCCTTCAATTTTTAACATGTACATTGTACTGGTCATAGTTTTAGATGTCTTAATGGGGGCCCCCATTTTCACTAGGTCTTATTGTATACAGGAATTTTAATTTAACTAGCTGAAGAAGAGAATGTGCATATTCTCGAAACATTTACTAGACATAAAGTTACGGTGAAAGGTAAATATTAAAAAATGAACACATATTATTGACTGGGCGGATCATCCACCTCTCTATTTATTGCCAAGCTTATTTATCACAAATGAAATATAATCCACAGAGATTCGCTTTGTCAAACTCTAGTAAAAATCATCTATATACAGAATGTCCTTGAAAAACATCCCAATATTTGCGGAGGAGGCAGCACGCAGCAAACGACGGAAGAAAGGTCCTATAGTCTTTGGTCGCAAACCCAGTTTCTTCGAAGTTATGGTCCGCTACATTGATATTAATAATCACGATGTTCGAATAATTTACGGAGAGTCGTATGCAACAATAGACGGAAATACGTTCCTACCTAAATCTTGGTCGTAAAGCTAATAGCGTGTTTTGTTATGGTCTTATTGTGTTGGGGCATCGGTCCATTTTCATCGTAGGGTTCGGCGACACTTAACACTATACTTCCACGAGGGATGGATAGGTAGGAGTGGGCCAATACTTGACCTGCCCGTTGGCCTGACTTTAATCCTTTAGGTTTTTGGCTTTACGGACATGCAAGGACCATAGTGTGTGCAGTCCCCATAAACGATGTTGATACCTACGAGAATACGTGTTCATTTCCTCTAATGCAATCCGGCCACAGCCAGAGGTTTTCCAAGGAATGTGTGATTCCATGCTACGTAGTGTGGAAGGCTGCATTGGAATGGATGACAGTTACATCGAACACATGTTGTGAAGAGTAGATCAAGGACGTGGTAATCACAGATGGTGGTCATAGTGGACCATAACTCCTAAGATTATTGGGTTTAGGACCAATGTTTATAGAACCTTTCTTCTTTCGTTTGTTGCATGCTTCCTTCTCTGTAAATAATGGAACGTTTTTCAAGGACACCCTGTATAAAACCCTTCAAATTAAACAGAGGGGAGACTATAAAGTGTTCCTCTAACATATTGACATATAAACACAAATCAAAAATTGAAATTAAAACATCGGACATCAGTTACGACGATCTGCTACCATTTGTACTAATCGTACAAGAAAAGGCAAACATTGATAGATGCAAAACACTTCATTATTTTGTTCCATATACACAATTTTCAGGGATTGTTCCACCGGCACCTGTATGCTGATTCACATCAACCTCGTCATACTGTACCTTTCTAGCCACTCACAGATTTTAATACAGGTAAAAATATACTGTTCACTTTTCTAAGACACACTCCTACACCATCACATAAAATTTCACAGGTAACTTAAATATTTCCAATGCCCTAACGCTACGGTTTACAGTACATTGAGCTTAATATTTCAATAGGACACCATCAATTTTAAATTTACACTAAATTTAAAGGATACTGAAGTCCATTATCGAAGCATGTTGCATATTTGGGGAAAATATCTAAGATTTATGCAGATATTCTACGTCAAAACCCAGCTGGTGACTTGAGTTGATAGTCACAAAAAACACAGAAATCAGTACCTTAGAAAATAAATCAAATGAAGCCTGACTCAAGTTATTTTAACAGCTGAAGATGCACATATCTAAACAATACGAATGCACCTCTTGCTCATTTTAGTCAAAAGCCGACTTATGTTGTTTCTCAAATAATCGATTTATTTATTAAACGTGTAAACTGTTCAATTGTTGTTTCAGTGCTCTTGATGGGTCTGTCACCATTCGAGCGGGCTCATCTTATCGGGAAAGAGGTGGATCTGTGCATGAGACCGAGGAGATCTTCGTTCATCCTTTGTATAACTCGACTACTGTCGACTACGACATCGCCCTCATCAAGGTAAATATAGCATCTTTTGATAGCAAGCGAGGTGATCGTCACTATTAAGTAAGCACATGAAGAATTATAATATTTATTTATCCTAAATGAGGTAATATGATTAATAGTGCGCAGATTTCATCATAATTATTAAAACTGAAATTACACACATGTTTTAGTGTATTATATCTATGAACTGCCATGATCCTCATTCGGGGACATATGTGCGACATAAATTGAACGGCCCAATGCAAAAATGGAATGGCTGCATATTTAGGCAAATTCATGCATTGAAGATGTCGAAAAACAAAAATGAAAACAGTGGAATTACACTGGGTTGCAAAAAGAAGAACCTTAAAATCAATTGTAATGATTTTGCAGATGATATAGCATTGTTTGATAATGAATTATGTATGTAGGTATGTGTGTGTGTATGTATGTATGTATGTATGTATGTATATATGTATGTTGTTATTATTATTATAATTGTCATTTTATTATTATTATCTTCCAAATCGTAACTTCTGCTTTAGTTCATGTTCATAACAAGGATGGGCAGTACCTTGTACACTGGGAGTTCGGTTATTCGCTCCAAAAGTCTGATTGGGTCAGCTTCAGATGTGCGAATTGTCATTATCTCATATGTGGGTTGGGGGAACGGCATGCAAGAATTGTCTCGAACATATAAACTTTATGATAAAAGAATCCGTACAGACTTGGGGTTGAAAAAAATCCCTTAAATATAAACAATTTTACATGCTATAAGCAGCTAGAAGGGTGCCGAATGCAGTCTTCTTCTTCTTCTTCTTCTTCTTCTTCTTCTTAGGACATAATCTGCCTACGATAGTTGGTGATCCAATTGATTATGATTAATCGCGGAACAGCGGTTCGAAACATTTCTACCGGCGAGTTGGCCGTATCTGGGAGATAGTGGGTTCAAATCCCACTGTCGGCAGCCCTGAAGATGGCTTTCCGTAATTTCCAATTTTCATACTAGGAAAATGGTGGGGCTGTACCTTAATTAAGGCCACGGCCGCTTGCTTTCAACTCCTGGGCCTTTCCTATCCCATCGTCGCCATACCACTTATCTGTGTCGATGCGACGTAAAGCCACTAGCAAAAAAAAAAAAAAAAAAGAACATTTCTATGGAAGTTCGTCCATGTCAGTGGTGCAAGTCTTTAAGCCAGGAATTTCTTCGTCTCCCTACATATCTACGTCGTTCAATTTTCCCCTCGATGATGAGTTGAAGTTCATATCCTTCATTCTCATGGTGTGCCCCAGCTTTCGCTACTTGATGGTTGTTTGAAGTTTTTTGTTTTGTTTTATAACAAGGTGAGGATATTATCATTGGTATTCCTTTCTACCCAGGATATTTCAGCCGGTCTGAGTGGCTCAGACGGTAGAGGCACTGGCGTTCTAACCCCATCTTGGCAGGTTCGATCCCGGCTCAGTTCGGTGGAATTCGAAGGTGATCAATTACGCCAGCCTCGTGTCGGTAGATTTACTTGCAAGTAAAAGACCTCCTGAAGGACTAAATTCCGGCACCTCGGCGTCTCCGAAAACCGTAAAAGTAGTTAGTGGGACGTAAAGCAAATGACATTATTATTAGGATATTTGAAGCATTCCTCTGTACAAGTGCATTTCAAACGCTTCAATCCGTCTCTCCAAGAAAGGGCTGAGCGTCCAGCCTTCGAAACCATACGGAAAGTCAGGGAAAAATAGCTTCGTAACATTCGAACTCTCTCACCTATCTCTAATGGTGAATAGGGCCCTCATACTGTTGAACACATTTTTGGCTTGCTCCATTCAGGATATTTCATTGTTAGTTTCGCAATGCCCATTCGATATAATCCCAAGATGTGAGAATGATGGCACTTACTGAACAATAGTGTTGTTGATGTGCAGTGAGGACTGCTTAGAGTTTTCGATAATATAATTAGCTTGGTCTTGCCTATATTCATGAACAGACCAAACCGCTGCACTGTCCGGTTCCATGGCTAAATGGTTAGCGTGCTGGCCTTTGATCACAGGGGTCCGTGGTTCGATTCCCGGCAGGGTCTGAAATTTGAACCATCATTGGTTGATTTTGCTGACACGGGGGCTGGGTGAATGTGTAGTCTTCATCATGATTTCGTCCTCATCATGGTGTGCAGGTCGCCTAGGGGAGTCCAATCAAAAATCCTGCACCTGGCGAGCCGAACATGTCCTTGGACACTCCCGGCACTAAAAACCATACGCTATTTTTTTTTTCCGCCGCACTGATCCTAACAATGTTCTTATTGATAATGTGAAGATCAGTAAGTTAATGTTACTGGCTAACACAACTGTTTCATCAGCAAAGCGGATGTTATTAATGACATTTCCATTTATCTTGATGCCTATATTAACATCATCGATAACTTCTCTGAACTCGGCCTCACAGTAGATGTCTCCGGGCGAGTTGGCCGTGCGGTTAAGGGCACGAAGCTGTAAGTTTGTATCCGGGAGATAGTGGGTTCGAACCCCACTGTCGGCAGCCCTGGAAGTGGTTTTCCGTGGTTTCCTATTTTCACACCAGTCAAATGCTGGGGCTGTACTTAATTAAGGCCACGGCCGCTTCCTTCCAACTCCTAGGCCTTTCCTATCCCATCGTCACAGTAAGACTTATCTGTGTCGGTGCGACGTAAAGCGAAGAGTAAAAAAGGTAAAGAATAGATATAAAAAAATTGAGGAGACAGGACACAACCTCATCGCATTCCTCCGCGTGTAGCTATACACTAAGTTACGTCTCCCTCTATGTTTACCTCTGCTAATATAATGGCGTATGGCCTCCGGAGAGGCCTGGTGCAGGTCTTTTTCTAGTAGGCGGCCTATTAGCCGACCTGCATGTCTGTAAAGATGAGGGCCCTACCTAGTATGATTTCTAATGTTGAATACGCCACACACTCCCAGCCCGCGAGCCACTGGAATTAACCAATTAAGGTTAAAATCCCCGACCCGCCGGGAATCGAACCCGGGACCCTCTGAGCCGAAGGCCAGTACGCTGACCATTCAGCCAACGAGTCGGACTTTACCTCTGCTAATTGGTTCCAATAGAGTCGAATAATGATACGTATATCAACAACATCAACACCAGCAGTTTTTAAGGTTTGCATGAGATGAGAAATCGAAAGCTTTTCGATAGTCGATGAAGCTTGTATACGCGCAGATATTCATACTCACGCATCTTTGAGTGAAAGTATTCAAAGAGAAAAGAGCCTTGCGATTTCCCAGTTCATTTCTAAAACCAAATTTAGTACGACCAATTTAGCGTTCGCGTTTCACATGATGATAGGAATACCTCTATGACAAGGGACATTAGGCTGATCATGCGATAATCATCACAATGTGATGCACTACCTTTCTCTAGGTATGGTAACAAAAGTTGATCTTAACCGGTCAGATGGAATTTTTTCAACCATATATATTGGGTTGAGTTGTGCAGTTAGCAGGTTTGGGCTTCTACCATCACCTTTAGCAATGAATTTGAGATTTCTGCTTGTAAGTTGTCCGGAGCCAAAGTTTTACTTTTCTTCTGGAGCCTGACTGCATATAATACTTCCTCCTTTATTATGTCAGAACTTGCTTCGTTCCATTCTTCAATACAGGATAGTTTTTTCTGGCCGCTCATCGTTAAATGGATTCTCAACATACTCCTTTGGGCACATCAGCTTTCATTCAGCTTCCACCGGGATAATATTCTTAGCTTCTCTCAGTATGGCTTTATACGGCTTGCGATATTTTTCCCTAAATTCTTTAATTTCTTATGGAGGTTAATGAAGTCATGTTTCTCCTAGAATATATTTCTCTGTATCTTTTCACCAGCCAAAGACTTTTTCCTTCCTGCACTTTGTCCTCACTGACCTGTTCAACTCTTTATACTGATCTTTATCCCTCTGCTTCAGCCCTGAAGATGGTTTTCCGTGGTTTCCAATTTTCACACTAGGCAAATGCTGCGGCTGTACCTTAATTAAAGCCACGGCCGCTTCCTTACCACTCCTAGACCTTTCCTAACCCATCGTCGCCATAAGACCTATCTGTGTCTGTGCGACGTAAAGCCAATTGCTTCCTGAATTGTTTACTGCACTCAACCGTTCTTGAAACTTCAAAATTGTTCGAGTCCGTGCCTAGATGTTTCGTCCTTTTGCATTAATGCGCCTAGGTTTTTCAGAACGTCTGATCTTGACAAAGCGACGGAGTTTGAAATCCATGACGATGGGATTGTGGTCACTATTAACATCCGGACCAGGGTAGGTTTCAGCCGCTTTCACGGACCTTCTCATATGACTTTTAATGAGAATGAAGTCTGTCTGGTTCCTTCGCAAAAATGAAATGGTGTATGGCCAAGTAAGGCTCGCCAGATGCAGGTATTTTATGTGACGCCCGTAGGTGATCTGCGCGTCGTGATGAGGATGACATGATGATGAAGACGACACATACACCCAGTCCCCATGCCAGCGGATTTAACCAATTAGGTTAACATTCCCTACCACACCGGGAATCGAACCCTGGACTCCAGTGACCAAAGGGAAGCACGCTAACCCTTTAGCCATGGAGCCGGACGTTTTCTTCACAGTTCGCTGGGGATATCCATGTATACAGCACCGGGTGTATAGCTTCAAGAAGGTATTGATGACAGAGAGCTATTAGTTTGAATAAAACTATACCAGAAGATCTCCTCCGGTATTTCTCTCACCGAGACCGTATTGTCCAACAACGGCGTCCTTCACGCCGACATATCATTGCGTTGAAGTCAACGAGGACCACTGTTATCTCATCTTTCTTTGTAAGGGCCATTGCCTTCTCTAGAGTCCAGTAAAATTCCTCAACCAACTCGTCATCTTTATACCATGCTGGAGCCCAAACCTTAGTGTTCATGACTCGATGTGAAGTTCGCAGTTTAAGAAGCATAACTCAGTCCACAAGGGGAATGAAATCAATGACTGTCTTCACCATATGAGAAGTTAGGAGCACAGCTACTCCATATTGATATCGAGGATCGTCACCACCACAGTAATACAGGACCTTGTGTTCAGTTTTATGTGTTCCTGATACGAACCATCTAACTTCGATTAGGCCCAATATCTTGATCTCCAGCCGCTGCATTTCTGCTTCACCGTTTGCAAGCTTTCCAGCCATATACAAACTTCGTACACTTAAAGCGATAACTCTTGTTCTGTTGTTGTAAATTTGAAACTCACTAATTCCCTTCGGAGGAGGACTCCTAGCAAGCTCTACTCACTCAAGGGCCGCCCTCGACTGAGGGCCGTTGGTTTACTATCTCTAACCATAACCACATTTAATATTCCTGAAGTATAGCGCAGTATGTCTTTCGTTTCCTTTCTCCGCCTTAGTGTGCAAACCGCAGAGGCTGCTACAGTTGCGCTTCCCACATCCTCTGTAGTACCCCTTGTCAAGTCCATCCTCACCCTCTACTACGTGGTCTGTTGCAGCTATTGCCTTCCAGCAGGAAATGTCCACTTAATCCTGGGCAGTGCCATAATTAAAACATCAATACTTATTTTGTTACAAATATATTGTTTCTCCATGACACTCCTTTTCAGAATGCGTGATTTTTCCTCTCTTCTTTCAGTAAAATGGCTTTTATTTCGTTTATGTGATTTATTGCGTAGCACTTCATATTTTTCATAAGTATTTGTCTGGAATGCTTCTAGACTTCTGTACTGCACGCGGCGAGATTTCTGAGCTTCGTTCTGGTTCTGGAGCATCATTCGCTGCTGTCTATCACAATATGCAAGGAAGCAGGAAATGTCGAACACTCCGGGAAAGTGAAAAAAGAACACGATGCATGCTGGGACGGAAGACGCCCCTAACGGCACGCAGGATCGCAGCCCTACTTCACGGAGACTGTTGCGAATGCTCCTCGCTGATACCCCCGGAGTAATTTTATTGACACACGCTTGAGGACGTATACATCACACGATCACACCTACAGAGACAGTACGCATCTGAGTACAATCGATAGGATGTGTTAATGTCAGCGCTTGTACCGTGTATAGCCTCCCTTTTCAACAATGCAGGCTTCAATTCTCCCATCGAGACGATCGTAGACGTCCTGAATGTAGTCGTGCGGAATTGCCCACCATGCAGTTTCCACCTGGTGCCTCAGTTGGGCAATATTTCCTGCCGGTCATGCAGACCGCGCAAGATGACGTTTCATCCGGTCCCAAACATGCTCAAATTGGGACAGATTTGGGGATTGTGCTGGCCAGGGTAGATAACGTACACCTTGGAGAGCACGTTGGGTGCTATTGTCCTGATGGAAACGCATTTCGCCTTGTTGGTGCATACGACGGGTAGAATGATGGTTTGGATGTACCGTGAACTGTTCAGTGTTCCCTCGACGATCACTAGAGGAGAACGACCAGTGTATGATATGGCTTCCCACACCATGATGTCGGGTTTTGGCCTTCTGTGCCTCTGTCGTATAAACACCAGACGTTGGCTCTCACTTGACGACGCCACATACCCGTACGACCATCATTGGCACCAAGGCAGAAGCGACTCTGGTCACTGGAGATGACACGTTTCCATTCGTCCCTCCATAAGTGCCTATCGCGACACTACTAGAGGCGAGCTGGAGCGGAAGACGCCCCTAACGGCACGCAGGATCGCAGCCCTACTTCACGGAGCATGTTGCGAATGCTCCTCGCTGATACCCCCGGAGCAACAGTGTCCCAAATTTGTTGTGAATTCGCGGTGCGATCCAATATGGCACTTCGTAAGATACGACGGCCTTAGCGTGCATCGCTGCAGTCTGGACCCAGTCCAACGGGGATGACAATCTTCTGCTGACCTCTGTCGATAACATCTATGCACTGTGGAGACCTCTCGCCCCCACGTGCTGCGCAATTCTGCGGTACGACCACCCGGACTCCCGCAGGCTCTCTATACGCCCTCGCTCAAATTCCGTCACTTGCATAAATGGTCCCTTTAGAACTCCGCAAGCCACGGCAAACTAGCTGCCAAAGGCTCTGGCGGTGACTAACTGTTGCGCAGCTTGCAACATTCCAGGGTTGATAACGCGGTTCCTGGTGTGTCCGCAGCGCTGCGCGTTTGATCATCGCTTGCACTCCCCTCTCGTAGTGTCTCATGCAAAGTATGACAGGCCTTATTCACTTGAGTCAAGGTGTTCTTTTTTTTCACTTTCCCGGATTGTAGATTTGACATCGATGGTTGGACACTTGAATTTGGAGAGTTGTAAGGACTTGATGACATCATGAATGTGTACAGAGAAATACGGGTACTTTCATATCATGCTGTATTTAGTCACATTTTTGTACAAATTGAAAAGTATAGCAAGTTACAAATTAATCACCAACAGCAAATAAGAATAAAAGAACACGGTGTTGTAACTAATTACAAAGAAATTAATAAGTTAATTGCACGAACAAAAAGGCAAGCAGGCCGTAATGGTCATAATCCCTGAAAATAACCTGATTGAAGGCTTAATTATCTTAGTGTCAACTGCTAATTGAGTAAAGGATTAATATTGATCGTATATGTTATTAATAACATTGCGATTCTTTGTTACAGGTGGCAAGCCCTTTCTTGTTGAGTAATGATATACAGGTGATCCCCCTACCTTCTCAGAATGATGACGTGTCAGAAGGTGCAACTGCCGTCGTTACTGGTTGGGGTCACACTTCGGTAAGTACATTATTAGTAAATTTAACATAACATTTCCCAGTCATCCGGTCAGCACCAGACCTTACCCGGAAGTGAGCACTTCGGGTAGGAGCGGTTATCGTTTTATTATCATTCCTAATGGTTCAATTATTTAGGGTCGTGAGCATCCCCACATTTGCCGGTAATTCTTCCATTAGTTCAAAATCCATACTGTCTCGTGAGTAGCCTCACGTCTCTTGGCAATGATAGTTCATATTCCTTTCGGGCTAAGCGGCTCTCCGGTAGTGAGTTGACCGTGAGCCATTTTGTTTATAATTCTAATTTAACTATTACTATCATTGTGATTAATATTCAGTTCTTGCTTGATTGTTATGAATTTGAACAATGTAATGGGCGAAGGCCTGTAAGTTCACAGATCAATAAATACAAATAGTAATCTTAATTCTATATTAGCAATGGCAATGTAGTATTCTGTAATTAATCTTGTTTTAATGGGCAACATATTTACGTGCATGTCCCGAATATAGAGAAGCAAGGCTAGTAAAACTAGCCGCTATTTAGCCGAGGCTCAGTCTGATCGGTGTAGTTAATTTGTAACGATAATCCAAGTGCAAGACCATGTGTGCACAAGTTACGAGTACTTTGGTAAATACAAAAATAAAAGCACTGTTTAAAATAAATGCCTAAATGATCCAGAAAATTGGAATATAATTTGAAAAGTATCTGGCTTCGAAGTTCGAAGGATAGTGTTCTCGACTATTGCGACAGATGGCAAGCATGATAAACACTAAGTGTCCAAAAGTCACAGGAAGGAGTGTCCCATTAGAAAATATGCCGTATGTGACCTCTGAGGGTTGCGGCTAGCTGCGGGGTAGCTGAGCAGTCTGTCACAGACACCAGTGTCGTGAAGGTGGCAACACATCGCGAGTTAACCGATTTTGAACTTGAGATGATCATCGGCGCACGGTGCATGAGTCATAGCATTGTGGAGATTACATGCAAATTCGGGCTTCTGAGGTCACAATGTCGAGGGTGGATCTTCAACATTGTAGAGAGAATGTTACCACCAACGTAAACCGCCGCCCGGGAAGATCACAGGTGTATAACGAACGGACATCACGTCACCTCTGCAGAACCATACTGGGCGCTTGACAGGCGACATTGAGTCAGATTACCGCCCAGTTGAATGATGGGAGAAAGGAACTCATTTCTGCCACGACTATAAGGAGGCAACTGCACCGCATAGGCTTCACCAGCCGGCCACCACCTCATGTCCTTTTGCTGACACCTCGACGCAGAGCTCAACGAAGTGCGTGGGGCCGCGAACACCAGCAATGGACCAAGGAACACTGGCGGCGTATGGTATGGTCAGATGAATCCCGGCTGCACATGTATCGAGCTGAGGGGCGCGTAAGAGTGTGGCGTATGTCCCATGAAGCTATGCGCGTAAATTAGGTTGTGTCCAGGTGGGAGGTGGCTCAGTTCTGATCTGAACGGCGTTCTCATGGTCGCAATTAGGCTCCATTGTCCGGCTGCATGGAGCACTGATAGGTGCACGTTATATGGGCATTCTTTCAGATCATCTGCATCCCATTCTGGCCTTAAAGTACCCTGATGGAGATAACATGTTTCAACAGGACAATGCGCCATGTCGCCGCTCTGTGGTGACATGCAGGTGGTTGGAGGAGCACTCCAGTGAAGTAACGACGATGGGTTCGCCCTCCAGATCCCCTGATCTTAATCCTATCGAGCATTTATGGGATGCTGCACAGTGCACTGGTGCACTGGTGTACGTTCCATCAAACCCACACCAACTACACAAGACCAATTGTGGGTAGCAGTGCAAGATGCGTGGGTCCAGATCCCTCTAGAACGATTCCAACGCCTTGTAGAGTCGATGCCTCGCCGTATTGCTGCTGTTTTGAGGGCTGGAGGTGGAGCATCTCGTTCTTAACATCACATTTAGTGTCTTCCCATGACTTTTGACCACTCAGTGTATATTGTCCATGAGTATTCGCGACTAGTTCAACATATGGCCTGCACGAAACAGTGCTGTGGTTTGATTATAACGTAAAAGCAAGACACAGTAAAACTCAGCCTACTAAGTTTTTTATATAATCTTTTTCCTGCTGCAACTGTCAAACTGTGTCTTTTCCTAGTGTAAATGAGGCTTGAATGGTGACGACCGCTTCAAACCGTATCCTTCCACCGAAATAACCGGAGCAAGCCGAGTTATATCCACGGAAATATTTGGTTACGTTTGATACAGTGGGCGTTGGATATTTCTGCAAATTGGGCTCTGTTCTCTTACGACGACACTGGGCATACAGAATCGGTTGCAGTACGATGATAAAATAAGTTCTTAGTGTAAGGGAGCTATCAGAAGAATCTAAAAGTAGCAGGACAAAGAGGAAATGCACGCTAGTTAAAGTTCGCGTTAAGGTACGCGAGTAATGTATGTTCAATCCTACGGCAGACAATTTGTGTTGACTCCATTTAGGCTGCCAGAGCGCGAACGTTCACTTTGGCAGATGGCAGAGTGGCCAATCTCTAGCTGAGTTTTAAATATTTTTTTTCGGGCAAACACGAAATTTGTCACCAAAACTCTTTTTAGATGCTAACCTGTACAAAGCCGTAACAGTGTACTGTACGTCCGTAAACGAAAGCAATCTACCCTCACTAGAGCTAAACACCAAAAGTTGTTTATTACACTCGTTTATCGTAAAACATTACTTTCCTCTACTTGCAATGATATTCAATAATTTTAGTAATTCAATGTAATTGTAAAGAATTCTTTTACCGTGCCATTAGGATCAAATCGTATTATTTTTTTTTTCTTTTTCTAGTAGTCAATCCTAAGATTGATATCCAGCTATTCGCGCATCTCCTCTAATCTCACCTGCCACACCAGGAATCCCTCTGTGAACGGATAGTGTTCCACAGACCGACCATCTATTTTACCCTGCGTAGGACCTCCTCACATTGATAATCAGGATATTTTGAGGATTCTCCAGTAGCAACACATCTAGAAGGCATCAACTCTCTGCCTTCCCGCTGGACCAAGAGTCACTTTCACTGCCGAAGAGCAGCACACTCCAAGCAAATATCTTGAGAACTTCTTTTTAGGCCCAGGTTGGTGTACAAATTGGGGAGGTATTTTCTTCCTGTTAAAGGCTGCCCTGGTCTAGTTGATCCTGCTTACGATATCTGCCACACTTCAGTTGCCGTAGGCCTATATTAAAGACCTTACAAACGACCTGATTTGGTCAGGATTTGGTTAGATAAGGTCGTAAATCAGCCGGTTCTGCGGTGTAGGGATAGCGTTCTTGCCTCTTACCCGGAGGCCCCGGGTTCGGTTCTTGGCCAGGTCAGGGATTCTTACCTGGATCTGAGAGCTGATTCGAGGTCCACTCAGCCTACGCGATTAGAACTGAGGAGCTACTGACGGTGAGATAGCGTCCCCCATCTAGAAGGCCAAAAATAACGGCTGAGAGGACTCGTCGTCCTGACAACACGACACCTCGTAATCTGCAGGCCTTCGGGCTGAACAGCGGTCGCTTGGTACGCCAATGCCCCTTAGGGCTGCAGTACCATAGGGGGTTCAGTTTTAGGTCCTAAATCAGGTTGGGTGTAATTGTGTCATCCGACGAAACACTTGTCGTGAAGTCGGGTGAAGTCAGGTGGCCAAGCTATCCGACAGCCTGACCACCTTACCAAATCAGATCGTCTAGAGCAGGGCCTCTCAAACGCCCAAAATCTCACGCGTGCAGAGCGAGGCGCAAGAGCTCCGTGCACTGTGCATCGGTGCCGCTCGGTATGGCTCGGATCAACGCTTCGTCTCTGGGCTACTCGGCTATGCTCGGCTCTACTCGGCTATACTCGGCTCAACTCAGCCCGGATTTGGAGCGCTACGGCGCAAGTGGGGGAGAGGGAGACAGGCGGAGCGAGCGAGACAGGCGTGAGGAAAGAGAGAGTTAGCGCTATTGCTCCAAATCGAGGAGTGGGGTCTGCACTCTGGTCAACCAAGCCAAGTCGTCTTTTGCACCGTGCACAGTGCATGCACCACGCGCATGCACACTGAGAGGCCCTGGTCTAGAGCGTTGTCAGGCAGGTCGGCTCGTCAGCTGACTAGCGACCTTCTGTGCGAGCAGACCTACATACAGTAGGTAATAATGACAGCAGTCACTACTGAGCAGGAAGTAATTGTGGAGTTTTTGGAGCTTATATACCTAAATAATTTACTTTTATTTTTTTTTATTGGCTTTACGTCGCACCCATACAGATAGGTCTTATGGCGACGATTGGACAGGAAAGGACTAGGACTGGGAAGGAAGCGGCCATGGCCTTAATTAAGGTACAGCCCTAGCATTTGCCTGGTGTGAAAATGGGAAACCACGGAAAACTATTTTCAGGGCTACCGACAGTGGGGTTCGAACCCACGATCTCCCGAATACTAGATACTGGCCGCACTTAAGCGACTGCAGCTATCGAGCTCGGTGAATAATTTACTTATTAGTGGGATACGCACGTTGAGTAAGCAGTATAGTAACAGGGATGCAAAAGAAATCAGGCTCTTAAGATTCTTCTGGAGAAATTAAAAGTTACACAACGATTGCGACTGTGAAGAACATAGAAAATATGAGGGCAGTGACTGTTTCTCTCCTGACGCCATCTTGTTTCGATATCAGTCGACTCCCTAGGTATAACAATGTACTGTAACTTCCGTAGTTCATTCTCAAATAATTACGGAAGTTAAAAGAATCTAGTTCTTTTCGTAACATCATATGACTAAAAAATTTCGTTCCACTAGCCATTTGTTTGCCCACATTTTTCTTTCTTTTTCTCAAATTAGTTAACAATGCTACAAGCGCGATCCCAACCTCTTGGTGTTTCAGCAAAACGGGAGGCATGATGTATGTGTTCTGTTCAGGAGTCAAATCCAACTGATGAGATCAGGTGCTTAGTCAGGTCGTATGTTGACAACACCTGATTTGGTCAGGCTCTCTGTCGGGCTGACAAATCAGGGCGTCTGTAGGGCCTTTCTTTTACTGCTTCTTAGATAGTCATTCACGTTATTTAGTATGTGTCCACCATTGACCACGGTGGCCTCCGTCCCGTGCCTGCTCATCATGAGGGCCTTGGTCTTGTCCTTATTTATGGTCATGTTTAAGTCTGTGCTTTTTCAATATTTCGTAAAATCTATTCTGAAATGATTTAATTTTCCTACCCTGTTTGGCTAAAATCAGTTTCTCTTGTAAAATTTTGTTTAGATGAAATATGATGCTATGATTTTTTTTCATAATACTGTTGATTTGAGCGTTCCTTTCATTCACATTATGGGACCTGAATATTATAGTATGAGACATCTCGTTTGACTACACGAGTTTCAAGGACTGGATTTTCAGCTATAAATAATACTGTCTTTGATTTACCCTTTTCAGGAGGGTGGTAATGATTCCGTTATCCTGCAAGAGGTATATGTGCCAATCTTGAGCCAAACTGAGTGCCAGGGTCTTTATGACGGAAAGATCACGGATAGTATGATCTGCGCTGGTTATCTGGACGGTGGAAAGGACTCTTGTCAGGTATATATTATTTCTTCGTCATAACATTGTTAAAATTACCTTATCTTTGGAATTAAACAAAGTCAGAGGTAAACTATTTGTGTGAAAAATTAAGGGGCATTCTTAAAATAATTCATACAAATCGTTCAACGTATGAACTCTACAGAAGTATTCAATTTATTATTCCAACATAGACCGAGTTCGAAGCGCAAAATGTAAGTATTAAGTGGCATGAGCGTGTAGGTATGATGAATTTTCACTTTCCTGTAGTTCGGCTAAACACGCTTTTCCTATGACTATTAATGTATTTTCTGAATAACAACAGAACAAAGAATTTATTTATTTTTACAACAGAGTTAACCTCCATAATTACAGTAGACTCTACAGCAGCGGAGTTTACTAATTTGTCCCCATCTCTTGCTAATTCCACATAATTCCGCCCCCAACATCTTAACTATCTCGGCACCATGAAGATTATCAATTCGGTCCCATAACCAACAATATTTACCTCCCAGTTTTGTACAGAATAAGGCCTGTCACCAGTGGTATTTTCTTTCCAATTATTTCAAACAAGAACTTCAATAACTTCGAAACAAAGAATGATAGTTTAATGAAAATTTTAGCAAATCTTCCTCTAAATATGTCCTAGTTCCCTGTAAACAATCATTTTCCTGAGACTAAAAGTTTAAGGACAGGAATCATGTTCATGAAATATGCAGGTGTCCTTAAATTTTGGTAGGACCTGTACATGAACTGACTGCCAAAAAATATAAGCAACTATTTTCGGCTTAAGGTGAAACGGATATTGAAACATTCACCAAATGTACATATAAATGCTTGCATGTAGGGTTCTAACATTATATATAGAAGGAGTTAGAAAACTGAGGGCGCGTAATTAAATACCGTTTTTTGCGAATCGTAAAAATCTGACGGAAAAATCTTGGACCACTTTCAAAGGTACCATCGACGAATATAGTGTGGAAGGTAGTGGTACCACCACACTCAGTGAGATTATCCTATATGACATATACTGTATAACAGAAGGTGTACGACTTTCCTTGGATAAATCACAACTAAGTCGGGAAAAATAATAATTGTCAAATGTGTGCAGTGATCTTCCACACTTAAGGCCTGGAAGACTCGGCAATTAACTGTACAAACGAAAAGGTTAAAGTTACGTTAACAACAGCCTGTAAATTATTCATTTAATGCAAAATTATAACATTTCCTCAATAAAAAACTCGGCGATGTGTTGTCTGCCTAAAAATTAAATGTTCCTTTATATCGTGCCATACGGTGAAGAATTTTGAACGAGTATTAGATGCTCGCCTTCGACGAACTGTCGATTTTTCATCAAATCAAAATGGATTCGTTAAAACCAGCGGGACAACATTTGATGAAATGAAATGACGTATGTCTTTTAGTGCCGGGAGTGTCCGAGCACAAGTTTGGCTGGCCAGTTGAGATCTTCTGAATTGACTCCCGTAGGTAACGTGCGCATCGTGATGAGGATAAAATGATGATGAAGAAGACGACACATACACCCAGTCCCGTACCAGCGGAATTAACCAATTATGGTTAAAATTCTTTTGATTGAGTTCCACATGATCTCATATGGCTATCGTTAAGGTTACGATACTTGCCTGCAGCCTACAATAACTGGATCAAGCTTCTGTAACGTGAGGTTACAAGTTCATAACCTTTTCCCATGCCTGTTGACGTTCATCAGGGATCTTCCTTCTCACCACTACTCTTTGCTCTATGCATGGCCACCATAACTAGAGACCTTACACCACCACACTGTTGTCTGCTGATGCCGTGGTGATAATAGCGCCCGGAGTAACCTAGCATGCCTGGTTCAGCATGGAAGGCACTGCACAACGCGAAAGATATGAGAAGAGACACAATATCAATCATACCTAGAGTGTGGTGACCAAACCATCAGTTTCGTCGTGAACGGCAGAATTTAATTTAACAAAGTAACCCGTTATAGATACCTGGCATCACATGTCAATGCTGAATCCGACACAAGTTCAAGCACGAGAGAAGGCTGCCTGAATGAAATGGTGCCAGTTCACCGAACCACTAATCTAAGATATAATGTGCTGTAGGCAGACCAGTGGCTTTGTATAGCTCAGAGTGTTGGCCAGGGACTACGAAACATGAGCAGAATCTGTTTAGAAGGAAGCCATACCTTCCAGTGTTGACTCAGCTAAATGTAAGTTAAAAACTTTTCATCCTGTCGAACACATGAGTTAAATATAAATGTTTTTATTACACTATAACAAACTGAACCCATCATTCACAGTTATCAAAAGGGATACCTAAATTTACTAGTCAACTTAGCCGCGAGATATATTGTTGTGAAAGGAGCATCCAATTTTGCATCATTGCTTGATGAGCTCCATGTGTCTTCTTTATGTTTCGTACCCACGAGACAAGAGCGTCGAAGTTGAATTGCAAGGAATCCAGATTTATAAGATTCTAGGTGAGAATTTCGGATGAATTCGAGCATGCTCGTGGTTAATTTCTAAAGTACGATAATTATCCAGATGCAAAATAAAACTTGGACTGGTACAGTGGAAGGCCTAGTAAATTGAAAGGAATTGTCATGTAATCAAACCTCTTCTAACCAAAAATGGAAAGACCATGGGAAGATTCGAAGCTAGACGTGCATATTGCCATGGAGGGGGAAACGTATTTATTCAACCCACGCTTCAGAATTTTAGACCACCCAGAGGCAAATTAAAATTATAAAATCATGAGATTCATATTCCTTGAATTTTTCTGAACATTGGGGATGCCAACACCAGAGATGAGACCCGTGGGATAATGAAATTGTGTAATGTGATACAATTTTCTTACCACTTTCTGCGTTCCAAAATGCAGATACACTAAGAGTGACGAGGGAGGCCAGAGGCATTCCTTCCTTGGTGGTGCGTGAATCAAACTCTGCGTCGCTCTAAGCCAATTATTCATGTGCGGGTGGCAAACTGAACATTAAAGATTGGTTATTGGTAAGAGTGAATTACCAGTCTATGGTGTCCGACTCTCTGGCTGAACGGTCAGCGTACTGGCCTTCGGTTCAAAGGGTCCGGGTTCGATTCCCGGCCGGGTCGGGGATTTTAACCTTAATTGGTTAATTCCAATGGCATGGGGGCTGGGTGTATGTGTTGTCTTCATCATCATTTCATCCTCATCACGACGCGCAGGTCGCCTACAGGCGTCAAATAGAAAGACCTGCACCTGGCGAGCCGAGCCCGTCCTGGGATATCCCGGCACTAAAAGCCATACGACACTTCTTCTACCAGTCTATGGTAAGAACTGGTGGAGTGTGGAATGAAATAAATACTCATATTCTTCGTGTGAATATTACATTTGCCCGCGTTTGGTGATGAAACGATAAATAAACGGCGTATCTCGGCATGGTGATATTAATACAGTACTTTAGCCTGTTAAATGTGTCGGATGGTGTAAATATTGAAATATATGAATAAGAAGTGAATTGATAATAATTCATGTGTGGTAAATGTACAGTGTTTCATGTAAATATTACATAAAGGTAAGAGTATTCAAGAAGAAACGTGTGAGATAAACTTGAAGATTCACATATATTTATTAAGTGTGTAGAATGTAAAATGAAAATCAGTTACTGATACCAGTCATTCGATTGGGTCAGGATAGGAGGATAGGAATTGTGTCGGCTGCCGAAGCCTGACGCACTCCTCTGGGACAATGATTGATGAATGGCGGATGAAATGAAATTATATTTTAGAGTGTTGCTAGAATGACTTATGACAGGGAAAATCGGAGTACCCGGAGAAAAACCTGACCTTTCTCCGCTTTGATCAGAACAAATCTCACATGGAGTGACTGGGATTTGAACCACGGAAACTAGCGTTGAGAGGCCGGCGCGCTGCCGCCTGAGCCACGAAGGCTCCTGTGTAGAATGTAAGAAAATAAAATTAAATAATGGTGTCTCAACGGTGTATCAGCCGCCAGCGTCTTGAAAAAGTGTAGCAATCCAACTGATGAGCTCACTGCTACACTGGGGCGAAACGCTGGTAATTTCACGATTGAAAAAGCCTAAAGAGCTTAAATCTTTTTAAATAATGTTATTAATTAAGGATCTCCGAGAAGAAATGTGTGAAGTTTGTATAGTGTGTATCAATATGGAGTGTTAAGCCTTAATTGGGCGTTCAGTGAATGGCAATGTCTGAAAACATGCCATTGTTCAGCAGAAATCCAGGTGGGTGGCATGATTTGTATCCTTTAATGTGTATTTTGCATCGTTATGTTCTGTGTAAATAAGGGCCGAAGTTTCAGGGCGATACTTTGATATTTTTCTTTGCTTTGGTTTCAAATATCAAGTGTTGTGTGGCACAGAGATATTACGAGAAATTAAAGCACATTTTATGTTGAAGTCCCAAAATTTCAAACGATTATATTTAATCGGACTAAAGAAGGTATTGAGTAAAGATGAGTGTTATGCCATTCTTTCGTCATAGAGTTGTGGGTCAAGATTCCGTGTCAAAACATAATGTAAAATATAATTGAGTGTTGGAAAGTATTTTTTTGTGGGTATCAGATAGAGATATCACAATGTCTAAATTAAGTAAAGGCCTGCGTGATTTTCCTGTCATTTAAATTTTGATATTTGCTAAAAGTTTGTTTCAATAGTTACGTAATTTCAGTACGATGACGAATACATGAAAAAGGCCACGAATTTAAAATGAAATACAAAGTAAAAGGAAACATTGTGTAAGAAATTAATCTGAAATCATATAGACATCCAATAGCCAAGATGGGAAAGGATGTACTAGCAGGGACAAATGTTAAAATTAATGAGTTCAGTTGGATTCCGGGATGGAAATTACCTGAGGGAGAATCGAACTCCGGATGTGTTGACGCTGTGAAGATGTAATGCCCCGATAAAATAATGTGTTATAATGACGGGAGCAGGAAATGCCCCGAGGAAATAACGTATTAGAATGCCGTGGGAGGCATGTGCAATTACCAGGGTTGGAGAATTGTTTGGTTTTAGGATTCATGTGATGTCAGAAGGCTAGATGCTATAAGAGATAAATTCATATGTAATGAGTAGATTATAATTTAGTTTGTTTCCATGTAGATTCACCGCAGGTAGGAAAACGACAGGTGGTACGGGATATGACTGACAAACGGCTAGCGGAAGGGTGAGATATTTTTAGAATACTGCGAGCCTGTTATCAGACGACTGTTTGGATGATTTAAAAGGGTCTAAGGAATTAATAATAATATAATAACCTCGTAAATGATAGAGATGATTATTTGTATACTGGATTAATGGTTTTAGAGAGGTGGAGGAGTTTGTTACGGCGAAATCATGACACAGTTAATTGTTGTGGAAGTAGACTTTTAATGTGTGTTGTGGCGAATTTATCGAATGGCAGGGTAAATGACGGCACTCCAGTGTCACGCACCCACAATTTGAATTTTGGTTTAATTATTAGATGGCCTCAGTTCTGGTTGTGTGAGGGATCATCAGGCTGCTGGAGTTGTACAGTAGTGATCTGTTAAAAACGGAATGATTGCGGCTAGACTCATACGTATTTTTATTAGCTGGTTAGTGGACCACAGGGATAGTTGTGAGTAATGTAAATAATTTTAATGTTAAAAGAACGTAATGATGCAGAAAGATTCTACCATATCATTATATAAAATACCTTGTAACAGCAGATAAATCATCCACTAAGAGAGAAAGATCCTAGTTATAATGTCACCGTATGTTGATGATAGCTGTTTAGCGACATTCATGAAATCAATTAGATGGTTAGTTGAATCTGCATTGACCAGTGCCCAGTTTATTTCCAACATTGATGAAATCAATAAGATGGTTAGTTCAGTCTGCAATGATCGATGTCCGGTTTATTTTCAACTTTCATGAGTTAGGCTAGATGGAAGATAGGAAACTTTTCAATACAAATAAATGTTATAGTTTATTTATTTATGTATTGAAAAGGTGGACCTTTTTAAGTTTCCTATCTTCCATTCTCAGTTCAATACGGACAAAAATGAAATTCTTTGATTTAAATTAGGCTAGATGGTTAGTTCAGTTTGCATCAGTATTTAGATTGTAAAGAAGAATATTACGACGCATCTAACTTATATGCATATCTTGTGAGATGGGACGCCTGAAGGACGAAGAAAATTCAGAAATGTACTACATCATAAATGGAACCAATTCTAATGTACAGTCACAACCCCACCTCAAAAAATCAGAAAATAGAATGAACACACGGAATTGTATGCTCCTCGCATTTAATATTTTTGCAACATTTTAAATGATTATCAATATATAATTCACTCTCGTGTAGATACAAACCTTGTGGATACCGAAAACAAACACTACAAGCATAGGTTCAATATAGTTTTTGGAAAACGTGTACCTGCGAGGAACTTATACAATATTATGCGCTCATTCTTTTTTGAGCAACTGTGCGTTATTTTGTCATGTTCAGAACCTGTCGGTTAAGGGCTTTAACGTGTTCCTTTACTTTCGAAAAAAATACTGAATTCTCATTACGATATGAAGGAAACCCAAACAAATATTGTACATATTTTTTCTAATTTAGTTTTGAGAAATCTCAAAAATACCATTTCGACCTAGTTCTCCATTGCTGACTTGTAGAATCCATTCACTATAGTTGGATCTCCAGCAATTTACACTATTTTTATTTTTAAAATAATTTTGGACTAGTGAGTAGAATATTTAAAAATTGACTGGACAGGGGGTCGGATACAGCGAGGATATAAAATCTTGCTGGCACTGACATCTGCAGCTAATTTGATTGTCATTTTGAATTTCCTCCCATTTATCTGTAAATTTCTTATTGAATTTGCTAACTAGGGCCTACATGCCCTACTTTTTTGATGTGACTCCTTTCAACACCTCAATAAACTCAAATAATAATAAGGAATTCTTGTATCTCATTTAGACGTCCTAAACTGATCATTAATAGAAAGCAAACAGTTATAATGTTTTGGCTCAAGCAATATGGCAATCGCGTGAGCGTGTCCGTTTACATCAACTCCGGCAGCACATTTATGATGTGTTGTATCCGTATCTTATTGAAAATCATTGCAGCATTCTCTGTCCACTTGAATGAAGTCCCACGAGTATCAAAGAGAAGGCCACGTACTTCTCATTTAAAATCAATTGAGGAGTGTCTGTACAAAGGGTTCTATTTCCACCTTAAAAATGTTGTGGGAAAAGCGCAATAAACGTTAAATAAGAGGTTCATGGAAAGTACTCATGATCGAATTTGGTACAACTTTTATGGAATTACACCTTCCTGGTCTGGACTGCTCATGACAATCGATAATATTCAACCACTTTAATGCATGTGGACGAAATACTATTTATTGTTTGGAAGTGGAAATAGCACAGAGACTCCTCAACTGTAGATGGATATATTTCGACCTCATGCCAAAAGGTGATAATGTATGAGTCAACATAGCGAATATGACAGAATCACGTAATTCAAATGAACGTAATTTTCTTTGAAAATTAAACAGTTCGTGGTTGTGAGAGTTTCGTTGTATTTTTCTTGTAAAGAAGAGATAACAACCTCTATCTGGTGTCAATTTCAGATACTGAAACGTTGTTGTTTTATCAATATTGCTGTAAATGTCGTTCAGAATAGGAATCATACATATATATTGTACCAGGAAGGCATATGCCCGGGCACATCATTTTTCTAAGTTATTATTTATTAAAGAAATGCTCAGCTTTTGCGTCTGAAACAGCTGTACGAACGAAAGTTCTGAACTCCGCTGCTTGCTACAGGAGTGAGACAGCGCGAGAGGGGAACAGGCCGAGTGACGTAATCACCACATGTTCTCAACCTCCCCTATGGAATACTCTAGAAATATTTCCGTAACTTTTGAATGGCTTAAGATACAGAAATGAGAGCTACACCAACGTGAAGCCCAGATTTTGAAAGGATAATAGCCGAAATTTGGGGTTAATCCATCCAGTAACTTTGAAGATATTAAAGGTAGAAGTTCGTCGTACGAAACCACTTTGCTCTCGCTTGGCGCAGTGAGCCAGCCCACAGCGGGGTATATAAGGTCAACGACTTGACTGACAGGTATACTCAGTCCAGACCCAATCAGCACTCCAGCCCTCACTCCCGATGATTTGAAATCATATTTAATCTATAACGACTTAGACAGACTTTAGGATTACACAGAAGTGATTTGAAAGATTTAATATTTAATGTGAATTTTGCAATCTTCGTCAGCTGACAGAGTAATTTAAACTTCAGGTTTGTGAACAAAGTGTTTATTTCGAATTTTATTTTGAATTCATGAGTGAAAATTTAATTGGACTTTAGGGTTTATTTAACTGAAGTTATTGAGACCAATAATTTATTCTGGACATTTTACAAACATCAAATGGATATATGCAACGAAGATTATATTTTGTTCAATCTTAACAGCATTTAAAATTCTGCAATTTGATTTCAATCTGAACAGGTTAATAGATGATTTACTTTCAAGACAATATTTAGTATTTGAATGAATAATAGAAGTAGGGTGATTTTTCTTCAAATCATTAATAAATTTATCAGAAAATTTTTAATACCATCTATTATTCGCCCTGCGAAGCTTCCTTTTCCGTACCTGCTCCAGAAAGACCGTACACAACCTGAGATCCTTCCCATGCTCTTGTGCCCAATAACTTTTCTTGGTACTATATACACTGACTGACAGAGCAAATGCAACACCAAGAAGGAGTGGTCAGAACTTTATGCCAATTGCAGGGTAGACTGACGTCACTGAGGTATGCTCATGATGTGAAATGCGCCGCTGTGCTGCGCACGTAGCGAACGATAAATGGGACACGGCGTTGGCGAATGGCCCACTTCGTACCGTGATTTCTCAGCCGACAGTCATTGTAGAACGTGTTGTCGTGAGCCACAGGACACGTGTATAGCTAAGAATGCCAGGCCGCCGTGAACGGAGGCATTTCCAGCAGACAGACGACTTTACGAGGGGTATGGTGATCGGGCTGAGAAGGGCAGGTTGGTCGCTTCGTCAAATCGCAGCCGATACCCATAGGGATGTGTCCACGGTGCAGCGCCTGTGGCGAAGATGGTTGGCGCAGGGACATGTGGCACGTGCGAGGGGTCCAGGCGCAGCCCGAGTGACGTCAGCACGCGAGGATCGGCGCATCCGCCGCCAAGCGGTGGCAGCCCCGCACGCCACGTCAACCGCCATTATTCAGGATTGGCTGTTCCTATATCGACCAGAACAATTTCCCGTCGATTGGTTGAAGGAGGCCTGCACTCCCGGCGTCCGCTCAGAAGACTACCATTGACTCCACAGCATAGACGTGCACGCCTGGCATGGTGCCGGGCTAGAGCGACTTGGATGAGGGAATGGCGGAACGTCGTGTTCTCCGATGAGTCACGCTTCTGTTCTGTCAGTGATAGTCACCGCAGACGAGTGTGGCGTCGGCGTGGAGAAAGGTCAAATCCGGCAGTAACTGTGGAGCGCCCTACCGCTAGACAACGCGACATCATGGTTTGGGGCGCTATTGCGTATGATTCCACGTCACCTCTAGTGCGTATTCAAGGCACGTTAAATGCCCACCGCTACGTGCAGCATGTGCTGCGGCCGGTGGCACTCCCGTACCTTCAGGGGCTGCCCAATGCTCTGTTTCAGCAGGATAATGCCCGCCCACACACTGCTCGCATCTCCCAACAGGCTCTACGAGGTGTACAGATGCTTCCGTGGCCAGCGTACTCTCCGAATCTCTCACCAATCGAACACGTGTGGGATCTCATTGGACGCCGTTTGCAAACTCTGCCCCAGCCTCGTACGGACGACCAACTGTGGCAAATGGTTGACAGAGAATGGAGAACCATCCCTCAGGACACCATCTGCACTCTTAATGACTCTGCACCTCGACGTGTTTCTGCGTGCATCGCCGCTCGCGGTGGTCCTACATCCTACTGAGTCGATGCCGTGCGCATTGTGTAACCTGCATATCGGTTTGAAATAAACATCAATTATTCTTCCGTGCCGACTCTGTTTTTTCCCCAACTTTCATCCTTTCCGAACCACTCCTCCTTGGTGTTGCATTTGCTCTGTCAGTCAGTGTATATATATAGAGGGAGAGAGAGAGATAATTGTTTGACATCTTGTAAATTCAGAGTTGTGTTGATTTCTGCAATGATTGTTCTCCCAACAGAGGAGAAAGAGTTTATCGTGGTCACATGCAGTTGGATGTCGGAATGGGCCGAATTTGCTTCACATTAAAGAACAGTAGGAGGAGCGGTTTAATAAGGAGGCACCAGTTAATAGAACAACGTTAGCTGTTGTTCAAGTTCTTAAACTTGATTGTTCCCATTAGCTGTTGTTGTCAACTTTCGTCACACAAGTTCAGTCTTACGTCAAGGAAAGGAGACAACAGGACGCCCAGAAACTGCCACCACAAACGAGAATCATCGACAACTTGTCCAACAAGTGTGATGGTCCCTAAAGCGTAGTCTACGTCTAACATCGCTGAAACTCGGTTTGAGTAATAGGTCTGAAGATAGCCTAATTCCTCGTTGGAATTCCATTCCCGTACCCTTTCTGTTTCCTGGATATCATGGCCTGTATATGGGATATGTTGAATGAACACGTTTTCAATGCAGAAGACCTACCCACACGTATTTCCGAATTGTGTGAGAATTATGTGCCCTTAGCTGCTTATACCATTCATTATAAGTAATCTGTGTAATGTGTACGGATAATGAGCATAAATTGTGTAGTCTTTATTTAAGTATCTCTACTCCGTTATCAATTCCATATCCTGTTATATAAAACATTCCTCCTACTGAGTGCCATATCCAGTCCTGAATTATCCATTAATTCAGCTTCAAAATATTTTCCTAGATTTTTTGGTGCTGTTTTGAGATCCTGGTCACGGATATTCCATCATTCTCACTAAATGTTTTCCCTACAATGACTTTAATGTATTATGCCCACAACAGACTCATATTTCCCCAAGACCATAATATCACATCAATAGTATTGTATTCAATTATATACCGTCACATGCTCCTTTTGGTTCCGTCGCGATATCATCGATCGTAATAACAAAGAGAAGTAGTAAAAGTGCTTTTCTTACCCCAGTTGTAATGTTTTCACTCTCCTGTGTATTTAGAATTCTCCAACATTGAAGCTTACTGCTTATACCAACTTTATTTTTCAAAATATGTCTGCACTAAACATTTCCTTATACTGTAGATATAATACATTAAGTATTTACGGTACTAAATTCATGACTATTACCACCAAATCATTTCTGTATCACAACATTTTTTATTTTATTCGTATTGTGAATATTACATTGAAAGGATTTTGCTCAACAGAGCCTCTAAATGGAATATTTGTTTAATTTCAGTGTTTGACGTATTATGATCGAATGGTGTGTTTCAGGATGATTCTGGTGGCCCTCTCGCAGTCGAAGGAATTCTAGTTGGTGTTGTCTCCTGGGGAAATGGATGCGGTCGCCCTTTAAATCCAGGAGTATACGCCCGAGTTTCAGCAGTCCGGGACTGGATTTCAAGCAAAAGTGGAATATAAAATATGTATACAATTCTGATGAAATTTCCTAATAACTTAAAATGGTATCTTGACTTTTTAATTTATATATGCTTAAGGTATTTTAAAAAACCTGGTCCTTCCACACATTCAAAGATACTGTGAGAGCTTTGTAATAGTGTATTCTATCCATTAAATAGGCTTTTAATATCTGCTGATTCATTTGTAATATTTTGGTGACAAATGAAAGCACAGGTCCGTACAACGTGAAGAATGCATCCCTTAATTTTTATACGTCATGTGAATACACTATATGAGAGGGATTTGGATTGTGAAGAAAAGATTAGGGCTATCAGCGGACAGAAAAAAAAAACGTGTTTCATAAACAAATACTCACCGAGAACAAATCTATTTTAGTTAAAAATTGGTACCGTACATCACACATCTCTGATCATTTACGGAATATTATCCCATCTCCTTTCCTAATAGTCCTCACAATGCCTACCGACAGAATCAACACTGGTATTTCGCCGATCTGATTAAGGCATCTATTCTTTGATCCAGCCATAACATATTTCTGACTTTTTCACCCTCCATAACATTATTTGCACAGTGAAAGAAGAATAAATAAATTATAGAATAAAGAATAAATAAATAAATTATATAATTAGGACTAAATGGTGGTGATCATTATAGTTTAAGGTGAAGTAAAACCTGCCAGCCATCCCCTAATAGCACCAATCAGAGGAAAATGGAAGAGTTTTGAACTTCTAAGAATGAGGGTATCGGTTGATGAATGTTATGGAGGGCGTGAAAGTACTCCTGTGGGACAGAATTCTGGCTGTCCTGTTCATGTTTCGTTACACTTGATGGATTGATAAGCAAAAACAATTTCTTATTCAGTGAGGAAAGCAACGGAGAACAAAGCCTCCAGAATTGCCATATGACACTTCATCATTGACGACTATGTATTGTATGATTCATTCTCCGAAGTCAAATTGGAAGGTTCGATCCGAGGTCATCCCGATGGTATAATCCTCTCAGTTTCCTCGTTTACGACCGGCGACTCAAATGTTACGCAGTACCACCCCTCCACAGTAATCAGATTTGTCTGTCTACACTCACCTCTGTTGTGACCAACAGCACATGATTCTTGACCAATAGCATGCTTGCTTTGTCAGTGACAGTCCACTTGGAGTACTTCAAAAGCGTGCCGGACCTGAAGCCGGCTCGCTTGTCAGGTCTCCAGTGTTGCACAGCTGCACGCAGTTCTGTCCAGTATCGCTGCTCGTTCTCAGAGGCTAAGTAGTTAAAACGGAGAGTTGACAACGCTATGTCTAGAGTTGGGGAAATTCTGGCAACCCCACGGATAAGGAATGTAAACACAGCAGCCCAGTTAGGCTTCAAAAGTGTGCCGATCGTTAATGAGGAAACTGCAAGAAATATAATGGAATGTGCATGGTGCTCAAATACCCCACCCTGGTGACGGCAGATTTACAGAACTGGCTATATAAGGAGTGGTACTACTCAGCGCCCATTCACTTTCTTGGTATTAAGTGAAGTTCGGAATCCTTCTTTCTCGAGAGTCTCAGGCTGGCAACCAAGATCTCAAGAATATCGTAACACCTGTCGATTCAAAGTGAATAACGTCGCGCTCCCTGAACACGCGTGTGTGAATCATAACGCGGTGTAAACATGTCTATTTCGAAGCAGAGGACTTGAGCTGTGAATAATCACCTTTTCGGTTAATCTGTCGTAACGCATGTGCTACACCATTTTACAAGTTCTTGTCTTCACAGTTCTTTACAATGAAACTTGGAGTAACTTATTTCTTAACACTACATTATCATAATTGTTTATTTGCAAAATAAGAAATGACAGGTCAAAGTGCAGTTTACCATTTTACGATACCACTCCAAATATTATTTGTAATTTAATAAAGACGGAGTGTTTTTTATTGCTTTTAATTGTGCTTTATCTCATTTTTAAACAAAAGATTTATCTCTTCCCACATCCTGGCGGAGTTGCGTGTGCGAACTATGTCGCACATGTCAAATTGGCTCTGTTTTAAGGCCGGATGTTCTTCCTGCGACGACGCAAGGATGGAAAAAGACTAGGAATGGGAAAGTAGAAGCCGTGGCCTTAATTAAGATAGAGCTCCAGCATTTGCCTGGTGAGAAAATGGGTAACTACGGAAAAACATTTTCAGGGCTCTCGGCGGTGGGATTCGAACCTACCAACTCCTGAATGCAAGCTCATTGCTGCGCGACCCTAACCGTACGGCAAGCTCACTCGCTCCCGACGCCAACCCTATATGGAGGGATCTATTCACTATTGCGTATTGCTATGGTGATGCGTAGTGTAATGTGTTGTGTATGTGTGAAGAGGAGAATATTGAAACAAACTCGAACACCGAGTCCCTGTGTCAAATCTTCTGGGAATCGAACGCGGAACTCTCTGAACCGAAGGTCTCAACCCTAACCTTTCAGCCAAAGAGGCGGAAATCCTTCATATTCCAATTACTAAACTATAAATATTTTCTTCCCTATAAGGTACATGTGGCTCAATTTACTTGATGTTGCAGCAGTTCAGTGAAATGTCATCAAGAAGATCGATTCCGGCCTTGTTTCTCTTCCGTCCACCAGCATAGTGGTGTAAGTAGCATCATTAAAGGTCAAAGGTTCCTAAGGGCGTACAGGAAGAGGGTGACGGCAACAGTGACGGCATGCAAGAAGGACGACAATCCTTGCGAGACTCGCCCTGTACTAGGGATTCTTCAGGGAAGTTTCAGAACTGAAAAAATGAAATGACGTATGGCTTTTAGTGCCGGGAGATCCCAGGACGGGTTCGGCTCGCCAGGTGCAGGTCTTTTGATTTCACGACCGTGGGCGACCTGCGCGTCGTGATGAGGATGAAATAATGATGATTACAACACATACACCCAGCCCTCGTGCCAGGGATGGTTAAAATTCCCGACCCTGCCGGGAATCGAACCCGAGACCCCTGTGACCAAAGGCCAGCACGCTAACCATTTAGCCATGGAGCCTAACTTTTAGAACTGATTTCATAGGACATGGTAGCTGAAATGATCGTTCTCACCAAGGAGACGGTGATTTGAATCCTGGCAAATGAACTAGAACTTTCTTTGAATTGAAATATCACAGACCAGCGGTTCAGACTTCACATTAGCCCGTCTCTCACGATTCTTTCATGTGTGTATGTTATGTTTGTACTTAACGATTAGACTTAAGCGTGCAATTTAGGTTTTGCGTCGTTCGAGAATCAGGTGGGTGCCCTACGACGGCGCTAAGCGATCCTGTAGTCAATAGATGCAATGCTTCCTTAGTTGCAGTATTGGAATACTTTGCTGGCATGCATTCAGCATGTTATAAGTATAGAATATATTATTATTTATATTATTTTTCAAATAACAATTTGCCACAAATTTATTATTCTATTTTTCACAACACAATCGAAAAATCAATCTTATTCAGAAACTTACCAATACTATCCTAACACACTTTTGACACTCCTACGCTCAATGCGTGTCTGGAAGCTGCATTGCTAATATGTATATTTCCGTCTTGGGTGTGAATTACTCACGAAATGATCAAATCATTCGATAAATTACCAAATGCCTTGAAATAATTTCAAAAAAAGCTAGGTAAAAAATGTATAGGGAAGTTTCACATACACTTTTGGTCTGCATTGAATGAAGGATTGGGGAGATTCCTTTCATTTTGTTGTTCTTTTGTGTTGGTAAGTAGTCAACTACAACATTTTACGGTCTTCTGCTTAGCTAGGATATGTTCCCTTCAGGCCTTGCATGTAATTTTATTTCTGTTATTTGTTTATTTAGTTTACATTGTAAAGCACGCAGCTGGAGAAAATCCTAAACCTCTCCTCACATATTCACCTAACATGAATTACGGTCCCTCCAATTTTGACAAACCTTGGCGAGTGGCGTCTTTTTGCGTGCGGAGGTTAGTAAACCATAACCTTCTCATTTAACACCGAAGTAAAGCATTAACCTTTTAATTTCCACGAATATTCACTACCAGATGTGTCACGTGGCCTGTGAACGTGCTGGTTCGTTTCGGAGATTATTTTTCATGTATATGTAGGACTCCTTCTACAACACGATATCTGGTGACATGTTTCTTATTTTAAATTGTGCATTGAGTTTTAAATTTTCTTCGGTACAGACTGAACAATATGTTTGTATCTCAATGACTGAGTTAGTGACTAATCTCAAGCATTGTGGTTTGAAAACAATAATGTCGAAGTCAAGTGGTTCGCTGAATGAAGAAATACAATTATTACAAGTGCCCAGTCAGCAGTATATTAGAGATTGGCTCTTTTTCAGCAAAATTTCAGACAGCGACACTGTAAATCTAACTTAAGAATACGAAGTAAATAATCTTATTTGATTTACGTCCCACTAACTACTTTTTACGGTTTTCGGAGAGGCCGAGGTGCGGGAATTTAGTCCCGCAGGAGTTCTTTTACGTGCCAGTAAATCTACCGATACGAGGCTGACGTATTTGAGCACCTTAAACTACCGCCGGGCTGAACCAGGATCGAACCTGCCAAGTTGGGGTCAGAAGGCCAGCGCCTAAACCGTCTGAGCCATTCAGACCGGTGGAAATCTAATTTAGCGTCTTTTTTCAGAATACAGAAATGTTGACCAAATATATTGCAAGATGTTTAAGCATGCAGAAATGAATTTCACAAAAATATGAAAAATATCTGAGTGGAGGGGCCAAATGTTTAAACACTAGCCCTTGAAGGGCTAAGAATAAAGCGTCTAAAAGCTGGTGCACGACAGTTCGTACAGTCACCATTCCATTAAATCTCCAGCCGGCAACAAAGCCAGCGAAAGGTCTTTGAATCAACTACATTCTAATCTTGCAGGCCCACATTCACTGTGATACCCGTAGGCTTCTCCAAAACAAGTTTTGCTCCAAAATAGCATTATCCCTCTAAAAGTGATTTCAGTGTGCCCTAACAGCTGAAACGTACATTCCTGTTTTAGTTCTTTTTAGTGCTCTTAGATTTTTATATAGTGTGCCACTTCTATTGCGGAGTGTTTTGAACATAAATATGCATTTTAGTAATATATGGTGGCCTTGGGACACTAAGTTCCAATTTCTGCAACCGTGAACAGCACCAAGAGTTCCGCGATGCCGAGGAAACGAACGACAAAAGCTCTAAGACAAATTGTCAGAAATTTTAGTGCAATATCACGAAATACATTATAGAGATCGGTTTAGAAAAATTAGAGTAATTTTACAGTACTAATGTAGGCCATAACATTGTTCAAAGTTGCTTAGTAGCGCTGAGAGAAGCTCGGTAACAAGAAAAACAAACTTTAATGAAGTGGATTACCTTTTTTGTGATTTTGTCCGTGTGAGGGAAAAGCACCGACATTACCTGAACTACCAGCACCTGAAAATGTCTTTCAGATTATCCCTATGAATCGAATAGGTTTCGAATACTTTCACAGTAACTAGGGTTTCGATATCGTTTCTTGGGGAAATGTAGTACATTAATGGAATTGACGAGGATGTAGTTTGGCGTTCAGTCGCTTCCAAGAGTGCACCAGCTGTGGCAAAAAGGCTTCCGGCTCATATACCTGCATGAGACATATTACGAAACCCCATGATGTTGTCCTATTCAAAGAGGAATCGAACCATAGGTCTCCATATTTAGAAGCAGAACGCTGACCATCAAACCACAAAGCCTGTATATTGATTTTTATTTCATCGTTGTTGAAGGAATCCCGATTTTTTTTAACAAGTGTCTAGAAACTGATGCTCTTCTGCGGATCGTAGGCAGTCAAGGGCCAGATTTGCAACAACCTGCTATTAGAAGACCAGGTACGCGCCGTTAATAGCTTTTAGGGCACAAAAGCACGTCTTCCATTACAAGTTAAAGGCTATCGACTGGAGATTCAATAGACATGGAGACTCTACTCCACTCGTTACAAGCCATTGCTGGCGATGTGAAGAGTGACTAGAAGGGGGAGGAGAAGAGGCTGAGAAATGAGTAATATTTATAGCAGAGGGTTCGAAACATTTCGACTTTCACGACTTTGCACTTATCACAAACACACATCTATTTAAAGGGTTAATCAATACGCGCGCTAATACGTTCGGATACATGAGAGTTATGAACCTCACATACTGCATGTTGAGAAGTGAAATAATTTGAATTCGAAGCACTGGGTGCCTTAAACGTCAAAACTATATTTTTCAGGTTGTCGAAACATCTTGCATTTTCACAAACATCTCGTCTGGAGCAAAGCGTACTGTACAGCGTTTAAATACACGGGCATTTTTTTTGTGTGTGTGTACAACAAATTCCTACCAGTCTGAGGTTTCATCACCATTCCTACAGACACAAAATATTTGCAAATAACTCTGCGATGTAAAAAATCTCCTTCCTTTTATGGTCGTCTTTATTCTTTGACCATGGCAAGTTGTGATTGCACAGTTAGGCGCCAGGACAAGAAATGTGTCTTGCTACTTTCTTTCTTCTTCTAGTGAGGGTCATGGATATTCTTCATTATGGTAATATTCACACCGGTCTTACATTATTCCTATTTTTCTTAGGCAACAAGAATCAAACGTTCAGGTACCTGGTCGGATCAAAATGTTACCAGACCAGCTCTGTTATTTTCCAAAAAAAATTGTCAGCACTGACTTTCTGTAGCAGCTATAGAGAAGGCAGTGTTCCAGGGCACATCGCTGTGTTAACATCGGGAGTTTTTATAGTGGTGTGTGTGTGTGTGTGTGTGTGTGTGTGTGTGTGTGTGTGTGTGTGTGTGTGTGTGGTCCAGGATTACAGCAAAGTCATGAAAGTAGAACAAAGAGCCAACGTAGAATTTTGCCTTAAACTGGGAAAATTGGCCACAGAGCAATCAAACAAGATTCGGCAGATATGCTTTCTGAAGCTTTATTTCACGAGAGTATTCGTGAACCCAAGACCCGTCGGCGGTGATGATCCCGGACGTGAAGGATCGATCATCCACGGAACGCTCACGGAGATCTTGGCACACTACGATACGATGCTCCATTTGTTCAGAGTTTAGCAAATCGGGGTCTCTTTTGGAAGTGACACGTTTAATTCCGACGTTAGAATTGCCTACACTGACACCTGTTGGTGCAGTCTCTGTAATGTCATTGACCGTCCTCCAACGATCCTCACACACAACTTTCCTAATTCGTTCCATATTTTCAGGGATGGTCTTCCAGGTCACTCATCATCTTCAAGGGACATTCTTCAATCTGAGAGGAGACTCTGCCACTCAAACCATTGCGTACGACTCATTACCTCAACGCCGTGTGCTTGTTCAATGTCCTTCTGGCCGATTTGCACAGCTTAACGCCGAATTTGACGTTCGCTCGTTGTTCCACCATCTGCTCATAACGTAATCGCAGACTTCAACATGCACGTATTCACAAAAACACAACTATAACAACTTTTTAACACAGTGGTACACTGCCTTTTCAAGGTTGCACGTCACTATAGCTTCTAGCACAACTGCGACCTGTTGGTGCACTACGAAGAAAGTCCAGGAACTTCTTGATCCGACCTTGTATGTTTATTTTGCTGCCCATTTACTTAACTTTCCTTTATCGAATACGTAAATGTTATATTACACGTCTGGCGAGTGTTTACCGGTGGTTGCGAGAGGAGAGATGCTGTTTGTTACCTCAGCACAAAGGACACAGTAAAGTTTTCGCAATACTGTTGCCATTGTTCATGAGTGTGTGTGTGTGTAAGAGAGAGAGAGAGAGAGAGAGAGAGAGAGAGAGAGAAAGAAGTGTTTCTTTTGTGTCGGTCAACCAAACTGTAGCTCTTTATAGAAAGGAAATTCCATAAAGAAATCACGCAGGACAAAACTAGCACATGCAATAATTTAAAACTGAATAAAGGTCTCTAAAGCTATGAAGCTGGTTCTAAGCCTGTAGTTAGGAGTGAGAAGAGTGTAAAGCGGATATCTATGAACTCGGGTACTAACGTCAGGTTATCGTTGACCACGAGCGATTTTTTTTTTTTTTTTGCTATTGGCTTTATGTCGCACCGACACAGATATGTCTTATGGCGACGATGGGACAGGAAAGGGCTAGGACTGGGAAGGAAGCGGCCATGGCGTTAATTAAGGTACAACCACAGCATTTTCCTGGTGTGAACATGGGAAACCACGGAAGATCATCTTCAGAGCTGTCGACAGTGGGGTTCGAACCTACTATCTCCCGAATAATGGATACTGGCCGCACTTAAGCGACTGCAGCTATCGAGCTCGGTACGAGCGAAGAAGACAAATCGACTGTTATGATGACAGTGCTATCGGCATAACGTTCTGGGAGTATTATGAAGTACAAAAATATATTCCTATTTGCGATGTAACATTAATGAAGGAGAAAATCCTTACATCGATCTGTTTTCACACCAGCTTCACTTACGGGAGTAAAATCTGGTTGGACTCACGATATCTTATTTATAAGTTTAAAGGATAGTGAGATCGGAACAACCGACGAACGGTACTCGGAATGAGGAGTAAAGGGTAAGCAAGGATTGAGCTCGGTGGATGAAGTTGTACATGTAAATTAGCCTTGGTGGTGGGGTCATGTGAGACGAATTAAAGAGGATACGTTAACTAGGAGAATAATGGATTCAGACAGGGATAATAAGTGAAGTGCGGGGTGGGAGGAATACCAACGCTACGATGAGTAGACTCAGTCAGCTTTTAATGATTTCATGAGGAGAGGTGTGGGAGTAAATGTAAATGGGACTACAGAGCTACAATAGTTACTAATAGATTGTAGAAGCGCGTAGTTAATTCATGGAGGCTTGCAGACTGAACGTTGAAAGTCATAACAGTCTATAATGAAGATATACCTCATATATTCTTATTTGTATGATCTCTTTGACACTTCTTAGTCCGGTTTTAAAGTTGCCTTATTCGTATATTTTCCCTGACACTTTTTAGTCAGATGTTACTGTTGCCATTGAATTTAATTTGTTTATGTACCAGTTGGTCGTATTAAATTTAATAAAACCTTATAAAAGGTGATATTACATGTTGATTCACTTCAATAGCCAATGTATGTACTGTATGTTCGTATCTGTGTCATTGTCCATTAGAGTGCGGATGTTCCAAGTTCCAGAAATGTATATGTAGCTTCTCTCGACCGCATATGGGCGCGGCTTCCCTGTTGGGTTGTGTTTATGCTGACTATGTTTAGGAAACATTGGGGGTGTTGGGACGAACAGAGTGGATCCTGAATAGGCTCGCTCAGTCATGAATGCAGCACACGAATTGCTTTACAGCCTCTCCTCAAGCAAGACGGCAATCACACACTCGTCGCCTACGTGCCGGTTTGCCACCAGGAGCTTCCAGGCTGCACAATCCTGCACCCCGTCGTAACTCCCCGATTGCCACAGGACTTGTTACGCTGGTACCGATCTTCGTAAGACGCCTGTGCGTGATATCTTTCAATGTGGGTATGCTGCTGCATATCAACAATCACACGATTCTTGACACACTCACATCCTTTGCCCAGTGGCATAGATACTACTACGACTAGAGTATCCAAGTCTGCTGCAGTCTTCAGTCGCCTTCCCGGACATTAGGGGTATTACTGAGCGCTCATATCTCCGGTCTGCCGTTGAGGGTTTTCTACGCCGTTGACCACATGTGGTCGATACCAGGGTCGATGACGAAAAAAGGTTAATGGACGCACTAAAGTCAGGCATGAAAAATTGCCTCATCAACACCACTAACTGGGAAACAGAAGCAGCTAACCGCCTGGTCGTCTTATCCACGAAGGACCTAAGAACTTCGAACAATAACGCTGGAGACTTCAAACTAAGAAGGGAATTGCTCGGAAAGTGCAGGTGTTCCTCAGGATGAATAACCCTCAACAACTCGATCTCAAAGCTTGCTAATTTTGCCACCACTGAGGAAGAATTTGTGGCTCGAAGATTGGCCTCCACAGTCACCGAAGAACTCATAGACTCATCAGTATCATCTGAGGAATACAACCATACTCGTCAGCGAGTGATAGCCTATCATGTATGGATGTATGTACGAATACGTGTACGTACTGTAGACAGCTTGCGTAGGCGGAACAAAGACGTACAGCAACAAGTCAGATTCAACACGATCGAGAGAGCCCAGTACTGGCAAATATATTAGAGTACCAGCAAGATATCCGTGCTTCGCTACGGCTTTAAACTGAAAGTTATTATTCAAAGTTTTACATTTTGGAGAGTCAACTGTAAGCCGAGCCTGTAAAATACGCCCACAATTCGTACATCAAAGGATTTTGGAGGAATGATTATTTTTCTGATCTAACACTCATTTGAATCCATACGGAGGAATATGAATGTTTCAAACCCTATCTTATTTAACATCTAGGATGTAAATCGACCAACCTGTGAAATTTTGATTTTGTACGTCGAACAGTAAGAGAGGAATGAATACTTTTTTAAGTAGTGAATGTTTTAAATACTTATTAACATCTAGGACATAGAAGTCCACCCTTCATAAAAAATTCGTGCCTGAAACTGTTTCGGGAGAATGGATATTGTGTTTTAGAGAGTCAATCACCATATAAATCCCTTAGGGGACAAATATTTTGAAGTATAAGATATTTTACACCTAGGACATAAAAGAAGGCCCTTCTTGTAAAATTACAACTTTGTACCTCAAACGGTTTCGAAGAGATGAATAATTTCGTTTACGGAGCTAACCTCATTTAACACATTAGGGGTGGAACGTTAACAAATATATTTTCACACATAGTAATTAAAGTATAGGCCTATACCGCTATTTGGAATTTTGTCTTCGAAGGTTAAACCATTTCGGAGGAAGGAAGGAATATATTTGTTTCGGGATCTTAACCCCCATTCAACACTCTGAGCGGTTAAATTTGTTTCAAACTTTCTGTTATTTAACACCTATGATATAATTTGATTGTTAACTTCATAATTCAAACGGTTTCATATAAATGCATATTTTTGTCATCACTCCTCACCCCCCAGTCAAAAATCCCAAAGGGGTGTATTGTTTTAAGTCCACTTCTTATTTGTATCATCATTAAAATAATTCAAATCCTTTTAAACCCTCTTAAGTTGATTCCACCCCACACCTCCCCCACCATAAAATACGTGTGTCTTTATTTTTAAACGCGTTTCCAAATACCAATTTTCTCGTCCATAACATGCTTCGTTTCCGAGATAAAAGTATCCTCAAACAAAGAATTTAACTCATTTTTCACTTAATTTATACCCCCCCCCCCCCGCGCTTAAGTTATCTTTCCGAAAACGAAAGCATACGTGTTTGTTTTTAAAGGAGATACCAAATGCAAATTTCCATGTCTCTAACATCTTCAATTTTTGACATATAAGTATCCTCGTAACAAGAATTCAACCCCTTTTTCAGTACCTTTTATAACCCCACCCCTATGGATTTTTCGAAACAAAATTCATGTTACTTTAATTTTAAAAGAGATAAAAATACCTATTTTCACGTCTGTAATATTATTTTTGAGATATACTGTAGATATGCTCATTTTAAAAATTCACCCCTGTTAACACTTTCCATTAAATAGATTTTCCGTAAAAAAATTATGCTTGTTCTTTTACTTGAGATTCAAGATACCAATTTTCACGTCTGCAACATCTAAATAAAAATAATTCGACACTTTCTTCACTTCTTTTCACTCACGCCACTCCCTTAAGTGGATTTTCCAAAAACAGAAAAATACGTAGGTATTTCTTTATTTATGAAGAAGATTCCAAGTACAAATTTTCACATGTGTAAAATCTTCACGTTTTGAGATATGAGTATCCTCTTAAAATAGAATTCAACCCCTTTTCAATCCTTTTTAGAACACCCTTAAGTGAATTTTCCGAAAATAAAAAATACGCGTTTCTTTTTTAAAGGAGATTCCAATGCCAATTTTCACGTCTGTAATAGATTCAGTTCTGGAGATACCATTATCCTAATAAAAATAATTGAACCTACTTTTCACTCATTTTAAACCCCCTACCCCTTAAAGTAACCTTTATTTTACTTCAAAAACAATAAATACGTGTTACTTTATTTTTAAAAGATTTAAAAATAACAATTTTCACGTCTGTAATTTTTTCAGTTTTAAAATATAAGTATCCTCATAAAAAATAATTCAACCCCGTTTTTAGTCCTGTCCCCCCTTAAGTGAATTTTCCAAAAACAAAAAAAGACGTGCATCTTGGTTTTTTAAGTAGATTACAAGAACCAAATTTCAGTTTTTGAGAAATAAGTATCCTCATGAAAGGTATTCAACCGATTTTCACCTCTTTTCTTCCCCTTTAAGAGGATTTTCCAAAAACAAAAAAAAACGTGTTTCCTTATTTTTAAGCGAGATTCCAATCACCAATGTTTACGTCTTTAAACTGAATTTTTGAGATATAGATAAACTCATTTCAAAATTAACCCCCAACTTTTCACCCCCTTAGCGAAGGAACATCCAAAAATCCTCGCATAGTGAGCATCTACATTGTAATATAAATGTATCCTCAAAATTTCATTTCTTTATGTCCAGTAGTTTCGGCTCGGCGATGAATGAACCAGTCAGTCAGTCAGTCAGTCAGTCAGTCAGTCAGTCAGTCAGTCAGTCAGTCAGTCAGACAGTCAGTCAGTCAGTCAGTCAGTCAGTCAGTCAGTCAGTCAGTCAGTCAGAACATGTTATTGTATATACATCCTATAGATTAGAACAGCGGATCTACCGCAATACATCCGCAGAAGAGGAAACAAACTAGACCAGATCATCATTTCCAGATTCAAGTGCGGGAACTAAGCTCTGGCCAACAGGTACTGAACTAAAGAAGGTAAAAATAAATGCAGAATCTGCAGAAAAAGTGAAGAAACTATGACACACATATTATACGGGTGTACACGGACAAAGAGGAAGGAAGAAGAACGAATTCGTCAAGAGGGATTGGAGAAATGTGAATGAGAGAAATCTTAAAGCAACGGGAAACACATCGCATAATGCTTTTATTCCTCACTCTGAAGGGGTGAGGCGGGCCATACAGAGGCCAACAACCTTTCTCTGGTATTGAATAAATTATTTCATTTTTGGCATTTGAATAGGCATCGCATATTAGTTAAAGATCGTAGTGCCAGATTTTATTCAGTGTATGCTTTGTTAACATTGTAATTGGAATATTTTCAAAGCCGAAAAGCAAGAAATAAAACTACTACTATAAATATACTGTAAACCCCTATTAGTATGCCTTTATTTACACGGCGTAACTCGGGCTATAAAATCTGCTATTCTGCCAAACCATGTCTTATAATGTGCATACAGTTTAACTAATATTAGACATAATTTATTACACGCACACACACATACACACTATATTACTAAACTTTACACTTAGTTTTAAAACAAATTAAAGGAAAGAAAAAGGCAAACGTATAAAACTAACCCTGAATAAAGAAAATTGTCCTTACGCATCAATAAAAACAAATTTAGCAAAGCTTATTGACATACGGAATGAAATAACAGTATAGGAAAACAGAATTTATGTATTTGCACTCAGCTTAATCCGTCCAAGTACCGCTGCCGAAATTTATTTTTAAGTACCGTACCGGATCAGATAGGATGTCCCCTATGTCACTGGGCAACGAATCCCATGTTCAAATTGCACTGACAACAACAAAAAATTACCGGGCGAGGTGGCCGTAAGGTTAGGGGCACGAAGCTGTGAGTTTGCATCCGGGAGGTATTGGTTCGAATCACACTCTTGACAGCCCTGAAGATGGTTTCCCGTGGTTTCCCATTTTCATACCAGACAAATGCTGGAGCTATACCTGAATTAAGGCCACGGCCGCTTCCTTCCAACTCCTAGCCCTTTTCTATCCCACCGTCGCCATAAGACTGATCTGTGTCGGTGCGACGTAAAGCCACTATAAAAAAATACGTATAGTAAAGGGTGGATATGTGATTTGGTATTTTGAGGGTTAGGTTAGCTGTAGCTCTCGTCGGGATGTTATGAATGTTTGAGAGCAACTGGAAATAAACTGTTAGATAAGAGGGTGTCTGCCTGTATATTAATTTATGGCGCAGAAGCAACGAATGACAGTTACGACGCTTGTTTAGTATAAGCCAATTTAGCTCATGGAACGCAGGATTTATATGAAGAATTTTTGAGATGTACGTATGTATATGCACCATGTATGTATATGCGTATGTATGTTCATTGTGATGTAAAAGAGGCAACGTTCCGCAGTATTATGGACAGAATAAGTGGAGATTATTCATTATTTCTGCACGAACACATTAACGTTTATTTCTTGATAGAAATACATCCGTTTCTTCAACAGTTATTTTTGAATTATTTTGACTATCTTTAGTTAGAAAGTGAATTTTATTTGGCTGTAAACTGAGCCTCAAACTCCAGTACTGGTCTTGATCCAATTGCGGACAGCAGCCACTCGGGCGTAGACCCCAGGGTAATTTGGACGAGCGCATCCTTGTCCCCAAGAAACCACACCATGGAGTTTTCCGTTAACAACAAGAGGACCGCCAGAGTCACCCTGGAACAAAATGAAACAAATATTAGGAAAGGAAAGTCTTGCAGAATATGGCGCAAAAGAAACATCATTACAATATTGGTTTGAAAGAAATCTTGTTTAATGGCAAGTCTCTCTTTTATGCCATCAGTCCAGAGACTGGGTGGATCCTCAAGTGGGGTTGGAACACTTGCCCGGAGTGAGACTTGCACGGAGCGACATTTGCACGGAGTGAGACATGCACGGAGCCCTTCATTCTACCTAACAGTACTTAGTGGGTCAGAAGTAGGATGGTGACATTTGCACGGAGCCCTTCATTCTACCTAACAGTACTTAGTGGGTCAGAAGTAGGATGGTGACATTTGCATGGAGCCCTTCATTCTACCTAACAGTACTTAGTGGGTTAGAAGTAGGATGGTGACATTTGCACGGAGTGACACTAGCACGGAGTCTCAATTTTCATATGCTCCGGTATTAATAGACACCTACAGTACATGTCATTGCGTCCGACTCATTGGCTGAATGGTCAGCGTTGAGGCCTTCGGTTCAGAGGGTCCCGGGTTCGACTCCCGGACGGGTCGGGGATTTTAATCACGTCTAATTAATTCTTCTGACCCGGGGACTGGGTGTCTGTGTTTGTCCCAACACTTTTCTCTTCATATTCAGACAACACACTACACTACCTACCACCATGGAAACACGCAATAGTAATTATATCCCTCCATATAGGGTTGGCGTCAGGAAGGGCATCCGGACGTAACACATGACCAAATCCTCATGTACAGCATAGGTCGCACCCACGACCCCACGAACGTGGGAAAAGCGGAAGAATAAGAATAAGAGAAGACAGTACTTCTCATAGCCTCGACTGCCCCTTCGGTGTAAATTGTTGAAATCATACTCTGTTTTTCCCGCACATTTATTTTCTCACTTCATTTACCGCTTCATACTGAATGCAAACACGACTTGCCTCGCCTAAAACCATATTACTTTTTCTTGTTATTCATTCTCTATATTTACTTTTCTTGAAATCTACGCACCGCCAATAAGTTAGTTGATCTTTATTGGTATACTCCACAAAGTATTGACGTCCGTTGTAAATCAACCAAGGGTCCTCTTGGTGGTCTTGGTGAACTCCATAGCTGTTCAACATGGACCACTAGTTGTTACCACCTATCAACTGTAGCAGTGAACTCTAAAGGCGTCTACCTATCAATCAATCAATCAATCAATCAATCAATCAATCAATCAATCAATCAATCAATCAATCAATCAATCTATATCTTTTTACTTGGTAGACCTTCCCTGCTCTGCTCCTGAAATCCAACCATCCTTACCGGGCGAGTTGCCGTTTGGTTAGGGGCGCGAAGCTGTGAGCTGGAATCCGGGAGAAAGTGGGTTCGAACCCCACTCTCGGCAGCCCTAAATATGGTTTTCCGTGGTTTCCCATTTACACACCAGGCAAATGCTTGGGCTGTACTTTAATTAAGGGCACGGCCGCTTCCTTCCAACTCCTAGGCCTTTCCTATCCCATCGTCGCCATAAGACCTATCTGTGTCTGTGCGACGTAAAGCAAATTGTAAAAAAAAACAAAAAAAAAAACTACTTGGTCCTCCGTGTCATTGTTTGACATACACATGTTTAGTAATTTCCTGGAATGTTTGGTGTTCCGTGCAAATGTCAATACATTCCATCTCCGTGCAAGTGGCATAACTTCGTTCAAACAGTACCATGGATTATGTTATAGGAAAACTGCCAAAACCTATGGTGGTCCAAAAAATGGCGTATACTACCTGATGAGAAGTGAGATCGTTTGCCATTGCTTTCCTCATTGGACCAGAATGTACTCCTGCAGCATGATTGGCCCTATGAACAACCCCTTCATAACACTTAAACGCACTACTCGTGCTCTGAATTCATGACTCAGCACCACCAACAGCGTCCATATTATTACAGCCAAGGATAAGACTGGGACTATACCTTGCTCTGGCCTGTGCAAGATACAGATGCTAAATTCATTACGAGGGTGTTCATTAATACATTATTTTCTATAGAACACCTCTCATGTTCATTATGGTGGTAGATAAAGTAATGAAGAGAGTTAAGAATGAATTTAATGAGGACTTCACTGCATTAATCTTCGTAGACGATGTGGTGATTTGGGGATGAACAGCAGAAGTAGAAGAAGAAGTTCAACAAAAATTAAACACTTGGAACCGGCAGTTGAAGCAGTGTTGCCTAAAAATCACTCACACATAAACAGTAGTGATGCCAGTCAGCAGGCAAGCCCTACAGGTTAACATCCTAGGGGATGGCAAGAAAGTACACGTTGACCATTTTCAATATATTGGTAGTATTGTAACTAGTGACGTAAAAACCACTGCTGAAATCAGTAAGAGAATACAAAAACGAGCACAATTATATCACCAAGACATATCTTCTATGAGATAACCAAATACCTTTAAGTACAAATAGAACCCTTCGGGTATATTTCGTGCCAATAACCACGTAATGCCCTTGAAACCTGTACGATTAAAGAGTAGAGAAAGCTGCAGAAATGAAGTTCATAAAATCAACGCTGCAGAAAACAAGAAAAGATCCGGAATGAAGAGATCCGTCATAATACACAAGTAAAACAGTCGCTAAGCGAAAATGTAAGAACGAGACTCAAATAGTATAGCCATGTGAAGAGGATGGATCAAATGAGAACAGCAAGAAGATGGTTAGAAAAGGAATTGGAAGGCAAAAGAACTAGAGGAAGATCAAGGAGACGGTGGATCAGTCAAGTAAAGCAAGACTTTGAAGGAAGAGGAGTGGAATGGTACCAAGTTGAGAAGCAAGAAATGTACCTGGATAGACAAAGATGGAAAGCGCTCTTGTACAGCACCCAGGTGACTGGAGACGGTTCAAGGTTGATGATGATGCCGATAATCATAATGATGATGATAATAATGATCTCTACCTTGGACTGCCGTAATAACCCGTTTACTGAACTATCGCTAACTTGTTACGCCTTCCCATTTGCCTTCACTACCAAGCTAAACGCAAACAGCGTATAATACGTCTTCAGGACGTAACATCATTTGAACTGATGGTATTCTAAGCAAACTTTCTCAAAACGTTTGCTTGTATCTTAATTAGTGTAGGGAAAATTTAATTACAAGACTTTGTTCAATGTTTAAGAGAAGTCAATAGGCACTGGGTCTAAACGGAACATCAATAACAGCTGCGATTTCCACAGGTCACCGTGCTCTCCAAGGCTGTCCAGTGTTCTAGCTCAGTAAGTCTCATAGTCAGTACACTGCTACCCGCTCTGAGTACAGGCAAAATGACTTCGTCAAATCACGAAACGTGTGATATGATTTTAATTTATGGTGAAACAAGATGCAATAGAACTATGGCAGGACGAACGTATCGGGAACGTTTTCGCAAACGAAGCCACCTAAGTGATCGGGCTTTAGTCACTATTCTTCATATAATTCGATACGTTGGACAACTACAGCCCACATTTAATGCAGGGTCGTTCACAGCAACAACGTAATATGATATTGACCGTGGAGGAAGACGTTTTAGAATGGTCCAAAATGACGTAGGGAGGACCATGAGGACGGTGTGTCTCACTGTGTTGTACAGCGAACAGTTAGGGAACAGCTGTTGAATCCATATCATGTACAATGTGCTCAGCACCTTCGAAAAACAGATTTTCCTCGCAGTGGGCGATTCTGCCAGTGGTCTCTGAGTAAGAAACGGCAACAGCTGGATTTCCTTGCCAGAACTTTTGTCCTTGGTTCAGTTTAGCATAAGATCACTCAGATGAAAAGATTGATATTGGTACAAGTCATATACTGCCGTTCGTGTGAGAAACTTTCAGTTCTCAGAGTCACACCTATTTTAATCAAACTCTGCCTTTGTGTTCATTGTCATAACAACACAAACACTTAATAGGAACAATGTTCTATTGGTTTAACGTCTCACTAACACTTCGAAGGTTTTCGGCGTCGCAGGTATGCGGAAGTAATAGGTTTCGGAAGGTATTGACCGTGCCCTTGCCTAAAGTACGGCCTGGTGGGAAAATGGGAAACCACAGAAAAACATCTTCAGGACTATCGACGGTGGGACGCAACTTAATGGGAACACCGCTTCAAAAAGTTAAAGGAGTTGTCCCCAAAAAAATTGTTCAACAGCCAACACGTAGGTAAATGAACCAGATGCCTTAACAATGAAAATAGACAATCAAGATGTCAGGGAATATAAACACTGCAAGAGACATTCCGGTGCGATCTCAAGATCGTGGGACTCTAACCCACCACATCCCGAGTCGAACTTAATGGGAACACTAACCATTGTCTCAGTGAGAAGGAAACCCTTGACCAGGTCTTGAGAGATTGTCCGCACGGCGAAAGCTAGCACAACGCCAGACACATTCGATGCGATCACTAATTGCAGAAGCCCTCAGGAAGAACTGTTCCGTGTATAAAGAGGGGCAGTATCTTCGAAAACGACAACATCCGGAGAACACATTCCGAGGCAACAGGATGGAATGGATAATAGACCCAGCAATAAGAATCGAGACCCACGCCGAACAACCAGCCGAAATCCACTGTAGCATCTACAACTCCAACGGCACAATCCCCTACTACAAAGAAAAATACCAGTGTCAGATATCTATGTGATAGGTCTGATACTAGGGTCTAGATCACGGGTTTTCGAAATGGCGCATGAGGCCGACGAGACCACAGTTTGCAGCCGGCGAAAACTTTTTAAAGTAACATTTTAAGAAATGTAGCAGTTTACATACCCTACCTTTTGTTTGCCACGGCACCTAATCTGCTAGTCCCCGCATCTTACCTTCGAACATGTGTACTGTCAAACTCAAACTACCGGCTGTCAGCAACCTTGCCCGCCGATGACGTCACACAGAACTTTCCTCGTCCGTCGAGAACTATGTGCCGGGTGGATCTCTCTACTTTCTCCTCCTTCTGACTGCAATACAAGCTTGCAATATGGTCAAATGTTGGGAGTTCGTCAATTGCATGTATGTCGAGGTCGAAGGAGTGCCACCCTGTTTTATATTATGGAGCTGGACTCCACGAAATTGTTTCACCAGGTGCCATAATAAGGTACGAGGAATGGAAGGAACGTTTATTCTCAGTAAATGAATCACTTTTCAGGCATGGCCCTGTTAAAAGACTTGAACTTTAAATTCGCTTGGCTATTTGTTCGCACGAACTTTGAAAGCAACTCAAACATCTATATTCGTTCCATTGTGATCAGTGGACTGTTTGATGAGGAAACCCCTTTGTAAACTTTCTGTTTGAAAGAGTTTTTGTATCTTAAATTCTCCTCTACTATATTTTGAGTCTAGTTTCTTCATATTTGATTGTAATAACTACAACTTTTTTCCCTTTGAATTACCGTACGTGAATGTACGGTACTTGAAGTTTGTAAATTTTCCTAGGATCTTCTCCCCTCTCTACCTCTCCTTATTTCCAGTTTGTGTTTCATTGTGCGTTTACCTTATCCTGGTCTTCTCTTCACGTAATATACGTATTTATTACTATTGTACGTTGGAAACATTGACTTCCCGTTTCTATTTGTTAAATACACTGACTGACAGAGCAAATGCAACACCAAGAAGGAGTGGTTCGAAAGGGATGAAAGTTGGGGAAAAAACAGAGACGGCACGGACGAATAATTGATGTTTATTTCAAACCGATATGCAGGTTACACAATGCGCACGGCATCGACTCAGTAGGATGTAGGACCACCGCGAGCGGCGATGCACGCAGAAACACGTCGAGGTACAGAGTCAATAAGAGTGCGGATGGTGTCCTGAGGGATGGTTCTCCATTCTCTGTCAACCATTTGCCACAGTCGGTCGTCCGTACGAGGCTGGGGCAGAGTTTGCAAACGGCGTCCAATGAGATCCCACACGTGTTCGATTGGTGAGAGATCCGGAGAGTACGCTGGCCACGGAAGCATCTGTACACCTCGTAGAGCCTGTTGGGAGATGCGAGCAGTGTGTGGGCGGGCATTATCCTGCTGAAACAGAGCATTGGGCAGCCCCTGAAGGTACGGGAGTGCCACCGGCCGCAGCACATGCTGCACGTAGCGGTGGGCATTTAACGTGCCTTGAATACGCACTAGAGGTGACGTGGAATCATACGCAATAGCGCCCCAAACCATGATGCCGCGTTGTCTAGCGGTAGGGCGCTCCACAGTTACTGCCGGATTTGACCTTTCTCCACGCCGACGCCACACTCGTCTGTGGTGACTATCACTGACAGAACAGAAGCGTGACTCATCGGAGAACACGACGTTCCGCCATTCCCTCATCCAAGTCGCTCTAGCCCGGCACCATGCCAGGCGTGCACGTCTATGCTGTGGAGTCAATGGTAGTCTTCTGAGCGGACGGCGGGAGTGCAGGCCTCCTTCAACCAATCGACGGGAAATTGTTCTGGTCGATATTGGAACAGTCAGGGTGTCTTGCACATGCTGAAGAATGGCGGTTGACGTGGCGTGCGGGGCTGCCACCGCTTGGCGGCAGATGCGCCGATCCTCGCGTGCTGACGTCACTCGGGCTGCGCCTGGACCCCTCGCACGTGCCACATGTCCCTGCGCCAACCATCTTCGCCACAGGCGCTGCAACGTGGACACATCCCTATGGGTATCGGCTGCGATTTGACGAAGCGACCAATCTGCCCTTCTCAGCCCGATCACCATACCCCTCGTAAAGTCGTCTGTCTGCTGGAAATGCCTCCGTTGACGGCGGCCTGGCATTCTTAGCTATACACGTGTCCTGTGGCACACGACAACACGTTCTACAATGACTGTCGGCTGAGAAATCACGGTACGAAGTGGGCCATTCGCCAACGCCATGTCCCATTTATCGTTCGCTACGTGCGCAGCACAGCGGCGCATTTCACATCATGAGCATACGTCAGTGACGCCAGTCTACCCTGCAATTGGCATAAAGTTCTGACCACTCCTTCTTGGTGTTGCATTTGCTCTGTCAGTCAGTGTATTATAGGATTCCTCTTGTCATTTGCCTCCTTACGGGATTTAGTCAGAGAATGTTCGTATTACCCATAGGGCTTGTAATAATGAAAAATGTAATTACTCCGGTAGTACACTACGGTGAATGTTATACCTATTTCAAATCTTTAGTATTTTATGAATCGTGGACCGAGTCCACTTGCTTAAAATGTTGATTTTGCATCAAGACTTGTAGAAACTATTGTTATTACGAATACCGTATGTTAGAGAATGGTGACATTTAAAATAGTAGTCTATATTTTGAAATCCTATTTTCTATACCTAATGTTTATGCTCGCCTTCCATTACATATCTTTCTCAGTATTTCATGTTATGTAAGTTCACGACGCACTCTGGCTATTATCAACCCATTGCTTCCTCCGCGTTTGTTTAAGACCTGAACATTTGACAAGGAATTTGAATCAATATTTAAACCTAGGAGCGTCACTCCATTTGGTAGCGGGATACTCATTATTATGAATGATTCTTAAGTTATGCTCGACTATCCAAAACTACAACAGTTGACATTGCCTTATGGAGCGTGTATGACGTCGCACAGTTATAGTAATCAATATAAATACTGTATTATTCTCTACAGGGGCTGCCTGGCCGAGGCGGTAAAGGCGTGCTCGGTTCGCCCGGAAGGACGTGGGTTCGAATCCCCGTCAGGAAGTCGTAAAATTTATGAAACGAGATTTCCCCTGAGGTTCACTCAGTCTACACCAAAAATGAGTACCAGGTTAATTCCTGGGGGCAAAGGTGGCCGGGCGTAGAGCTAACCACTCTACTCCATCACGTGCCGAGATTAACAATGGTGCAAGCCTTTACCTTCCACTCTTCCAAGGGCGTTCATGGCCTGTACGGAGGTGACTTTGCTTTGCTTTTGCATTATTCTCTGCGCTAAAAAATATTAACGTTACTTTAAACAGTGGCGTTACATTAATATGACGAGAATATACGAAAAATATTTCTTAGGTCGTTCAAAAATGTATTATTTTTCACACCCATTACAAACTCGAGTGAGAACTAAATCATCTTTAATATTATTGCGGTCCGCCTCTGTGGTGTAGTGGTAGTGTGATTAGCTCCCATTCCCGGAGGCCCGGGTTCGATTCCCGGCCCTGCCACGAAATTTGAAAAGTGGTACGAGGGCTGGAACCAGGTCCACTCAGCCTCGGGAGGTCAACTGAGTAGAGGTGGGTTCCATTCCCACCTCAGCCATCCTGGAAGTGGTTGTGAGTGGTTTCCCACTTCTCCTCCAGGCAAATACCGGGATGGTAACCTAACGTAAGGCCACGGCCGCTTCCTTCCTTCTTCCTTGTCTACCCCTTCCAAACTTCCCATCCCCCACCAAGGTCCCTGTTCAGCATAGCAGGTGAGGCCGCCTGGGCGAGGTACTGGTCATCCTCCCCAGTTGTATACCCCGACCCAATGTCTGACGCTCCAGGACACAGCCCTTGAGGCGGTAGAGGTGGGATCCCTCGCTGAGACCGAGGGAAAAATCAACCCTGGAGGGTAAGCAGATTAAGATGAAGAAGAATATTATTGCGTGTTTTATATATTCACTTGATCTAAATAGAGTACATTTGATTAATTTTTAAATTATATCCAACAAATGGTCTTCCATATAAGTTACTGTCTAATAGAGCATAATGCCATGAATTTCATCCAGAAATACTATCTAGCGATGGACCTGTCAAAACGGATATTTACCATATGATTCCGAATTGCGGTGGTGAACAGAAGATGAAAATGTAAACTCATATTTAGGGGAGATCAATTTTTGGGGTCTAACAAACACACACGTGTAGCCTTAGCACTCTGACTAATACCGCAGTTTCTTTCAATTATAGTATATTTCAGATCCAATTACGACCATGTTGTTAGATTCTAGATTTTGAACCTTTTTTTGTTTGTTCTATCACAAGTGTAACACAACTCACATTTAGTATTTATAACTCTAGGAGTGCAATTTACAAAGGAGATTTGAATAAAAATAGAGCATTTTCATTCTTTCCTTCTCTTTCTTCCTTTCATTCTTTCGTTCTAATGAGCCCTCACAAGTGTCGGTGTTAAGTCTTAACCATTGGGAAAGTGTTTCTTTCCATGAAATTAATTAAAAGTTAGTACAGAAGTCGACCTGCAGATTCTTCCTTATTCCATCTCATGAGATTAGCAACAACAGAGCTGGAGGTGGACATTCGTTCATCGATAGATCGTAGATTGTTTGATCGAACACAGTACTATCACTAAATTCTCCTTTATGAAGTTTTGTTTTGATTTATTAATTTCAGTTTGTCTTTAGGTTTGATCTTTCCTTTTTTACCATTTGTCAATAATTAATTCGATAAACTGACATTTTAGAGTGTTCGTATTCAAAATTGAATTATTTTGGGTGATATATTTTTGTTTATTTTTAATTTCACACTTTTTCTTTCGTTCTTTCTTTCTTTATACGCTTACCCTGCAGGGTTGATTTTTCCCTCGGACTCGGCGAGGGCTCCATCCCCTACCACCTCAAGGGCAGTGCTCTGGAGCGTGAGACTTTTGGGTCGGGGGATAGAACTGGGGAGGGGGACCAGTACCTCGCACAGGAGGACTCACCTGCTATGCTGAACAGGGGCCTTGTGGGGGGAAGGGAAGATTGGAAGTGGTAGACAAGGAAGAGGGTAGAAAGTAAGCGGTCATGGCCTTAAGTTAGCTACCATCCCGGCATTTGACTGGAGAAGTGGAAAACCACGGAAAACCACTTCGAGAGTGATTGAGGTGCGAACCGAACCCGTCTCTACTCAGTGGGCCTCCTGAGGCTGAATGGACCGCGTTCCAGCCGTCGTACCACTTTTCAAATTTCCTCAGGGGTTGGCAGCTAATCGCACTAAACACTCCACCACAGACGCGATCGGAGGATAACATTTGTCTTTTATTTCTAATAAGTAAGTGTACAAACCTCAAAACCCTGCGGCCGTTACAATATTGATGCCCTAATGCCAATTTTTGTTTGGTTTGATTTTTTATCATAGAGACATTAAGTGACTAAAATCACTAGGTAAAGTAAACTCGTGTCCTTATCCCGAGGTGGTGCAACTCTTTTGAGGCACGCCCCCAATTGAGGTGAGCTGCATGTACCATTGCAACCGCATACCAGCCCTCCCGCCATTCTTAAATTTCTGGCACCACCGGGAATCGAACCCGGGCCACCGAGGACGGCAGCTAATAGTATTAACCGTTACGCTACGGAGGTGGACATATCACTAGGTGATACTAAACATGATACCTAGAAACTTTCGAAACGATCTTTTCCCATCATTTTTAGTTTAGATAACGACTTTTAGCGTTCCAAATAATTTGCCATTTATCTTGCTAATTAATTAATTGGTTCCAAAGATTACCATATCTAAGCCACGGCGTCTTTCGGGGAAAGCACATCTTTGCATTTAATGAAAAGACAGCCTAAAAGGGCACCTGGAGAAATAGCTATGTTTAATTTTAACACATCTTTGGTTTAAATATGACATCTTTGGAAGTACTGGAGTGGTAAGAAAGTATTTATTCCAAAACTGATTATTAAGTTACTCGCTCTGCTGTAGTAGAACTGAAAAGGTTATCTTCCTCGTAATCTATTTTTTCGCCGTTTCTGGTTCCATACGATATAGCGTATATCAGTTACTAGAATGCAACTATTACAATTTTATTTCTAGACTTGATACTGTATAGGCTTTTGGGCTTATGCCGTGTCAAGAAAATAAGGTGAAATTCTTTACGTTTCGCGGAGAACTGTGCTCTGCATCATCAGAAGGAAATCTCGACTGTCCACGAGAAAGGCTTCTTAAACAATGAGCTTTTGAAATGTAGACATTATAATAGAAGTGGAAATGGTACGTTCATTCGTCACCAGATGGCCCCCCCGGACGTGGCACAGCGGTAGCGTTCGAAGCGGAAGCTGACCGAACCATCAGAATCAGTCTAAGAGTGTCATAAGAACAGGGGTCTTGCTGGGGGATGGGAAGATTCGAAGGGATAGACAAGGAAGAGGGAAGGAAGCGGCCGTGGCCTTAAGTTAGGTACCATCCCGGCATTTGCTTGGAGGACAATTGGGAAAGCACGGAAAGCCACTTCTAGGATGGCTGAGGTGGAAATCGAACCCACCTCTACTCAGTTGACCTCCAGAGGCTGAGTGGACCCCGTTCCAGCCCTCGTACCACTATTCAAATTTCGTGGCAGAGTCGGGAATCGAACCCGGCCTTTCGGAGTGGCAGCTAATCACACTAACCACTACACCGGAGAGGCAGGCACAATTTTATTTCAAGAAGTAAAAATTACTGAGAATGTAATCGTTACAAGTAATTCAACTACTTTCACTCAGTTACGTCCCTACTCTGGTCTTCGACATTCGAAATTACTAGGTATGTAAAAAGTAAATTGGAAATATGAAATGAACAGCTATTGTGCCTTATGAATAAAAGTTACACTTTCCATGTTACACATATGGCGTTTAAGTAGAATAAGAACAGGTATTATGGTATTTGCTTACAAACCATATTGAGTGTAACTGTAAATGGCAGTTGTACTTTGACGGCTATTGATCTGAGTACTCTTGAGAAAGTTAAATACTACTGTCCATGGCTAAACACAAGAGTGGAGAGATTTACCCTATCTTTACATAACTTTTGTTCTTGTGACGTATTCATTGTAATAGAGAAGGCTAAATTTAAAGGGAATTGACTCTGTTTAAGAATGAATGGTATATCGGAATTAACAGGTATTTAATCTATTTGGATAAAACACTTTTTTCCTGAAATTGAGCCGTCAAAATTTCTACATGAACGATAATTTGATTTAGCTTCAGTACAGTCAATGTCGTTCCGTTGCACAAAACAGCTTTATTAACTTTATTAACATCGCCTCATTCTACGGAATCAGAGCTAGTGTACTTTATAGACACTATAGTCTTATTATAATAATAACATTGCTACGAATTAATACAAGGATAAACACCACATTCAGACAGCAATGTTAATGACATGTGGAATACAGGTGAAGACATGTCCGGTGTGAGTACTACTACAAAATGCAATAGAACGTTATTTGTCGATGTTTCTTACCTGACAGGCATCCTTACCGCCAGCAGTGAAGCCAGCACATATCATTCGGTCAGTGATCCTTCCGTAAGCAGAATTACACTGAGCGTTGGTGATGACAGGAACTATTATCTGCTGCAGAACGTTCGACGCTCCACCACCTTCCTGCAATAGTATAATTGTCAGTCAGCTTGTAAAGCACTTAAGGCAGGGCCTCTCAGGGTGCATGCGCGTGGTGCATGCACTGTGCACGGTGCAAAAGACGACTTCGCTTGGTTGACCAGAGTGCAGACCCCCCACTCCTCGATTTGGAGCAATAGCGCTAACTCTCTCTTTCCTCACGCCTGTCTCGCTCGCTCCACCTGTCTCCCTCTCCCCCACTTGCGCCATAGCGCTCCAAATCCGGGCTGAGTTGAGCCGAGTATAGCCGAGTAGAGCCGAGCATAGCCGAGTAGCCCAGAGACGAAGCGTTGATCCGAGCCATACCGAGCGGCACCGATGCACAGTGCACGGAGCTCTTGCGCCTCGCTCTGCACGCGTGAGATTTTGGGCGTTTGAGAGGCCCTGACTTAAGGTAATACAATATTTCTAAAAGTACAGCTTCATTATAACGATCTCCTTCCTCCACTCGGTCTGGTTAAGGACGACCTGAAGAATTATAATTCTGACCTAATGTAATGGATGATGTTACAAGGGATGAAACAATCTATAAAGAGTTTGCTAAAAACAGCTTTGGCAAATCCGTCCGTCCGTTCTACTGGACTGCATGTTCAATGCAGCAATGTGGCACCACTCATTCTGGGTGTTGCAATTTCCATTTTCTGCAGTGTAGTTGTAAACGCATAGCTGCAGAGGAACTCTGTAAGTCAAATGCAAATCATATTCACAAAGGAAACATTAGCAGTATTCGTATATCAATGTACAGAGAACAAAGGAAACTAATAACACTTTTACCTCGTTTGACCAACGAGGAACTAGTACAATTACTGAAATTAAATATTTTAAGTAACAGACATGAGACATTTTGTTAAGTAGGTCTTAACAACAGAATGGTGTTCTTCACGTGTGAAACAAATTTAATTTTTTTATGCAGTAGGTAATTCTAATACCATATTAGCAGATAGCACATTTTACTGTATGTGAGCCCAAAGCATTTTCATTTGATGTATACCATTTACTCATATACAAAATGCAGGATGCATTTAACTTATATTTTGTTTACTTTCATCCAATTGGCCGTGCGCGTAGAGGCGCGCGGCTGTGAGCTTGCATCCGGGAGATAGTAGGTTCGAATCCCACTATCGGCAGCCCTGAAAATGGTTTTCCGTGGTTTCCCATTTTCACACCAGGCAAATGCTAGGGCTGTACTTTAATTAAGGCCACGGCCGCTTCCTTCCAACTCCTAGGCCTTTCCTATCCCAACGTCGCCATAAGACCTATCTGTGTCGGTGCGACGTAAAGCCCCTAGCACTTTCCTCCAAAACTGTTGAAACGTATGAAAACATGCCGAACGGTGCTCGCCAATTATGTAAAAACAATTTTAACCCTGAATGTACAATTTTAGACTTTGAATTAGCAGTTTTAACTGCTATAAGAAATGTGTATCCGAACGCGCGTCTTAAATGTTGCAGCTTTCACTTGGGACTGGCCTGGCTCCGGAAAATTGTAAACATCGGGCTGAAACGTGAATACATGAATAAAAGCTCAGAATTAGGACGTCTAAAATATTTCTGTGGTATGCAGTATTTGCCTCCAGATACTGTAGGTGATGTGTTGTTGAATTGCACAGCATAAATCCAGATAATCCCCAAATAAATGTTTTCGTCGAGTATGTACTCCAAAACTACATCAATGATGACGCCAAATTTCCACGGGTGTTTATGGTCTAGCTGTCCTTCGAGCGATACCCGAACGACAAATGGGGCTGAGTCTTTCCATAGACGTTTGAAAAAATAATAATTTCACGAATCACTTCCACCTGTTCATGTGTCTAGCTCCATGGCTAAATGGTTAGCATGCTGGCCTTTGGTCACAAGGCTCCCAGGTTCGATTCCCAACTGGTTCGGAGATTTTAACCTTAAATGGTTAATTTCCTTGGTTCGGGATCTGGCTGTTTTTGCTGTCCCCAACATCCCTGCAACTTACCCACCACACAGAACACCATCTTCCACCACAATAAGACGCAATTACCTACACATGGCAGATGCCACCCACCCTCATCGGAAGGTCTTTTCTACAGAACAGAAGGTTTTTTGTTGAATTCCAAGCCCAGAGGAGTAAATGGAGGAACTTAAAGAATGGCCTTCCACAAGGGAGTGTGCTGGCACCTATACTTTTCAACATCTACACCAATGATCAGCCTGGCCCACAAGGGACAAAGAGCTTTATTTATGCAGACGATGTCGCTCTGGCAGCTCAAGAGGAAACGTTTGAACTAGTTGAAGAGAAGCTCTCCCATGCTCTACAAATTCTAAGTGGTTATTACCAAGAGAACCAACTAAAACCAAACCCATCAAAAACACAAGTCTGTGCCTTCCACCTTAAAAATCGACAGACAGCGAGAAAATCGCAAGTGATTTGGGAAGGTAAAATATTAAAACACTGCTTCACTCCCAAATATATAGGAGTAATTCTTGACCGAGCACTAACCTATAGAACACACTGTCTGAATACCAAAAGGAAGGTATTTGCAGGAACAACATTATCCGGAAATTATCGGGTTCAACCTGGGTGACGCATCCTCTCCTTTTAAGAACATCAGCAATAGCCCACTGTTGTTCAGCAGCAGAATACGCCTGCCCTGTCTGGTGTAGATCTAGTCATGCTAATCAAGTGGATGTCGCCTTAAATGAAACCTGCAGACTCATTACAGGATGTTTGAGATCTACACCACTTGATAAAGTTTATTGTCTAGCAGGTATCCTACCTCCAGATATCCGCCGTGAGTGTGCATCCAGACTGGAGAAATCTAAAGCACTGAACCTTACGACCCATACTTTATATGAGTACCATCCAGCAACCCAACGGCTCAAATCAAGGAAAATATTTCTCCATACAACTGAAAGCCTCACTGAATCACCATCGAACTTCAGAGTGAATTCATGGCGTTCCAGATCCAGCCACCTTGCGGGATGGATGACGCCTTCCGAAAGACTTCCTCCAGGCCACGAGGAAAGCTGGTCAACATGGAAGACGCTCAACAGGTTGCGTTCAGGAGTTGGAAGAACAAAGATCAACATGAGAAAGTGGGGTTTTGTCTGTGACTCCACTCTATGTGAATGTGGTGAAGAACAGACAATGAGCCATCTCCTTGTTTGTAACTTGTGCCCAACTACTTGCACTCTCCAGAATGTGATGCACGCTACCAAGGAAGCATGTAAATTAGCTGCTTACTGGTCACACCACATTTAATTAATTTTGTATTTATGGAGAGCTTAAATCACATCGTTACCTGCCATCATCAGAAATGATTAATGATTATTGTACCAAATTTGTTATTGTCCTGTTATTATTATTGTAAGTATAATGTATGTTTCTGACACGATTAAATTAAAATTAATCGGAAGGTCTGCCTCACGAGGGCTGCAGCCGGCTAGAAATAGCCACATGAAATTATTATTATTATTATTATTATTATTATTATTATTATTATTATTATTATTTTCTGTTCATGTGCTGAATGCATTGCTTAAGTAATTCCAGAGCAAAATATACACCTTTATCACCTCTTTGCAGAAGAGAAACGTTAGGAAACATATCATACAGAAACACACATACAACATCGATCTCTGGGAAAGTTATTCAGCTGATACAATATCGCCCTACAGTACACCGAAATTTTGGGACACCGTTACCAGCCACAACAGCTCCGAAGGAAATGAGTACTATGATGAATGCTTTGGAGAATGCAGATCAGGAAGGGCAACCGATCGTAAAACAGGGCCAAATCCCCATGTGCGACGCAGTTCGCACCCGCGACCCACAGGTGTGGGAAAGGCGGTAGAAAAGAAGAATAAAAATAAGAAATGATATTCTACTTGATAGTCAGTTGAGAAAGTGTAAGATGAACCACTTACTGAAGTAGCTCCCCAGCCTGTAACAACAGCGCTCGTACCAGCAGCAACTGCCTCACCTTGGGAAGGCAGTTCAATCTTCCTTACGTTTGAACCGACAGGAAAAGGAGTAGATACCTGGAAATAATACAGCGTAATTAGCATCAAATCAATGACAGGATTTTTAACACAGTAATCAGCTACAGGAGTCTTCCATATAAAACCTGACCACTCACATGTGGCTGAAAAGGAAACTCTTTCATCTGTAAATCTCCGATCTGACTGAGATTTGCTAAGACTGCAGTAGGTATAATTTTTTTCAGCCATATCGAAATTAGATGACCAATCGTATATTTAACACCTGGATTTGAGTGTCAAAGTTTGCTCATTTGAGCACCGCATAGACAGGAGTGAGTGGCGGGAAGCAGGTAGAAGTGGCGCGGCTGGCCAGTTCATCTGCCATACTCGTACTCTCTCCCTCTCTCTCGCTCTCTCTCTCCCTGTCTCTCGAGGTGACTGTCAGTCCCACCGCGATCAGTGATTCTGTGGACGTGCCATATAAGCTCATTCCGAAGTGGTGGTGGTACCAAAATTCTGGACTAGATGTGATCCTTGTCCACGAACTTGAGCAAAGCATCGTTAACGAAGAGATAGCTTTCAGCTATGATATGCTCTCTTTAACGTCTATACCGTCATTCCCCGCATCGTTAAGGAAATCACTTTCATATTCGATGGTGTCATCGTCGGTAACATGATCGGGACGGGATCAAGAAATTGAAGTGCATCTTCTGCAATTATGTCGACGGTTACGTTGTGCTTAGTACTTTGTGTTAGTCCTGAAAGTAAATTAAAGTACAAGGGGTTTATTCTTTTATAATCTGCTTTACGTCGCACCGACACAGATAGGTCTTATAATGACGATGGGATAGGAAAAGGCTAACAGTGGGAAGGAAGCGGCCGTGACCTTAATGAAGGTACAGCACCAGCATTTGCCTGGTATGAAAATGGGGAAACCACGGAAATCCATCTTCATCACTGCCGACAGTGGGGTTCAAACCCACTATCTCCCGAATGCAGCTCACAGTTGCGCACCCCTAACCGCACGGTCAACTCGCTCCGCAATAAATACAGTAAAGAAATAAATGTTTTGTCAAAGGAATATGCGAAGGAAACTTATTTTATATATCAAAAACCAGATCAGTGTCTGCTTTGTTTATTGCAGTTTCCTGCCGGTCTTCTTCGGCAAATAATGCCATTAGGCTTTGAACAAAGTTCCGGGCCTCCGGGGGTGGCAGCTAATCACATTAACCACTACACCACAGAGGCGGACCTGAATGTTGTTACTCAGCATCACCCATAATTCAGCTCGTTCCATACTGTTGCAGCCTTAATTAGGCTTTACTATCGGGAGGTGCAGTTTTGACTTTTCTAGAAAGTTCTAAACTTATTCTTACGTTGAAATAAAGCAACAAATATGTAGCCATTGATGCTTTCACGGCCCATACTTATAGACATGATATCGGCTTTTGGGCTTATACCGTGTCAAGAAAATAAGGTGAAATTTTTTACGTTTCGCAGAGAACTCTGCTCTGCGTCAACAGAAGAAAATCTCGACTGTTCACAAGAAAGACTTCTCAAAGAATGAGGTTTGAATTTAGACGTTATAATAGAAGTGGAAGGGGTACGTTCATTCGTCACCGGATGGCTCTCCGGACGCGATACAGTGCTACCCTTCGAAGCAGAAGCTGACGTAACCATCAGGATTAGTCTGAGATGGAGTCACATAACATCAGGAGTACACACATATGAAAGTGTGACAATAAGTATCTGTGTACACGACAGGATTTTCAGGTTCATTTGCAATCTATCATGTCTCCAGAATGCATGTTTTCTCCCTCTAAACGGTATTGTTCCTTTGACAGCAAGAAGTTTATTTAAAGCGAGGATTTCTTTGCTAACTTCACGAAATTCCAAAATGTTCGGCGCACAACACACTTACCGGATTCTTCAAGCTAGGGATGGGGGGGGGGGGGGGGTTACGAATCACAGTAACATTTTCTGTGGCCTTTTCACACTGCCTAGAAATATTATGCACAGTTCTTTTACTTCTGCCGATAGCTTTAACAGCACTTTCCACAGCTTTCTAGAGAAGGATTACGACACCTCTTCTCTTTTCCTGTTTACAAAACTGTAGAACATTATATATAAATTTTCTGCGATGAGATCGGAATACTTCGCGCGATTTCTTCGAGGCCGTCTGCAATGACATGTCAGATTCAAGCTCTCTTAATACAGAATAGCAACACTGTATCCAACATTCAACCGAGCTTAGTACTAGTGAGCACGTGTGTAGACTGTATCGGGCGCTCTGATTCCAGCTCCTGCACCACACACAACTGTTAGTTCACTAGAGCCCCATCGGCAATGACTCATACAACGGTTAGTATGTGTGCCTGTTGTAATTCACTCTATTACTCTGTCTTCCCTCCAGATGTGTTAGTGTGTGCCTGTTGTAATTCACTCTATTACTCTGACTTCCCTCCAGATGTGTTAGTGTGTGCCTGTTGTAATTCACTCTATTACTCTGACTTCCCTCCAGATGTGTTAGTGTGTGCCTGTTGTAATTCACTCTATTACTCTGACTTCCCTCCAGATGTGTTAGTCACAAGAGGCCGCTTGTCCTTGCCACTGGACGGACTTACAGTACACAGAAGCAAGCCACTGTACTGTGGCATGAGTAGGTACTACAGCATATCCGAAAAATAAAATGGCTTTCACATATGCCTTGCAAATGTCATCTTGTGCTGTCCCGTATGATCACGTTACAAGATCCCCTTTCACCCTGCACTGCATCTCCCTTTTGTGCGTTAAAATATTAACAGTTTACAGTATTGTATTATCAAGATTCCATTGGAATATGTGCATTAATATCTTCCTTTGTACCGAGCTAGTCGGCTCCAGGGGAGATTGTGGGTTCAGACCCCACTGTCGGCAGCCCTGAAGAAGGTTTTCCGTGCTTTCCCATTTTTGCACCAGGCAAAATTAAGGTCAGGGCTACTTCCTTTCCAGACCTAGCCCTTCCCTACCCTGTCTGTTAGGTCATCAGCCCAGAGGCTGGTTGGATCCTCAAATAGCACCACGAAAGGTTATGCGGTTATAAGGAAACCGCAAAAACCAATGGCAGCACCAAAATGAGGCGTACTAGGCAAGACGAGGAGTGAGGTAGTTTGCCATTGCTTTCCTCACAGGGTCAGAAAGTGCTATTGCAGCATGACTGACCCTATGAGCAACACCTTTCATAACACTCAGTTGCACTAGCCGTGCTCTGAATGTCACTACTTAGCACCACCCATACCCCAGCAGCTTCCATATTGTCACAGCCATGGATGAGACTGGGACTTCGGTGAAAGCTACACTTTATTCTGGCCTGTGCCAAGAGATGGATACAAAAGTACTGTATCCATCAAGAAATGGCAGCAGGCAATCCCTACCCTATCGTCGCCATAAAACCTGTTTGTGTCAGTGTGACTTAATACAAACAGCAAAAAAATAACTAACATTCCCATCTGTAGCAAATGTTCCTGTTTTCTGAGAATAATATCATCATTTCATGATGTACAGAATGTTACAGACTAAAGACAAAAGCACGTAAATTTGAAGAAAATATGTGCAATTATTCTGCTTATTGTTACGGAAAGTGTTTTGAATCGTATCACATGATTTTCATACACTTACCCTGATGAGAGCGAAATCATAATCAAGAGTCCAATAGTCAAAATTAGGATGCTCGACGATCTCGACCGCCTGATGCACCGTACCACCGCTACCTCGACTAGACGTACCGGCACGGATCGTGACGTAGATTGGATTAAACCTGGAGTAAAATGAAATGTTAGTATCAGCTGGTGTTGAAAGTACTTAATTTAGTTAGTAGTCATCAGTCCTGTACATATCCCATCCAATTCCTTAGATGTATAACTTAGTCAGCGTACTGGATTTCTGTACGGAGGGCCCCGGGTTCGATTCTTGCCCAGGGATTTCAGCCAAGTATGGTTATTTCCACTGGCTCTGGGACTGGATGTTTTCGATTGTCTTAATATACACATCTTAATTCACATACAATATACCACACTACCAACCACCACATAAAAAAAGCAATAATGAATAAACCTCTCTACATCCGGTTGGCATCAGGAAGGGCATTCGGTCGCAAAACTGGAATAATCTCTATATTAAAAAATAAGAGTTTTGACTGTACATTAATCAGAATTTAAAATGAATGGTACTTTTGTACAGGTCGTGTCCACAGTAACAAATAAATTCACTTTAATCTAGGCTATACATAATTTTATTCACCTTGAGTGAAATGGTAGTTTAGGGGAAGGCCTAAAATGTAATTCTCAAATATCTACCTATGTTATTAGTGGTCATATCGATAAATACTACATAACTAAAGTGATACATAATTAAATTTGCGATCAGTTATGTCTTGTATATTTTTACCGTACCGGCTGTGATAACAGAGATATTCATGAATTTCGATTTTTGTTGCTAAGTCCATATCAACGCCGAATCACGAGAAAATGGACGGAAAGAATTTTAAAAAATCGGTATGTTAATTCGTTGAATAAGGCATTACACTCTAGGCTGTAAATAATATTATTCACGCTGGATAAAATGGTAGTTTAGGGGAAGGGTCCTAAAATCTAATTTTTAAATACATACTATATGTTATTGATCCTATCGAAAAGTACTATAGGCTATAACAAAAGTTATAGAAATGAACAACATTTAATCATTTATGTCTTACACAGTTTTACCATTCTCACTGATAATGATAACCTGCAACCTGTTTTCTAGTCACTGACCGGGTCAGGGATGTAATGAATGAAGCAGATATAGGCTGTTAGTACGATGGGGTCGCCACTCCCAAAGTGATTTATTAATGAATGATTGATGCTATGAAATGAGAATGGAGAATGCTGCTGGAATGAAAGATGACAGGGAAAAGCGGAGTACCCGGAGAAAAACCTGTCCCGCCTCCGCTTTGTCCAGCACAAATCTCACATGGGGTGACTGGGATTTGAACCACGGTATCCAGCGGTGAGAGGCCGACGCGCTGCCGTCTGAGCCACGGAGGCTCTATTACCATTCTCACTATGATTATAGAATTTACGAATTTAGATTTTTGTTGCTTGGTCGATATCAACGCCGAGCATTGCTGACATGGCAATGTTGTTCAATCGTGTTAACTGGTGATGGTTTTTGTCATGATTGTCTTAAGTTTTAAAACCGCGTGGTCATCGGTCCACAGTGACCAGGAAAATTGTGAAGATTATTGTAAAAAATGAGAAGAAATCGTAAGGAAACGATCGCTTGAAGTATAAGACAAAAGGGAGTCAAGAAAGAAGAAAGTTCTCCCTTTACATTAGATGCTCTAATATCACCGAGTCGGAAGAAAACTAAACGTAGAGGCCTATAATATCGAAAGCTCATAAAACCGATGATGATGATGATGATGATGATGATGATGATGATGATTGTTGTTTAAAGGGGCCTAACATCCAGGTCATCGGCCCCTTATGGTGCGAAACGAGATGCAATGTAATGACAGTTTTAAAGTCCAAGACTCATCCACTGACCAGAATTCAAAACATGATGTTGAAGATTGAATGGATGAAGTCGCTTAAGTGCGGCCAGTATCCAGTATTCAGGAGATAGTGGGTTCGAACCCCACTGTCGGCAGCCCTGAAGATGGTTTTCCACGGTTTCCCCATTTTCATACCAGGCAAATACTGGGGCTGTACCTCAATTAAGGCCACGGCCGCTTCCTTCACACTCCTAGCCCTTCCTTGTCCCATCGTCGCCATAAGACCTATCTGTGTCGGTGCGACGTAAAGCAAATTGCAAACAAACAAAAAAAAGAAGTAATTCCAAAATTAATCCACTGACTAGAATTCTAAAAAAGAGACGATGAACAATGGTTATGTACTTGAAACAATCAGTGGATTCGACCCGCAATGCTCCACCTTCTCAGAAACTATATTAAAACAATAATATATACTGACCAAGGGGCTGCTTCCAGAGCACACTTCTGAATCGATTACGCTTGTTGTCTAAAGGGGTCCAAAATCCAGGTCAGCGGCCCCCATAGTGGTACTTATCGCTAGGAAAGTAAGAATCAAGGTATTTCGCATGTAACGGTACTAATCATAAGTAACGTGTTCCACACATTGTGGTACTACGCACAGGTAACGCAGACCTATGGTGTTTCTCACATCATGGCGCCACTCATAGCCTACGCAAACCTATGCTGTTTCTCACAGAGGTGTACTAATCACAGGGACTCGTACTATCCCGTGGTGTTCCTCACATAGGTGTACTAATCACAGGGACTCGTACTATTCCGTGGTATTCCTCACATAGTGGTTACTAATCACAGGCAATGCAGACCCACGGTGTCGCTCATATAGTGGTACTAATCACAGGCTATGCCCAGACACGGGGAGTTTCTCACAAAGGTATTAATCACGGGTACTGTAAATCCCATACTGATTCACCCTCTGTTGCTATTACTATATTGTTTTCACCGAGCTCGATAGCTGTAGTCGCTGAAGTGCGGCCAGTATCCAGTATTCGGGAGATAGTGGGTTCGAACCCCACTGTCGGCAGCCCTGAAGATAGTTTTCCGTGGTTTCCCATTTTCACACCAGGCAAATGCCGGGGCTGTACATTAATTAAGGCCACAGTCACTTCCTTCCAAGTCCTAGCCCTCCTGTCCCATCATCGCCATAAGACCTATCTGTGTCGGTGCGACGTAAAGTCAATAGCACAAATTGTTTTCATTCTCCCCTGAAGAGGGAGGCGGGCCTCTTATTCGGTGACGCCGTCTCTCAGGCCGGGAGATTTGTTACGGTGAAGAAGATGCTCGGAGAAGGTGAGGGGTTGGCGGCCGTGGCTATACTAGGAACTGTCCCGGCATTCGCCTTAGTGCAGGAGAATGGAAAACCACGGAAAACCATTCTCAGGACAGCCGACGGTTGGGGCCAGCCGTGAGGTCCAGCCCTGCCCCGTCTCCCGAATGCAGAGGCGTAGAGCGCGGTAGAGCCGTGGCCACCCCTCCTCTGCTCGGTTGGCCGGTCAGAGTGCAGAGCTGTTGGACCATGGACCAGCCGTGGCCACTTCAGGGCCGAAACCCATTCTGCATCTACCGATCTGCTACTTATTGCAAACATATTGTGTATCTAACATACGGTAGTGGTACTGCTCGCAAGTAAAGGCGACCCATTGTGTTCCTCGGCGTGATGATACTAATTATAAGTAGTCTCATGGCTCTAATGCAATCATCCCATGGCCGTCTCTTTTAGTCGCCTCTTACGACAGGCAGACGATACCGTGGGTGTATTCTTCGTTTGCATCCTCCGCCCTCAGGGGGTACTCATAAAACTAATCAACACTAAGATTACATTGACCATTGTGATGCGATTTGTCTCTTCTGCTGCCACTCATCTCCGATATATGGAATTACTGTTGTTACACCATGTCTGAATATTGGCGGAAAGTAGATGGGGAGTTAGATAACTTTGCATATTCTATATGCTTGTCTCGTCAACGGCAGGTACTACAGCTAGTGTCATATAGAGTGCGTGTGATGTGATATCATTGGGGATTAGCATTCTTCGGAATGCCGTACGACCTCAAGATTTTCTTAACTGTGCCCACGCCATTATTATACTACAAAACATCTCTTATCCTCAAAATTGCGAACGATTCTTGTGTAAAAGTTACAAAATGTACAAGTACGGAACTCCATAACCTGCTAAAACCCATGTACTCATCTTCGAAGTTGAAACAACCTTCAAGCCAATGGAGATTAAGAATTTCAGTACCCCATGTCATTCACGTTGAAAATTACTCTCGCTAGTATGTTTACTGAAAAATGAAAGGGCGTATGGCTTTTTTTTTTTTTTTTGCTAGGGGCTTTCCGTCGCACCGACACAGATAGGTCTTATGGCGACGATGGGATAGGAATGGCCTAGGAGTTGGAAGGAAGCGGCCGTGGCCTTAATTAAGGTACAGCCCCAGCATTCGTATGGCTTTTAGTGCCAGGAGTGTCCGAGAACATAATTCGGCTCGCCAGGCGCAGGTCTTTCGATTTGACTCCCGTAGGCGACCTGCTCGTCACGCTGAGGATGAAATCACGATGAAGATGACACATACACCCAGCCCCTGTGCCAGAGAAATTAACCAATGGTGGTTAAAATTCCCGAACCTGCCGGGAATCGAGCTCGGGACCCCTGTAACCAAAGGCTAGGACGCTAACAATTTAGCCACGGAGCCGGACAGTGTTTACTGAACTGAGGTGACAAAACGTTGAGACAAAGCATGACCCTTCTGGTTGTCACAGGTTTATGGGCAGAGCCCGTAGGTCTATTCCTAAATAAGGCTGTGTTTTTACTTTGTTGTTTGTTACGTCACCCCGACACAGACAGGTCTTATGCGACAATAGGATAGGAAAGGGCTGGGAGTGGAAAGGAAGTGGCCGTGGCCTAAATTAAGGTACAACCCCAGCAATTTCCTGATGTGAAAATGGGAAACCATGCAAAACCATCTTCAGGGCTTCCAACAGTTGGGTTCGAAGCCACTATCTCCCGAATGCAAGCTGACTGCTACGTGAAGTAAATCACGTAGCCACTCACTCAGTGCTTTTTTAATTAAGGACCGTTTGCCAATTAAATAAGTGCTACTGCATATTATTGGTTAATTCCTTTCACTTCATTCTGCAAATCTTCAGCTACTTTTACACACAATTTTCATGCTTATTCAAATATTTATCGTAGCGTGGAAAAAAGGTTTTGTAGACCCTCGTCGCAGAAGTCTGCAGCGTGCGAGATGAACTATTTCTGAATCGTCGTTTCCAATTCATCGTCGATGTGGAAACGCTAGCCGCTGAGGAACTTCTTCAGATGGTAGTCACTGGACGCTGTCGAAACGTGAGCAGATATCTAGTCTTCTGGCGGACAGCACCTCCAACCTTGAAAACGACGATTCAGAAATGGTTTTCCTCTCTGACGACAGACGACTTCAACGACGAAGATCTACAAAATCTTGTCCCATACAACGACAAATGTTCGAATAAGCATGAAAATTATGTGGAAAAGCAGTTGAGGTTCATGTGCCTGTCTAGATGAAATGATAAGTTTCTAAATTTCTGAACTTCCACACGGGGAAACAAGCCGATATTGACCACCTCGGGTAGACAACCCAGTCATTGGTCCATAATTCGAAGTTTATAAACGCTGAACAGTTCATGCCATCCTATCCAGCCAAACTAACGTCTCAGTCGTATGGTTACTATACAGCAGTGAGGAATAACATTTCGATCAGACATTCTCTTCATCTTTAAGGGTCATAATGAATTCTGAAAATGGTACTCACATAAAAATACAATGAGTTGCTGTGAGGGCCCAATACTCGTTGATGACAGAAGCTCCACAGATGTGGTTACCCAGTGACTCTAAAGAGAGCTGAAAGAGAATCGGACAGAGAAATGAATATTTCCTGCTCATTGAGAACTTTGCAATAATACAGTGAAAGTAAGACATAATTTCTTGAGCATTATGAAGATGAACGTCTTTCATTATACTGTGTGCTTGTTCCTCTCCTTTCCTTTAATAAAAATGTTCTTAATTACCACAGACATGATTGCAAGATTCAGTGAATGCACTATGTTCATTGTGTACAATACGTACACTCACGTCATTGTTTATTATTACATATGCTCCTTATAGTTCAAAAGATATAACTTTGGGTGCTTCCTGCCGCTACAGTTGCGGCCACCAATCTCATGGGACAGGTCATTCCAGTTGGGCAGCCACGAGCTTTACCGGTGGCAGCCCCGGACACCCAAGGCTTACGAGGGGAACCCGCCAAGTGCAACATGTGTTCGCTTATTTCGACCCTTCTTTTACTGAACGAAGTTTCTGGGAAATTGCGTTTTTACACTTGGTGGGTTCCCTTCGTTAGAGGAGCCGTACCGAAGCCAGCTAGTCTCGAAGGAGGGACGATAAGAATAAATGTGAAAGAGACGAAATACCGATTATTGAGTGGTAGGCACACGTCGTAGGGAGGAGCGGAGAGAGGTGCATGGACAATAACTACGCCACATTAGTCGAGTCTAACTAAGGCGAGTGAGGTGGGCGGACATGTAGTGTGAAGTGTGCTAGGTGGGCGGAGTGGGAATGAGGTGAGGACAGGACGAGTTGAGTGATACAAGAAAGATGATTAGTGTTGAACAATATAGGGCCATCATTGGAGGATGGCAGGGAAGTAAGAAGAATGCTACTGCCAAAAACAGTGAAGTTAGTTTAGGGAGGAGACTGAAAGGCGAGATGCTGTTGGTGGCAGCTGTGGTCACTGTCCTACTGGTTATTGGGGGTGTGGAAACAAACGCAGGCCCACAGGGCACTGGCAACATGAATAGGGAGGACGTGGAAGTAACAAGAAAAGTTGTTAAGGATGTTATTGAAGAACTTTGTCCGCTTGAGCACTTAAAACGTATGTTACAAGAACAAGGCAAAGAGCATGAAAAAAAGAGACCGTGGATTCAGGAAAGCACTAATGAAGTCAAAGGCAAAATGGAGAGCAGTGAGAGAGAGGTAGTCCTTCTAAAGGAGAAAATAAAAACCATGGAAGAGGAGATGGAGACGTTGAAGAAAGAAGTTGAAGCCCACAGACATGAAAGCGTGAAGGAAGCCATCTTCATTTATGGAGTACAAGAAGAGAAGAATGAGTCTAAAGAGAACATAATATACAAGGTGGTAGATGTAATACAACAAAAATGAAGATCAACTTCAGTGAGGTAGATATGGTTGACGTGAAGCGGATAGGAAGGCTGAGGGGTGCACACCTATAAGGGTCACGTTGATAAACTCACTGATGGCAGACATAGTAATCAGAAATGCTGGAAACATACGGGAAGAAAAAAATGTGGATTAAGAGAGACTGGGGTAGAGATGAGAATATAAATTTTAAAATCCTGAGAAAACATATGATTAAGGCAAGGCTGTAAGGGTTAAGAGCTTATGTTAGAGGCCAAGTGCTGGTGGTGTCCAATGGAAAATGGTCTCGGAATTGGGGAGTAGAGAAACTTTTATCTATGGAGGAAGATTTAAAAAAGGACGAAACGAGTGTTGACGAGGGAGTGCAGGTGAAAAATGTGCATATCACCAATAGAGGAGCAGAAGAAATTGCCAGTTCAGATAGGTACGTTCATGTGGACAGTCCCGGAGAAGACGGTCTTGGTTTGGAAAAGGTTGTGTGCCGAGTGAATGTAGTATAGAGACAAGCTCCGTGGCATCTCCGTTCAGAATTCTTGATAAAGAGGAGTTAGTGATTAATATGTTGCCGAGGACAGCAATCAGGACCGTTGTCGCTGAAGCATGTAAGGAGGTATAATCGGAGGTCTACTCGGAGGTCTGCCGCGAAGGGCAGAAAGAAATAAAAGTGACTCCTAGCAAAGGGGAGACTTTGAGGAAAGGGAGGAGCATGAGTTTGAAAGATTTGTGGGGAAAGAAAGACTAAAAAGAGGAGGGTGTGTAACGAGAAGTAGAAAGTTAAGTAAAGAGAGTGAGTAGGTGGGTGGTACATTGCTATTTGTATGAAGAGAATGTGATGATTAGAAGGAGGTGGAATAAGAGATGGAGTTGATAATAAGTGTGTCTGGATCGGTGATTGTATGGCGAAATCGCTGGGGAAATGAGTTTTGGATCAAATTTAAAATGGAGTTTGGCTTGGCATTTTAGTAGTTTAGATGTAATGTGGTGGTATAAGGTTGAGAAAAGTGAATATTTGGTGTAATGATAGATATATATGTTGGATGTGTTGTTTATTGTATCTAGGAGTGAAGTATGGTAATTTTATGTTATTTGTATGGGAATTGTGTTTGGTAATATATATTAATAAGAGGCGAATGGGAGATATGAGATTGGAGAGTATGAAAGTTTGAAGAAGGTTGGGAAAAGTGAATATTTGGTGTATTGAGGTTGAAAGTTTGAAGGTAATTCGAAATATGAGTTTAGATGGTATATGGTGGTATAAGGTTTAGAAAAGTGAATAATTGGTGTAATGATAGATGCATATGTTGGATGTTATTTGTGTGTAAACTGTGTTTGGTATGAATAGTGATTTGATGAATAAGAGGCGAGTGGGAGGTATGAGTTTGGAGAGTTTGATGTATGAATAAGAAGCGAATGGGAGGTATGAGATTGGAGAGTATGGAAGTTTGAAGGTATTTTGGAAAAGTAATTCGTGGGTTATTTGATGTGTTAGTTGTTTGGAGGTTTGTTTATGGTGGTATAAGGCTGAGAAAAGTGAATATTTGGTGTAACGATAGTTGGTATATGTTAGATAGTTGTTGATTGGATTTAAGAGTGAAGTATGGTAATTTTAATATGGAGCCTGGCTTGGTAATTTTGAATAGTAGTTAGTTGAAGGATAATAGTTTGATTTAGGTGGATAAGTATATTTGGTTGATGAAGAGTAATTAGTTGAAGAACAAGAGCTTGATTTAGGTGGATGTTGGCGAAGAATGACGACATTGTTTTGACGGGGAAGTAGTACAAGTGTTGGAACGTGGGGTCTGGATCAGCAGAGTAACTAGGTCAGGAGATATGACAATAGCTGTGATGGAATGTGTCGCGTCGGCGAGGCCAGTCAGGTGGAAGGTGTAGTTCTTTCCTTAGATGGCATATGCCGAACTACCGATGTTGTATTCTAATTTTATTTTTTACTTATATGTTTGTCCTTTGCCAGGACTAGCGGCTCTTCGGAAGTGGGTTGAGCGTGGGCCAATTGTTTATTTGAATTTTTTATTTTTTATTTTTTATTAATTTATTCTTTTTTTATTCCGTGGAGACGACGGACGTGGGATGAGGGACTGATGATGACTACTGTGGTGACTCTCACTAGGTACGGTCACGTTTCCGGAGTATCTCATGGACCTTATGGCATGCCCAAGAGTCTCGTGTTTTCCTTTTAGTTGTAGGCTGCTGGTGCATGTATGGCTGGCATTGTTATTTTTCTCATTTAACAGATCAATTGGGTAAAATTTACTGTAGATCTCGAGGAAAATAATAAGAGACTACTACTACGCCACATTAGTCCTTTTTTCTGCATTTAGAACGGCACCTGACATTTCATTTATTTCACAAACATATGATATCAGGAAAAATCGTTTGAGCAGAATGAATGTGTTACATTGTTTCCGACATGACCAAGTATTACTCTTATACAGGTTCATGAGTATTGCGTGGATACATGACAACTATTATGACTGGGGGTCATCTGACAATTCTGCGTTATGAAATTAGCGATACAAAATGTGTGAAGCCGTGTTACCTACCAAACGTGCAGGCTGTGATGTGAAGTACTGGGATGGCCTTGACTGAGAGGGAAGTTAGAGTACAGATAATAGATGTGATCAAGCAGCCTGTGATGTGAAGTATCGATGGACGACCATGACTGGGAGACGTATTATCAAAGAGGGACGTTAGGGTACAGATGGTCGATATGATCTTGTAGTCTGTGATACGAAGTATTGATGGATGGCCATGACTGACAGACATATAGAAAGCTCTTTTTATCAAAGGGGCCTTATCTTATCATACTCTAGAGCAGGGCCTCTCAAACGCCCAAAATCTCACGCGTGCAGATCGAGGCGCAAGAGCTCCGTGCACTGTGCATCGGTGTCGCTCGGCATGGCTCGGATCAACGCTTCATCTCTGGGCTACTCGGCTAAGTTCGGCTCAACTCGCCTATACTCGGCTCAACTCAGCCCTGATTTGGAGTGCTACGGCGCATGTGGGGCAGAGGGAGACAGGCGGAGCGAACGAGACAGGCGTGGGGAAAGAGAAGGTAAGCGCTATTGCTCCAAATCGAGGAGTGGGGGGTCTGCACTCTGATCAACCAAGCCAAGTCGTCTTTTGCACCGTGCACAGTGCATGCACCACGCGCATGTACCCTGAGAGGCCCTGCTCTAGAGAGCTGATTACTTCGCTCGTGATAGTTTCATAGGCCCTGAGTCACTGAATCCTACAATTGTCAACTCCAAATTCCATACAGATAGATGTCTTTCTAAAACGATTCTTTAGATGCAAATAAATTCATCGTTTTCAGTTTGAGTTTCATTTGTTGAAAACATATTTATGAAAATTATATTTCCCCAAAGGGAAATTTGACACCATTTTTTAAATTCCAAGTTCATATACAATGCAAAGGGAACGCCTGGAATATTGTTATCCTATTGTTATGAATAAAACAGCGTACGTTTTATTACTCTAATTTACTTCAAGATGATCCAATACATGTACACACAGACACCCTGTGAATGGCCCACAGTTACTAATTACTGTATATTTACAAGTATCTCTTCCTTATGGCACAGTAGGGGGTCCGGACCGTTGCTATTACCTGGGGACGGCTAATCCTTACTTTCACTTCCCCAAGTCCAGTCACCTCGTACAGATGTACCCCTGAATCTGAACACAGGCCTACGGGCAACTCAACACACGATGACTATTTCCTGGTTGGATTCCAGAGACAGTCCAATAATTCACACAGTCACATGTAGTGACTATTATTAAACAGCAACAGCTCAGCGGTATTCAACCACCGGACGATACTCACAACAGCGAATATTAACACAAGTCCATTTGCCCTCACCCTCACGATAGCGGTTTCCCTCTCTGACTTAGTCTACAGAAATACACACAATACTCTCAGGTGGTACACAGTCTTCCGTTCCGCACGCCATCTACAGTCCAACCACTCTCTGGACGCTCCAAAACCAACATCCACAGCTCCTCGTTGAGACCTCACTGGGACCTCTGTCGCCCTCAGCCCAGCTACCGAGCCCCAGCAGACTGGGTCTCATACTGACTCCACCACGGAGTATAACACTGACCCCGAGTCCAACATTAATACCGAGTTTAGCACCAACTCTGACTCCACCACGGAGCCCTATACCAACTGACTGTCCGCGGCCAGCCTCCCTTTTTGTAGCTCGGGTGACGTGGACCAGAATATTCGCGATTTGGCTAGAGGCGGAACATTCACGTTGAATCTCAATGAAACTCATAGGTAAGCCGGCCGACAAGAACAAAACACAGAAAGGCCAGCCATGCCCTCCAGGCCGGCTGGGAGCTCCTAAGTCGGCTAACTCACTAGTCCCTTCCAGGAAGTACCGAAAGGGGCTACGACAGGGTTGGCACGTAACACTATTATTCAAAACTATATTTTATTGGAGCCATATCCTTTTTTCTTTAAAATTTGGCAGGAGCGTGGCCATCTGCGCATCTATGAGGAGGGCGCCCTAACTATGGTAAATTCAAATGATGAAGATGGCACACATGCACCGAGCCCCCAAGCCATTGGTATTAACCAATGAAGATTAAAATACTCGACCCGGCCAGAAATCGAACCCAGGATCCCCTTGACCATAACATTTTAAATTCAGGTGACATTTCTTCGACATTTATAAACCGATTGTCGAATTGTTTGTATGAAAGTTTAAGACCTTTCACACTATCATTGTTGCAAACGGACAAGTCACGTAGTTTGAAAGCTGAGAATTATTCAAAATATTCCTCTTGTAATTGATTTTCGAACAATAAAATTTCTGGTCCAGATAGCATCAACCGTGCCTTTGCTGGCAGGACCTAGTGTTTACAGTGCACTATGTCTTCTGGTATAGGCTAGAGCAATTTTGTTACTTTCATTGATCTGTCTGTCTTATACTTGGCTTTGACAATATGAAAGTGACTGAGGTATGAGCGATGCTAGTAATGCCATTCCTTATGCAGCCAGTCCCTGCTATGAATGGTGTGAAACTATTGCTCATAGGGTCGGTTGGTGCATGCATTTCAGTGGGCTTGGCAGACTGATATGCAATAGCAACTTCTGGCTCAGTGAGGAAAGCAACGGGAAACTACCTCACTCCTCATTTCCCTAGTACGCCTCTTCAGTGACAGCTATGACAGCTGATGGCGGACCTGTTGAGGATCCAACCAGCCTTCGGGCTGATGACTAAACATACACACACACACATAGCATCAACCAACCCAACACATTTTTGCCTTGAAAAGAAATATTTAAATCACTGAAATATTTTGCAATGTCAGTTAAATAGACAAGATCAGAAACCCAGCGTGTGCTACCTATACCACCACAGACGCAGCGTCTAGTGGTCAACCCTGTATGGACACGGGACAACGCCGGGCAAGTTAGCTCTGAAAGGCTGAGTTGGAATTGCCTTTCATAGGTCGATACGTTTCTGCATTGCTACTCCAATGTCATATTTCATAACTGACTTACGTCTCACTAAGCTCCACTTGATACCACTAATCACCTCCAAAATTCTCTGTTTACAAGTAGCATTACTGTCTTATCTGATACCTCAATTTTTATCTTGCAAATGGCAAATGCGAGTTCAGCTCTCGCCCTCCAGGCTTATCTCTCCACTATCTTTTCACAGTCAAATACCTTAATCCACCCACTTGATCATGAAGGCACTTCATCTGACATTACCAGTAAAGTTGACAATTCTCTTTAGCTTAGCATCAAACTGATAGGGCAATTAATATCCTCAAATGAAGCAACGAGACGGAGTGGCTCAGACAGAGCAGCGTTGCTGACTTTCTGAGCCCAAGGTGCCGAGCTCGATCCTAGGTCAGTGCGGTGATCTTTTTAATTTGCTCAAAAAGCATAATCGTGCCGGTAGATCGCCCCGGACGCAAGAAACTCGTGCGGAATAACATTCTGATTCCTCACGTTTTTGAAAACCACAACAGTTGATAGTGGAACTTAAAACTAATAACACAATAATTGTTAAAATGAAGTACGTACAGTATATTACAGAAAATATGGAGCAAATATATTTACCTGATATGGGAAATCCTGGATGTTCGCTAAGGATCCCCCAATAATTCTACCATCCAGACGAGGACGATGTGGAATTTCACTCCCTAAAACAGATCGAATTATCACATACAGTGCAATGGACTCAAAAGATGAGGATAAAAACTGTTTACTTGGGGGGGGGGGGGATTGTTCCTGGAAGGAGCCAGCATGCAACATCGTGCCAACAAGAAGGATGTGAAGAGTCCCTTTCCCACATGATCCACACCAATTGCCCACAACACCGCACGGATTAGATTTAAACAGGAATTAGCAAGCTAACGAGTAGTTTTGCCACGTTAGCCCGCTCTACAATGTCTCGCAGATTGTTTTTCCATTGTTCCTGTTGCTATGGTTAAAGCAGCAGGTGTGAGACATTTTTTGATGCTAAAGTAGAGCCAATCACTGTGTGAAGTGTGATACCTACCTGTACCTCTTCAAGGAAAACAAAGTTTTAAAATGTTCCACATATATTTGAAGGGTCAGGGAAACGTTACTAGCTATACAAATAAAAAGTTACAAAAGCATAGTATATGCTTCGAATAACTGAAGTTCGATATGTAGTAAGCTTGTACGATGCTCAGTAACTCGGTTACGGCAAAAAGTTGACTTACCTGGTTCTCTCCCCCCACCCCCATCCTTTGAATGTTACGTCGAGAAATAACTTGCTACTAACAGAGTAAATGGACCATATGACTGCATTTTTCATAAGCATCGCTCCAGTTATGTTTAAAAATGCCCGCAGTATATTTTTTGCTGTATCATTATATGGTTTTCTCTCCCCAAAGAATTTGTTTCGTTTCATACAAAATATTTTAATTTTGTCAATCTTTAATATCAGACAACGGGAAAACTTTCTCAATAAACATCTATTGTGCTGGTACATATTTTTTTTTACAGTTTGTTTTACGTCGCACCGACACAATTAGGTCTTATGGGACGAAAGTATAGGACTGGCCTAGGAATGGGAAGGAAGCGGCCGTGCCATTAATTAAGGTACAGCCCCAGCATTTGCCAGGTGTGAAAATAGGAAACCACGGAAAACCATCTTCAGTGTTGCCGACAGTGGGGCTCGAACCCACTATCTCCCGGATTCAAGCTCACAGCTGCGTGCCCCTAACTGCACGGCCAACTCGCCCGGTCTGATGCACTTTCAGAACACGTACAGCAAGTATAATTAATTTATTGTCTTTCTTTCTGTTTTCTTGACCTTGAACCCAACCAAAAAATATCGCACTGACACAGATATTTCATACGTTGACGATGGGGTAGGAAAGGACTATAGCTCACTCCACGTTAAGAAAACTGTATTTGTCTTATTGGCCTATAAGAAGCGAGTACACCCCCTCTGAGTCACCCATAATTCCTCGTGATTAAGGGATATTGTACTTTATTTTGTAATGTATTATGAAATATAGATAAAAAGGATGAGGCATTTTTGCCCGCGAGTTATTAAAATAACAACATTTCCTTTTTCATAATCACATTCGTAGGGAGGAAGCTCAATGGTGCCAACAGCCATCGCTTCGTGCCCTTCAGGGTGTGAAATCGCGGGGAGGAAGGGAGGGATTTTCCTCCCACCGACGATTTTATCTCAAAGGATCCCCCCCCCCCCACTAAAATTGCCCGGGGGGGATTCTTTCATTTTAAAATTATGAGGAAAATGTAGAACACATAATTTATGACTGAAATTAATTATTTTTACTGTGCATATTTTTATGAAAACATCAGCAATAATTCAAATGACTGCCAGACCTTCAGCAATAAAACAACGCAGCAGTGGCAATCCGGACCTGCAACCTATTATTCATGTTTCACTCTGACAAGTCCATCAGAAACCATCAGAAACCCGGGAAAAAATATAAATTTCTTGAAGCTCACCTCCTTTGTCATTTCTCTAAGTAGCTCGAGCTTACACCACTCCTGTACTTCTTGGAGAGGGTGTGTTTTCGATAAGTAGCCGATTGGAGAATATTCACTTAAGCAGTGTACAAACCGACAAATTTTTTTCAGTCAGAACTTAGCCCTGATAGAGGACGGTTCCACTAATAAAGCAATAAACCAGAACAAATTTGAGTTTAGCCATTCGCTAAAATTCCGTTTGCGAGAAATTTTGGTTTCCTTCCAATTTAATATTCAGAACTTTTCCTTGCGATTCATGGGTATTTTTTAAATATTGCAAGTGTGAAATGAAATTAATGATCACATGCACAACGTGATAATCTTTGAGAGACCGGGCTGAGTGGCTCAGACGTTTGAGGCGCTGGTCTTCTGACCCCAACTTGGCAGGTTCGATTCTGGCTCAATCTGGTGGTATTTGAAGTTGCTCAAATACGTCAGCCTCGTGTCGGTAGATTTTCTGGCACGTAAAAGAACTCCTACGGGACTAAATTCCGGCACCTCGGCGTCTCCGAAAACCGTAAAAGTAGTTAGTAGGACGTAAAGCAAATTACATTATTATTTAATCGTTGAAGGAGCGGCCGACCCTTCACAAGTCTGCATACTAGGCTTACGTAAGGCAGAAAGTAAAATAGAAATGTTTGTGTCATAATATTGTCCTCTCCTCGCAACTGACCAGGGATAGTATCATAACTGTCACAGAGTTTAACACACGCCAAATAAGAACAAACTTTAATGTAATATTGACTGATGAACTGCGGTCACGCCTTCCACACGAAATAAATACTGCGAAAAGGACAAGAATGATGTTGTTTTTGTTGTTTTGTTATTATTATTATTATTATTATTATTGTTCGTGTTGTTGTAGCTGTTGTTGTTGTTGTGGAAACCCTGAAAGTACTGAAACCTTCAATTGTTGATATCGCACGCGACCTTGATGTTGTTTCTGGTAATATAGACTTATTTATTGGTAACCCAGTGGAAAAATATTAACACCAATTAGCAGAATACAGTACTCGAATACAATAGAGTGGCTAAGGTAGATGACAGTGACGAGAACAACAGAAATAGAATGAGCTTTCCAAAGATTGTATCCAGCCTTTGTTAATGGGAAAAGCACCTAAAGAAATATTTCTATGAAAATTTTATGACAAGTTTTTACTTACCCGAGCAGAATGCCACAATACACAGAAGGACCACGGCTTTCAACATCGTACCAGTATTAAGCAAAACTTCGAGATATCCAGTTAAAGTTCAGCCTTTAATACTACACGCTCTCGATAAACTTCCCGTCTAAACAAACGGGGGATCTTCTCTCTTATCGCGTGGATTTATTTTTCATACCAAGGTGTTAGAATAAAAGTAGCTATATCCTTCCATATATATATTGATGTCAGTCCGTACAGAAATTCTTAGGCTGATAATCACGCAGCTTTTCAATTTAAACTAACGATAATCTCCTCCTCAACGGCAGTCATCATAGGATTTCTTGGAAATGTTTTGTCCTCAAAAACGATGAAAAATATCTGACAGATTATACTTAACTTAAATAAAACTCAAATAAAACATGATAATGAAACTACCCTGTGCAACGCTGAAATGTTTTGTACACGTAATTTTATTGCTATTTCATCTTATTATCATTAGGTTCCGAGGATCCCAGATTAAAACCCGGTTGAGGCAGCCGGATTTTTTAAGATCGGGTAGAAGTCTAATCGGCAGTCCACGTGGTACGATGTCGACATGTAAAAGATATCTGGTGACATGTTTGGAGTTTACCCAGCAAAATTAAATATAACTCAGCCGCAGACGGCCCAAGAGATATCCAGTTCACTCTGCCAAACAGTGGTGTAAAACGAAACGTCGAAACTGACACGCAGGCAGCCTGGACGGCATCAACTAAAAATACTTGCACACGGTGGCTAAGGCCATATGATTTTTACTACTTTGTTTTATTTCTGAAGCAGCTTTTCCCATGCCAACGACTTGGTCTTAATGGCAAACTGTGTTGAAAGACTGCAATCTAGTACCTTGGAATTTGAAACATGTGTAAATCAGCATTTCCCAGCCTAAGGTGATGTCAGTGATGAAAAACCTGAGAGAACTGATTGACAGGTTGGGAGAACAAAACTGGAACAGGTAGATCATTTCAAGTATTTAGGATGTGAATTCTCCAAGGATGGTGGTAGGCTATATAAGGAGCGATCAAAAAGTTTCCGTTCGACGGCCGTACAATCCTGAATCGGGATGTCAATCAGGCAAAATCGCCGTGAGCATTGAAGCACTCATCCCACTGACGCAGCAGGTTGAAGATCCCCGTGTGGTAAAAAGCCGTTCCCTAATGTGTGAAGAAGTCCCTAACAGCCTGCTGCACATCCTCGTCCGACAGGAAGTGTTGACCCTGCAAGGCCTTTTTGAGGGGACCGGAGGCGTGATAATCGCATGGGGAAAGATCAGGTTATGCGCTGGTTCGCCCTAATCGCCTCTCCATCGCCTGCTTGTTGTTGCCTCCCAGATCGACCGGCGTCTTGTGTCGAAACGCGATACGCACGGAACTCGGTGCACCATTCCACAACCGTGGTTTTCAACAGACATGTTGCCCCGTATACAATCTTCATTCTCCGATGAATATCCACCGGTATTTGTCCTTCGGCAGCCATGAACAGAATAACAGCACTTTGGTCCTGTTTGGACGCATTTGGTAATAACGTCGCGATATTTCACGTGGCCGCATTTAACGCACGCGCCTCGGTACGACATGACTGCCACACTAATACTTTTGCATACATCGCATCGGAGTCGCACTACGTTGCATGTCTGCTGCAGCAACGCCCCCAGACGGAATCTTTTTGATCAAGCCTTGTAGCAAGTGAAACTGAATCAAAGCTAATGCAGTGAGCTCACAGCTGCGATCAACAGTATTCTGTAGGAAGGAAGACAGCTCCCAGGTGAAACTATCTTCACACCAGTCTGTTGTCAGACCATCTCTGCTAGGCCAATGGTGACCATCAGTTTGTTGCTGAAATGATGTTTTATGGTTGTGTAGTTTGATTGTATATATAGTATGGGATCGCCTATGAATTCCCTTACAGTATGCATTCCTGACGCCGAACTCGGAATGTTTATTTTTGTATCCTGTTGCATTCTATGGAGTGCTACCCTAGCCTCCACCTTGATCAATTAATAAACAGGATGTATCGAAATTCAATGCTCTTACTTCTGGGGATAAAGAAACAGACGCTTTTTTTTCTTTTTTGTAAAAGACCATAGGTCTGGAATGAATTATTGACTGACAAAATCAGAAACTCTACTATAATTATGTCTCCCATATTTCAAAATAATCAGTGTTACATATTCTGTTTTCAACCTCTGTGGTATAGTGGTTAATGTGATTACCTGCCACCCTTGGTGGCCTGGGTTCGATTCCCGGCTCTGCCACTACTTGATTCTTCAATCGACAATAGTGAAATACTGCACGACAATTATGTTATGTTAGGATAGGCAAAATATCATACTAGTAAGAACAAGGGAGGTGGGTTTTAACAGCAGTAAACTCTATTTACGGTCCAGTGCAACGACCCGACCTAGCGGGAAACTGGGAAAGTGTTGTTGTGAAAGCCACCCCTTCCCCTGGCCGAGCGCTATACGGCTGTACATTGTCTGCTGTTACTTGCCCCGGAAGAGGTAAAAGTACGGCTCACGGACTCCCGAGAACCCCTGGCTCGAATCAATCGCGTAGCAAAACAAAAATGATACTATTACTATGTGCGGCGATTTCAATATAAGCCAGTTAGCCTGGGCATCAGACGATTCGGGATCTATTAATCCTATCCTCACCCATGTCAACGAGGAAGCCTGCTTTCTTTTAGAGATCACCAATGAATTTAACCTTCGCCAAGTTTGCTGTTTTCCAACACGAGGAAATAACTTCCTGAACCTTGCTTTCGTGTCTGAAAAAGTCACTAATAATACCCTGTGTGAAGCAACAGAACAGTTAGTACAATCAGATCATTCTGCGCTTGAGCTCAGACTTCATATTTCCCGTGTTCCTCGTTTGCCACAAACTACAAAATCATTATTCGTATGGACAAAAGCAGACTTTCCTCATCTACGAAATATCTTATCCCGTTGTCCGTGGAACTTGCTCGAATCCTGTCCATCTCTTGATGCCGCAGTTGACTTGTTTTATGACTTACTGCACAGCGCTCTTAAGGACGCCGTTCCTTCCCGCATAATGAAGACTAGGCATCTTCCCTCTTGGTATGATTCCGAACTTACAGACAAAATGCGGGCAAAGGAAGGAGCAAGAAAACCAGCTGCAAGGTCTTCACTTTCCTCAGATTACATCGAATTCGCAACGCTAAGAAAGGAATACAAACAACTGCAGCGGAGAAAGTACAGGGATTATGTCGGGTCTGTTGAGCAGAATATTATCAGACATCCACAAATATTTTGGAAGTTTATTAATTGCAAGTCAAAATCTAGGCGGCTACCCTCTATGATGATTAATGAAGGCAAGGAAATTAGCTCATTGAAAGAAATTCTGGGGAATTTTCCTGATACTTTAAAAAAATTCCATCCACCCAGCGTTCCCTGTAATTCTCACACCGAACAATTCGGGGAAATTAACTTATCATCACTGGTAACTTCGGCATCGGAAGTCTGCAACATCTTGAAGTCGATGGATACGAAGAAGTCATGTGGTCCAAATCACATTCCAGGAATTGTGTTTCATTAGTGTGCTGAGGAGCTGGCAACCCCACTAGCCACGATAATCAACTGGTCTCTTCGTACAGGCAATTTCCCGCCCGAATGGAAGAAAAGAAATGTTATTCCAGTCTTTAAGAAAGGTGACAGATCTTTTTATTTGTCAATTACAAACCAGTAGTTCTTCTTTCACTCATTTCCAAAGTAGCGGAAAGAGTCGTGTAGAAAGCCTTGTATAGTGCAGTCAGTGATTTAATTAATATTAACCAGCATAGTTTTGTCCAGAAACGCTCAACTACCACCAATCTTGCTGTGTACTCCCACTTCATATCTAGCGCTCTGGACAAATGCAAGCAGGTTGATGCCCTATACACGGACTTTTCCAAGACTCTGTGAAGCGTAATGCTCTTCTGACTAAGTTGTCAGCATATGCCATTCATGGAGGCTTGCTTGAATGGTTTAAATGCTAACTTTACGACAGGAGGTATTCAGCAAAATACGAGGGTATCATTTCTCGACCTTATCAGACCATGTCTGGCGTTTCACAAGATTCACTACTAGGACTTTTGTGTTTTCTTGTATTTGTTAATGATCTGCCATCACAAAACCATTCGAGAAACTACCTGCTCTATGCTGACGACCTTAAACTCTACAGGGTAATTGAAAAGATGATTGACTGTGATTTTTACAGTCTGATATAAATAATATCAGTGATTGGTGCAAAAAGTGGCATTTAACCCTAAATATTTCAAAGTGCAGTGCAATATCCTTCACGAGTAAATCGCAAGTCAATGTATTCAATTATCATACAAAGGATCAAGAAGTGAAGCGTGTTAATAAAATTAACGTTCTTGGTATTATTTTTAGCTATCACAATGATCTATCTTTCAATGAGCATGTTTTAAATATCGTTAAAAAGGCATTTAGGCTAAAACTTCAGGCTCCCTCAAAAAAATTGCAAGAGTTTTAAATGTGTTGTCCCATTGAAAACCTTGTATTTCTCGCTTATACGATCTAGTCTAGAGTACTGCTCTGAAGTGTGGATCCCCTCACAGCAATGCCTTCGAGCGAGTACAGATCAGATTCTCAAAATGGATCAATAAAAAGTGTTGGGATATCAAGCTGTCATCGATAGATTATGATTTGTTTTGTACAAACATTTGCATTGAGGCTCTTAGAACTAGGCGCAGGTATGTCAACGCACGTTTCATACACAAATGTATCGGTAATTTCCATGACTGTCCCAATTTACTCCAGTTGCTACCAATTCACGCTCCTTCCCGCAATTCCCGACAGGCTGTCACCTTTCACTTACCCAGGTACAGGACGGAATCACATGGGAACTCTTGGTTTACGAAGGCCCGAAGATCACTGAACGAAATTAGCGGGATGGCGGATATATTTCACTCGTCAGCTAGTGAAATTCGCAGACATCTTATGGACGCTTCATAGGCAGTGTGTTCCTTGTATCTTGTTCTATGCATTTGGTAACTGGAAGTTATACTTCCTTCCTTCTGTCGTTTCAAATGTATGAACACATTTCTGTTTTCCTTTCTTCCTTATGTGTTTTGTAAATATGAATATATTATATATTGCTTAGTTATAATTAGTAGTAGTAGTAGTAAGTGCTGTTAATATTGTTGTTATTTGAATGTATTATATCATCTGAAATTGAAGAATTAATAGCTCTGTTGATGATATATAAACAAATCAAAATCAAATCAAATCAAATCTATGGTTATTAAATGGAAGATATATAATTTTATCTCTTCTATCATCCCTAGAAGTTTCAGTACTGGCTCAATCTGAATAGAAGATTATTGGACAATCAATGCTTACTTAACATAATTTTACAGACACGATCTCCTCCATACTTCAGCACGAAATTTACTAAGTTATCCTCCTTTCATACCTTTAAGTACTCGTTCTAAGAATAGTACTTGCTATGCGAATTACTTTACTGTTGCTGCTGAAAGGCACTGGAACACATTATCTGAAGAAATATGTCAGCTTACATCACACGCGTCATTCAAGAGGCAATATAAGAAACATTTGTGTAATTTAGGACAATACTAATCTAAATTGTATTATTACTTTTTATATTATTATTTTTAGTCATTTTGTAATTATTATTGTGACAGTTAGTGGCTGTGTAGACTGGAATTACTTGTCATTATTTTATTGCTATTATAATAGGTAAAATTTAAGCTTATTATTTTTGGTTATTTAAATGAGTCGGTTAGTTCCAGAACTCAACATGTCGACAAACAATTTTTAATGAGATATTTTATGTTTCATAATGTGATAAGGTTTTGATAATAAGGCTGATGACACACGGAGCGGTTTTTACCGAGTCGGCAGCCGCGTCGATCTGCACCTAAAATGACTGCTTATAAGCAGTCATCGGGTGCGTATCGAGCTGGCAGTGGACAAAACACATTAGCGAGCGCGACGATAGGTGAGGAAATTAGCTAACATTATACAAAAATAAATTAATGTTCTTATTCCAACAGTCTACTTACTCTTACTCTATATGTCCTTTTACGTGTATATTATTGAATTTCAAAGATACTTCATGATATCTAATACAGGAATACCTACCAATGATGCAATCGCCGCGTAAATTCAGCCACGGCCGACTGGATCTATCGCTAGAAGGACGCATCAAGTCGGCCGTGATTCAGCTGAATGTATTAAATCAATGGCGCTAGAGCGCGCACAAAGTCTTCAAAACGCTCGCTGCACCGCCAGCTAAATGACAGGCCGAGTCGGCAAATCTGCCGCCTGTCGGCGAGCACCGCTGTGTCTGTTTCATCCCATCTTATACAACAGAAACATGCGCTGACTCGGCTGCCAACTCGGCAAAAACCGCTCCGTGTGTCATCATCCTAAGTCTCCTTATTCCTTTGACAGTAAACCTCAAATTTTCAGATTTGTTCCAAAACTGATAATGTCCACAACATGTTCTGTTCCATAATTGAACGTGTCCCAAGTAACCTGGTAACAGAAGGAAACTTATTGATGTAAGAAAGGTTTGTTGTTAATAATCCATAGTTCACTATATTGACAGCGACTTCTTTCATTATAGAGAAGGCAGTGTGCACAATCGCGTATCTTTCGTAACTAGTGAAATGGATGGTGAAAAAGAGGTTATTGTCTGTGAAAACATCATTATAGCTACCGAGCCAGGACGTAGTAAGAAGAGATCAGGAGATGTCTGTATATCAGCGTAGATATAACAGATCGACTGCAAACGAGATAAAATTATGATGGATATGTTACGTAAGTTGTTGAACAGCGACGCTCCATATCACATAAAAACAGTACTTGTAGTTTTTTTCGGTACCAGGACATTTTTATACCCCATCCAGAGTATGTGGTTGCATTCAAAAATAAATCCGAAGAAGGGAATCATTCTAAACCCAGGGGATTTTAGAGATTATTTTCAGAAATTGTTTTTGTAATCTGTCTCGATAATTTTACCAGCTGCTAAATGGCATTTCAAATTTTCTCCCCTGAAAGGATTCGCCATACAAAGGAATAACACCACAATAACTATTCGGGGTGAAGCAACATATTTCACAAATCTAGGGGGAGCCAGAAGGTGTTTGCAGAAGAGGCAAGAACATAAACCAAATATTTAGTGAACCACTACTGCTTGGTGTTGTACCTTAAGTTACTAAAGTCAATGACGTTTTAATGTACTCAAAAAGCCTTATGGAAGGGAACAGGAATCTAATCCAAATGTTAGATTCCAAGAGCAGGAAAAGTGACAGGAAGAAGATGAGCCAATGATTGACAGTGATACTGTTTGAGAGTGGTCTCCAAGAAGACAATATTAATTTACTCTTACTATTGAAGTAATCATTCAGGTTCAAAATTTTCCCAGTGTGAAACATAGCATTGTCATCATATAATAGCTACATAAAACTTAACGCGAAAATATAAATGTTTAGTTGTATTAAGTCTGTAACTTCTCTCAGAATCTAATCCCAGACACATTGTGTCCCTTGTTATTTGTTCCAAAAGTGAACATGTCCACTTCTACTTTCCAAAACTCAACATGCCCAAACAACTTTAATTATTATTTAACTCTTATGAAATCCTACATTACTGTCATTGTTGTTATTTTAATGATAACAATTGCCTTTATCACATTCTCATCGGCTTAATCCCAATATTCAAATTGATAACAGTTTCTTCACTTTTTCTCAATTCACTCTAACATGGATATGTCGAGTTTTGGAACTAACCGACTCAATTGAAATGTAAAGAACTGTTTAGTGATATGAACGTATGCACCGTATTATACATATATCATATATATGTATGTGTACAGTAAGTTATGATCATAGCATTTTGTATTGAAACTTGGTTCAGTGTAAGACAAGACATTATAGCATAAACCGTGCCAAGTAAAACAAGAATAAATAAATAAATAAATAAATAAATAAATAAATAAATAAATAAATAAATAAATAAATAAATAAATAAATAAATAAATAAATAAATATAAATAAATAAGTAAGTAAATAAATAACACCCTGAGTCAAGAGGAATCTAATTTAATAGCACCTTCATCGCCGGCCATCGGGTTGGTCATGTGTAGGTTCTACAAACATACTGTAGATACCTTCATTTGACTACTTCTGCCAAATGCGTACTGTAGGAGAATGACGGCTAACACGTCCAAAGTCTTCAGAAATAATTCGCTCTCACACAATTCAATTGCTCGAGCATACTCAAAACAAAGACACTTGACACAGCGTTCTTCTCTGTCATCGGGCCAAGTCTGATAGAGGATCCCTTCATTTGACCGACTACAGATCATTTCACCTGCAATGTACTTTGTATACTAAATACGACAGGAATGTCATATAAACAATCCAATTGGTCTGAAACTTTACTTATGGGATGAGTACAGACTGCGCGTGAAAGGATCAATTTTTGCCCAAATGCGTGCGAGCGACTGAATTGTAAACAGGACAACTACGAACGAGCGAGTGAATCGTAAACAGGTCAACTACGCACGAGCGACTGAATAGTAAACAGGACAACTACGAACGAACGACTGAATAGTAAACAGGTCAACTACGCACGAGCGACTGAATAGTAAACAGGTCAACTACGCACAAGCGACTGAACAGTAAATAGGTCAACTACGCACGAGCGACTGAACTGTAAACAGGTCAACTACTAACGAGCGACTGAACTGTAAACAGGTCAACTACGCACGAGCGACTAAATTGTAAACAGGCCAACTACGAACGAGCGACTGAATTGTAAACAGGTCAACTACTAACAAGCGACTGAACTGTAAACAGGTCAACTACGCACGAGCGACAGAATTGTAAACAGGACAACTACGAACGAGCGACTGAATAGTAAACTGGACAACCACGAACGAGCGATTGAATTGTAAACAGGCCAACTACGAACGAGCGACTGAACTGTAAACAGGACAACTACGCACGAGCGACTGAATAGTAAACAGGACAACTACGCACGAGCGACTGAACTGTAAACAGGTCAACTACGCACGAGCGACTGAATAGTAAACAGGACAACTACGCACGAGCGACTGAATAGTAAACAGGACAACTACTAACGAGCGACTGAACTGTAAACAGGTCAACTACGCACGAGCGATTTAATTGTAAACAGGCCAACTGTGCGTGTACCACAAACACATATGTTTGCGAGTTTTTAATACAGGTAACAGAAATGTAGCAGCACTTGTAATAAAGTAATAAGGTTAGTAATTTGTTTCGAAAACAGTTGTGGCTATAGGGATGTGCCACTGTTAACGACTGTATTCTTATTTCTTTCTTTACAATGGCTAGGACTGGGAAGGAAGTGGCTGTGGCCTTACTTAACGTACAGAGCTCGATAGCTGCAGTCGCTTAAGTGCGGCCAGTATCCAGTATTCGGGAGATAGTGGGTTCGAACCCCACTGTCGGCAGCACTGATGATGGTTTTCCGTGGTTTCCTATTTTCACACCAGGCAAATGCTGGGGCTGTACCTTAATTGAGACCACGGCCACTTCCTACCCAGTCCTAGCTTTTTCCTGTCCCATCGTCGCCATAAGACATATATATGTCGGTGCGACGTAAAGCCAATAGCAAAAAAAAAACGACAGGTGGAGGAATGTAAAGCACGGGTCGCACTCCATTCCCGGCTTCGCCAGAGAAAGAACTCACTTTGCCGGCTAGGATTACTGGGCGGAATTCTTATTCAAGACGAACTTTCCCGCTGACACGAGGGTGCACGAATTTTTCAAAGTTGCGGGCGTGCTCTATCGTCCGCTACATTAATGTAAATTCAATATCCAATTATTGTTCTACTGCATTGTACATTGTTTCGATACAGATTACATTTGGTTGTGTTTTTATTATGAGCGCGTTGGGAATGACGTCATATCCAATTGTGTCTCAGCCAATGGAAATGCAACTGCGTGCTTCAGCAACGAAGAATGGCGCGTGATAAATTACGTTAGGTTATAAAAGTAAATGTACTTTTGGGGGCTAGTTGGTGGGTCCCTGGCTGTCGCAGTGAACACACCTCTCCTCTACAACGTGTTCCACATTCCACATAAGATTTGTACTGTTTCCAATCCGTTATAATGATATAAATCTTATGGCGTAATAACAGGATTTCTGCCCGAAACAAAACAAGAGTTGACCATGAAAAGTTAAGTAGGAAAGAGGAAAGCAAGGCAAGGTAAATTAATTTCACGAACTTGGCTGTTATCTTAAATGTTTATTTGCTTATCACATGAAATTCCAACATGATGTTTCAAAAATATTAGTAGATGTGAAGGAATGAAATGTGAAGCATCAAATGTCTAGGGCCGTGGTTCAAACTCCACTGTTGGTCGTGATCCAGTCACGTACTGAAGCAACTCTTGAGTATACTCCAGGGTAGTTAGGTCGAGCACAGCCGTAACCCCAGGAGACTACACCTTGGAGCTTGCCGTTACCAACAAGAGGGCCGCCGGAATCACCCTGAAAGAAGATCGTGTACCTTAAATATCAAGGCCTTTATAAGAGAGGTATGAGAAATGACATAACCTTAATCTGAACAGTTATATCTTATACTTATAACGAAATACCAATTTATGTCCTGTCAGTGAAAGGGTTGTTTTCATCTTGTAACATATTTGGTTGTCAAATAGTGTTTCACCTCCAAACAATTTAACACCTACAGCATGGCTAACGCACATCCTTCCGATGTTTCAGCGGTTGTCTGCCAGACGTCATACTCCATTACGGCTGAGACAATTTTTTTTGAGGCCCCGCAATCAAATAACAGCTCTGGGTGCATTTAATGGGAAGCTTGAGTGCGAGTCTCTTTCCCAGGGCACACCTACCACGGCCGACTGGATCCCTCGCTGCGCTCGACGCATCAAGTCGGCGGTGCACCTACCCATCTCCATAGCCAGAGCGCCAAGCAGCTGCCTCCAGAGTAGGTGAGCTGTTGTTGAGGTTGGTCTAGCGTTTGCCTATTTTGATCACAAAAGGGAATCGAGTAGCGTTAACGCCTGTAACCAGCGCTAGATTCACATCATATTATATTCCGTATAATGCAAAGACTCTGTGGTGTAGTGGTTAGTGTGATTAGCTGCCACCCCCGGAGGCCCCGGTTCGATTCCCGGCTCTGCCACGAAATTTGAAAAGTGGTATGAGGGCTGGAACGGGGTCCACTCAGCCTCGGGAGGTCAACTGAGTAGAAGTGGGTTCGATTCCCACCTCAGCCATCCTAGAAGTGGTTTTCCGTGGTTTCCCACTTCTCCTCCAGGCGAATGCCGGGATGGTACCTAACATAAGGCCACGGCCGCTTCCTTCCCTCTTCCTTGTCTATCCCTTCCAATCTTCCCATCCCCCCGCAAGGCCCCTGTTCAGCATAGCAGGTGAGGCCGCCTGGGCGAGGTACTGGTCATACTCCCCAGTTGTATCCCCCGACCAAGAGTCTGAAGCTCCAGGACACTGCCCTTGAGGCGGTAGAGGTGGGATCCCTCGCTAAGTCCGAGGGAAAAACCGAACCTGGAGGGTAAACAGATGATGATGATGATGATGATAATGCAAAGAATATCCCCACAACTCCAATATATTCGCTAGTCCCTCGCTTGAACGGACATTCGCTCATAATCGCATTTCCTTTTTATATTGTACGGAAGAGCGACGAATTGCTTAGAGCTTTAACCTGGTGTGATTCAATTCTACCCACCCCAAGTGCGGTGCACAGAGGGAGGTGCGTTGGAGATTAAGGATCGCCGGCTAGCAGGCAGAAGAAAAATAGAGCTGTTGTTTAAATGCACGGGCTCTACCTCGAAATTTCGTATACACATCTGGTCGCACTATCATTTTTCTGTCTCATTCGTGACTATATTTCGGTAACTGAGCAGACATCAACACTTGTATTTTCTTATTTCACTAAGAAATAACATTTCAGCCTTAATAATGAGAATTAGTTTAACATTTCCAAACGAAATTCTCAACCGTCATAGACTTAGCACACCTTAACCAGCTTGCGACCAGGTTAACTTAACATTTTAATTTCTAAAATGATTATGCAAATATTGATGCGATGAACGTATAGAATAGTTAAAAATATATTACAGTCGGAACCGTTAATTGCGAAAATCGTTTTAAACAGCGTATTGGATAAACGGTGAAATCTAACGTTCCCATCTAAATCTTGTATAAACACCGTATTTAAAAAAATCGCTTAGTACGACATATCGTATAAAGCGGCGTACTGTTATAACGTTTTCGGAGAAAAGTATCGGCTATAACGTCCAATGTTTCGGTTTGTTTGTTACGCTGTGGGGGATTGCTGACAATAATGTAAGGCTTATTTTCAAACTCTCGTTTTCAGTAGATTGTAGATTTCGAACCAGACTCTCTGTTAAATAGTCAAGGCAAGCATCGCGTGAAGATGTCGCAAAAAAAGGGGGAAAGTTGCAAATAATATGGCGATTACAAAGCGGAAAACAAAATGTCAGCATAGCAAAGGAATTGGGTGTAAAATACTCAACGACTTCTACAATTTGGAAGGACCGAGAGAGAACATCTCATTTATTAGCCAAGACCGTGTGTGACATTATTGATCAATTTGCATTGTTCCTACTCCTTTCCTCATCTATTATTTTATATTTGGTGACATATTATTGCTCTAGGTATTGTGTAAACATTAGAGGAATAATTCCTCCTAGTCCCACTGCACAAATACTGTACAGAACATACAGCACTTACTTCAATTATGTTTTTTGAAGTTTTAACTTTATTCAATGTACGTATGCAGCCTAAAACTTATAGGTATAATATTTTTAACACAAAACAAAAAACGACCGGTTTGTGCAACTACCGCCTATAACAGGGCCTCTCAGGGTGCATGCACTGTGCACGGTGCGAAAGACGACTTCACTTGGTTGACCAGAGTGCAAACCCCCACTCCTCGATTTGGAGCAATAGCGCTGTCTTTCTCTTTCCCCACGCCCGTCTCGCTCGCTCCGCCTCTCTCCCTCTTCCACACTTGCTCCGTAGCCCTCCAAATCCGAGCTGAGTTGAACCGAGCTTAGCCGAGTAGCCCAGAGATGAAGCGTCGGTCCGAGAAGAGCCGAGTGGGACCGATGCTTGTGCAGAGGAACTCTGTGCCTCAAATTCCACGCGTGATATTTTGGACATTTGAGAGGCCCTGGCCTATAACAACCGACTGGCCGTCCCTTTGGAATCGTTATAACTCGTTTCGGCTTTATTTTATTTACAGGTAGAATGAAAATCAAGTCAGTCGTGACACAGATATTTTCAAATATTTTGATTCTTATTGCTTAAGATATGTTCCGTTATAGAGCTCGTGCTCATCATGTTATTTTAGTTGCTAGCGATCGTAGCGGTGACTTGTGTAGTCCTTCAGGGGAACGCTAGTAGCTTGTGCACCTGCAAGCACAATGAAGAATTGAATGTTCAAATGTCGTCTCTTAGATATTTGTGTAGGATTTCGAGAAGTTCAGTGGGATGCATCGTATTTCAGAGCTTCTACTTTAAAGAAGTGCAAAACTCTGTGACAGACATCACATACAAGCAAGAGATACGTTGGGAGAAATAACCTGCTTGTGTTTGAGAGAAACAAACATACATCAGCCGCCTTATGCTGTTAAAATTAAAGTAGGCATATGTTTTCTGTTTCTATATAATAACGTAGCATAATATTTGTATCTATTGCACAAGATTAATCTTTTTACAGATTGATTGCTGCAGAAAGGTTAAATCAGCTGAGTGTGATTGCAAAGCCGGACTGTTACAATGCTGTAAACATATTGCTGCATTGTGTATTTTATCAATACTGAGAGAGATTCTTCCCAACCTTCTCTCTGCAACAATGGGAGAAACCTAACGACATTATTGCGGAATATTGTAAAAGAGGAAATGTAGAAGAAATACTACATGGACCATCAAATAAGCGACCAATTTTTTACTCTTCGGAAAGTGAAAATGTTGTATCGTTAAAAAACAATTATATGGACAAATTAAGGTTATAGACTGTGCTTTCTCGAAAATTTTAAAAGTAGAGTGTGAAGATGAATCTTTCTTTATCTCCACTTGCATTGTTCAAAACATCGTTGAAAGCGCCGTAGAGCTAAGCGAAAGGGACCTCTTATTTCAGTGCCTTAACCAGTTAGACAAGCAGTTAATAAACTAATGTTGTGAATAATTTACCTGATGGTAACATATCACTAGCTTCCACAAATTATGAGTGCATGTTGCCAAATAATATATTGTTTTATTGTGAAAATGTTTTAAAGTACCAATAACAAACTGACAGAAGCATTCAATTGCAGTTGAGACAAGGGAACAATTTTTACGACCTTTCTGGTTCCACCAAAGGAAGTTGCGCATTTCGGCCAGCCAGAATGTACACCAGATCAAAACCCTACAGAGTGGAAATAACGAAAGGCTGATATCAGCGTTTCTTTTATTTAATAATTTAAACACTCCTGTGCAGTGAAATATGGCGGAGCTAATGAATGGAAGTCGCTTGAAGAGTACTGCTTATTAAACGAATGCCGTGTGGTTTAACTCGGGTTGTTTATAAATGAACAACAACCATGGTTAAGTTGCAGTCCAGATGGGATAGCAGTAGGTCAGGATTTTGTTAATCTTCTCGAGATTAAGTGCCCTTATTCGTGTCGAGAAAAACCCATTGTTGAAGACAAAAGGTACAATGTCCGGTAATTATATATAACTACTGATGGTAACGTAAAGGTGAAGGAAGCTCACGTTTGTTATACTCAGGTACAGGCATCGATGTACATTCTGAACCTTAACCACTGTGACTTGTTTATATATTCTCCAAAGGGAAGTGTTAAAGTGGACATTTCCAAAAATGATGACTTCTTTTCCAGTACTATTCTTTCAGTAAATAAATTTTATTTTGAACATTACCTTCCAGTAATATTCAAAGATGCTGCAGTGAATGCACTGTAACTATGAAAAAAAATAATTAAATGTCGTATGGCTTTTAGTGCCGGGATATCCCAGGACGGGTTCGGCTCGCCAGGTGCAGGTCTTACTATTTGACTCCCGTAGGCGACCTGCGCGTCGTGATGAGGATGAAATGATGATGAAGACAACACATACACCCAGCCCCCGTGCCACTGGAATTAACCAATTAAGGTTAAAATCCCCGACCCGGCCGGGAATCGAATTCGGGACCCTCTGAACCGAAGGCCAGTACGCTGACCGTTCAGCCAACGAGTCGGACACTGTAACTATATTCATATGTGAATTATCACTGATCGGATAATGGCTGATGTACGAACGGTATTTCTCAACACTGAGAATTCAACTTGAAAATGTTAATTTATGATGTTGATAGCATAATTCAAACAGAAATTATTTTGCTGCTACAAATTCCATTACGGTAGCGAATTGTATGACAATTATTTGCAAAAATCTCTAGTACGCTTAACTAAAAATGGTCTTGTGATTTAATTATTGGAGGACTGAAATTTTCCAAGACACCTATGATGTGAACAATTTTGACTATATGAGGAAGTGAATCCATAGTGAGTTTGTTGCTTATTATTATGTAAATTTTCATTCTGTGAATAGTTCTTTCAACATGAATATTTACTGATGCAATATCGTATGTTGTTTCAAGTTCTTCAGTTGAAAACTGAAGATGGAGCGCAAAAGGTGGCATTACCTTACAGCGTTTCTGTTCTCAATACAAGTTCTTATCTGTGGGAATCCTTTGTCATACATAACTACATCCGCTGACTGATTAAAATTTAATACATCGGAATTAACTGTGATGTAGCCGTCAGTCGCTCTTCCACCATAGCATTTGGATATAAAAGAAATATAACCTGATGGAGTAATGGCAACAAGAAATTTGACTGTAAATGATTTCTTATAATGAAAAAACATTACAATTCTTTGACGATGTGATTGGGAAAGTAGAGGCTATATTGTTAATTAAGATAGAACCTTAGAAATAGAACCATAACGATAGGGATCGAACCCAATACACCATGAATGCAAGCACGCTGCTACAGGACCCGTACCAGGCAGTCAGCTGACTTGGTATGTGCCGAATAATGAAAACTAACAAATTCTCTTATTTTGTTCGGTGAATATTCTTGGAATTAATCTCACCTGGCAAGCGTCCTTTCCGCCAGCGGTGTAGCCGGCACAGATCATACGGTCAGTGATACCACCATCATAAGCTGCGTTACACTCGGCGTTGGACACTACAGGAACTGTGACCTGCTGAAGAGTGCTGGGAAGCCAATAATCGTCTTCCTGTAATAGAAGAAATAATGTTCTGTAAAGGTTACACTATACATTAAAATACAGACAGATCATGTAGGCAGGGATAAAATTAATATGAGTTTCTGTATTTCCACACAGACTGGAATACATGAGACAAGTACTCTCCCAGACCCTACTACGACAGTATCACCATCATCGTCAGCTTGTGCAGTTTCCAGATCTGCTTGGAACATAAGCCTCTCCATCTCCTCTTATCTTACCACCACTTCTCCTTCACTCTTCCAGTCCTCTTCTCTGCTCACAATCTTCCACTCCTTTTATCCACGTGTCTCTTGGTCATTCTCGTGGTCGTTTTCATGTTATCTCCATTTCGAGTATCCTCCTATATATCCTTTTCTCTGTCATTCTCTTCATGTGTCCATACCATTCTAGTCTAGATGTCTCTATCCTGTTCTGCAGTAGTGGCTCTTCTTTTACTATATCTCTAACCTTCTCATTCCTCATCTTATCCATTCTTGTTATTCCTATCTTGCTTCTCAGAAATTGAATTTCACTTGCCTGTATCCCAGCCACGGCTCTCTGTCTCATTACCCATGTTTCTGCTGCATACATCGGAATATGTACATATTACGTCCTATATATAACATTTTTGCTCTCTGAGGGGTATCCCTGCTCCAAACCAGGCTTCTGACAATTTTCAGGAACTCTCTTGCTTGTCTTCCACGCTCGACTATTTCCTTATAATTTCATCCACTTTCCTCTATGATACATCCCACGTACTTGGAACACCCTAGTTCTAAGGCGTTCCCCTTCTTATAGGTCTCTCCTTTCCAGTTGTGATCCATCTCGCTCTTTTAAATTTAATTCTGTATTGTTTCAACTATTGCTCATGCAAGAGTGTGCAGTAATTGAACATATAGAATTTAACATTCGTTTCCTTGGTACCCTACGGCTGAAGTGCTCAGTATGATACTGTTATATGTGGTGTTTAGTCCAACACTTCGACTTGAGTTTGTGATATAATGTGCTTAGGATATTATTAAAAGTGGGTAGATAAGTTGTCGTTAATTTCCATCGGGCGAGTTGGCCGTGCGGTTAAGGGAGCTTGCATCCGGGAGATAGTGGGTTCGAATTCCACTATCAGCAGGCCTGACAATGGTCTTCCATGGTCCCCCCCCCTTTTTTTTTTTTGCTTTACGTCGCACCGACACAGATAAGTCTTATGGCTACGATAGGATAGGAAAAGTCCAGGAATGGGACGGAAGCGGCCGTGGCCTTAATTAATGTACAGCCCCAGCATTTGCCTCGTATGAAAATGGGAAACCACGGAAAACCATCTTCAGGGCTGCCGACAGTGGGGTTCGAACCCACTATCTCCCGATTACCGGATACTGGCCGCACTTAAGCGACTGCAGCTATCGAGCTCGGTGTTTCCCATTTTCACACCAGGCAAATGCTGGGGCTGTACCTTAATTAAGGCCACGGCCGCTTCCTTCCAACTCATAGGCCTTTCCTATACCATCGTCACCATAAGACCTATCTGTGTCGGTGCGACGTAAGGCCACTAGCAAAAAAAAAAAAAAAAAAAAATATCCAGACGTCTCTGTCTCCCTTGGCGTTATCAGTTCGTCCCAACCCAGGCAAATTTTAAGTATTAAGCGCTAAAACAACCTTCAAATAATCACTATGTCTATTTGGTGTGCGGTTCATAATCGTCATTCTTTGAGAAAAAGCTTATCACATGTAATCATTGGTTTCTAAGAAGTGAGACTTCAAGGTGACGTCGTAGTATCATATCGAATACGAATTGTAATCGGCCATGCACGCGAAGTGGAAACACATATGATTGACCATTCCCGTACTGAAACTGATGATCTATTGTGAATGATAATTGGCCAATGCATTGTTTGGTGTGTCAGTTAATAATGGGCGAAAATGGTAACTGTACTGTTATCGAAGTGGAAAGATATACAAGAATATATTATTATTATTATTATTATTATTATTATTATTATTATTATTATTATTATTATTATTATTATTGCTATTTGCTTTACGTCGCACCGACACGGATAGGTCTTATGGCGAAGATGGGACGGGAACGGCCTAGGAATGGGAAGGAAGCGGCCATGGCGTTAATTCAGGCACAGCCCCAGCATTTGCCTGGTGTGAAAATGGGAAACCACGGAAAACCATCTTCAGGACTATCGACAGTGGGGTTTGAACCAACTATCTCCGGAATGCAAGGTGCCAATTTCAATTAGGTTACAATTAGTTTCATTGGTAGAATAAAATAATTATTGAAATTCGTAAAAGGAACTTACACCCTCTTAACAGTAGCCTACATACAGTACAATGCATTAGGTAAGTTATGACAAAACATGCAGAACAAACATGATTTCCTTCTTCTGAGGCTCTAATTGAGAGAAAAAATGGAGCTACTTTGAACTTCAATGGCGCCCAAATCAAATACGGAATTAAAAATATTTAGAGACAAAAGAAGACAAAGGCTCGTTTTTACGGGACAACAGTTCATAATACGGACCCTACACCATTGTAACCATGGCAACCAATGTTCGTCTATGTACACTAAATCAGTAAGCGTCCTCTTCTCAGCGTAAGGTGTTTTTTTTTTTTTTTTTTCGTAACTAAGAGGTTGAAAAAAACTCGATTCAGATGACCCTATTCCAGGTCTACTCCCCACTCTAGAATTAAAATACTTCACATTGCCCAAAAACGAACCCAAGGCCCTGGAATAAGAGACAGGTACACTACCTGTACACCACGGGGCTATAAGAGTGTATTGAGCTATGAGACTTTACAGTGCGCTCACGCCACGGTACGGGTCACCGATGTGGTCATTATACGCAAGGGTGCTAAATGAGGAAAGCGGCTGAAGTGCTCTTCAACTGGCGTTATTACTACGCTGTGCAAGCCTCAATATGAAATAAACTGGGCCAATGGATAATAATAATTAGATTACTATTATATTTACGAGGTCTAGAATGTCTTTTATTTTCAGTGCAATTCGTGATTCTGACCAGTGTTATGTGGATACTCCGATTTTTCTTTCGATGTATCATTACCCTTAAACCCCCTATTTGGATGGGTTCAGAGAATGCATTAACTATACCCGTAATATTGAAAGAAGAATTTTGACAGATAGTCCTGGCCTCCGTGGCTCAGGCGGCAGCGTGTCGGCCTCTCATCGCTGGCTTCCGTGGTTGAAATCCCGGTCACTCTATATGACATTTGTGCAGGACAAAGCGGAGGCGGGACAGGTTTTTCTCTGGGTAGATTTTCCTTGTCATCTTTCATTCCAGCATCACTCCCCATTATCATTTCATTTCATATGCCGCAAGATAGGGACTTAATTCATTCCATCCCTGACCCGGTCAATGACTGGAAAACAGGTTGTAGGTTTTTCATTTTCAGTGCTGGAGGGAGGAACATTGCACGGTGTTGACATATTCCTGCATTCCTTTCTCCCTCCTCGCTCTTCCGGCTCATTTGTTCGTTCGTTCAGACCGCTCAGAAGTGAGAGGTTTGGCAACTCCAAGCAGCTTGACCCGGCCAACAGGCTTATCTCCATGGCAACCGCAGTGGGCCCGCCCTCATTTCTATGGCAACCATACCCCCTACTCCCTTCTTCCCACCACGACAGGTAGTAAACGGACCTCCCTCTAAGAACTGTCTTTTTTTTTTTGCTAGTGGCTTTACGTCGCACCGACTCAGACAGGTCTTATGGCGACGATGAGATAGGAAAGGGCTAGGAGTGGGATTGAAGCTGCCGTGGTCTTAATTTAGGTACAGCCCCAGCATTTGCCTGGCGTGCAAATGGGAAACCACGGAAAACCATCTTCAGGGCTGCCGACAGTGGGATTCGAACCCACTATCTCCTGGATGCAAGCTCACAGCTGCACGCTCCTAACCGCATGGCCAATTCGCCCCGTCTAAGAACTGTCAGAACTCATCTTTCAATATTAGACGATATACCCCTGCACGTCATAAGAGGCTATTAACTTGGGAACAAGCAAAGAACCTATGCCCGCTGTCTCGTCTTCTAAACCCAAGAATTTATCCATGATTCCATGCTTTTCCTTGTAACAGAGAAAATGTACTCGCGTGTTTTTTTTTGTTTTTTTTTCTATAGGGACAAGATTACAATTTCGTTGGAGATCCCTTTACGAACACAAGTCATTATCAAAGCGCTTTTACATTGCGAAGAAATATTAGAATACTTACGGAAGTAGCGCCCCAGCCACTGACGACAACGTTGGTTCCAGAAGAAACTTCTTCATTCTGTGAAGGCAGACCTACAGCAGCAACGTTTGAGCCAAAGGAGAATGGGGATGACACCTGAAAAGGAAATGACAGGAATATAAACATTTTGCTATTTGATTTGTTTCTCACCGACATAGGCAGCTCTTATAGGGGCAATGAGGTAGAGAAGATATAGGACAGCCATTCCCAAGGGGGCCACGATGACAATCCAAGGGGTAGGCAATAATAATGTAAGTTATAAGTATTTGAAGAGTGAAATTTTATTGTACTCAGACAATTCATAGGTCATTATACTAAATTTAGGAACAATGTCTTCACTGAATAACTCTTAACTTGGACAATAGAGGTACAAGTTAGCAGCGTAAAAAAGTAGAAATACTACAAGGCAGTGTAAATGATGTAATTGTGAGACACTTGGAATATTGCTAGTATCCACACTCAGACCACATTTTCTGCCTCTGGTTGAAAAAATCTCGTGGATCAGAAATCCCGTCTTTGAACACGAACTTCCTTCCCTTGAGGAAGATCAACTACCCAAAGTATTTTGGCAGAGAGAAAATGAAGAATAAATTGAAGTATGATATGGGTGGAGAATCAGATGTAGTGGCATGTTTAGCACCAGGAAGTTTAATGAATGTATCAGAACTCAACGTCTCTGATCGACGTTTGGGTTCATGGCATCCCCTATGCGCTACAATTTTTTCTAGAACCGAGCTCAATAGCTGCAGTCGCTTAAGTGCGGCCAGTATCCAGTAATCGGGAGATAGTGGGTTCGAGCCCCACTGTTGGCAGCCCTGAAGATGGTTTTCCGTGGTTTCCCATTTTCACACCAGGCAAATGCCGGGGCTGTACCTTAATTAAGGCTACAGCCGCTTCCTTCTAATTCCTCCGATCGTCGCCATAAGATATCTGTGTCGGTGCGACGTAAAGCAAACAGCAATTTCTAGTTTAATGCCTTTCATGACAACGTGCTTGTGTGAGTGTACCTTTTCTGCTCCCATGTAAACGAAGTACAGAAACAGAGCTAACTAAACTAACAGACTTAACTAAAGTTGGCGGCTGACAGGTAAGGTTGGAGGGAGGAGCATTGCACGTACCATTTCACGATGTTGCCACATTCCAGCATTCCTTTCTACATGCTCTTACCCCTCGCTTCCGGCTCACTTGTTCCCTCCTTCATGCTGACCGCTGTGATCTGTTGTAGACTACCTGGCCAGGCGGTGTCGTCCCATTTGCGATCACTCTTATACAAACAATCAGGTTCGTATCAGTGACAGTGACAGGTTTGGCAACTTCCAGCAAGACGAGCTGCCCTGAAGTTTTATCTCCATGGCAACCGCAGTCGCCCCACCCTCATTTCCATGGCAACCACACAGCCACTCCCTTTATCCCACCTCGGCAGGCAGTAAACGGACCTCCCTCTAAGAAATGTCAGACACTAACTCTTATTATTAGCAGTATAGTGTAGAGACTGATCTTCATTTCGAGTGACCACGCTTGTAAAATGCTTGGTCTCTGCATTACAGCACCATCCATCCCAATTACGCAACAACCGCAGCAAGTGATTTTTTTTCAAGTAAGTTTCGAGATCCAGAATGTTGTAATTATTAGCCATGTGTCTCATTGTTTTATAATGCCTGTGGATTTATAAATGATCTTTATGTAAATGAAGTTAAATTACAGTTTGGAACAAAGTACATAGTAGTCCTAAATTTAATTATACGAGACCGAGCATGTTTGGTTCGAACCCCACTGTCGGTAGCCCTGAACATGGCTTTCCGTGGTTTCCCATTTTCACACCAGGCAAATGCTGGCGCTGTACCTTAATAAAGGCCACGGCCGCTTCCTTCCTACTCCCGACCCTTCCCTATCCCATCGTCGCCATAAGACCTATCTGCGTCGGTGCGACGTAAAGTAAATTGAAGAAAGTAATATGCGAGTAAAATCAAACATGGTATCATTACAAAATTATGGTTTTTTTCTTTGTTTACTGAAAGTAGTATTATGTTCTGTGGCTGAGGGGTCCTTGGGCGTGGATGCTCAGAGGGCCTCAAAGACCCTGAGATAGGCCTTAAAGCGTACAATGCTCAAATAGGAAGGAGCGCATTGTATTGTATATGCCTCGCATTTAATATTTTATCAGACTTAGTTTTATTCATTGATAAGAATATAATTCACCTATAATGTAGTCCGACTCGTTGGCTGAATGGTCAGCGTATTGGCCTTCAGTTCAGAGGGTCCCGGGTTCGATTCCCGGCCGGGTCGGGGATTTTAACCTTCATTGGTTAATTCCAGTGGCCCAGGGGCTGGGTGTTTTTGTTGTCCCCAACATCCCTGCAACTCACACACCACACATAACACTATCCTCCACCACAATAACACGCAGTTACCTACACATGGCAGATGCCGCCCATCCTCATCGGAGGGTCTGCCTTACAGGGGCTGCACTCTGCTAGAAATAGCCACACGAAATTATTTTAACCTATAATGTAGATACAAATCCTGTGGATACCTAAAACAAACATTTAACCTAGTCTATAGGTTCAATTGTTTCTGAGTAAAGTGTACCTGCTAGGCACTTATACAGTATCATGTGTTCATTCCTTTCTTTTGAGCGTATGTACATAGTGTCCTGTACGTAGCAACTGGATAGAGACCAACTTTGATAAGAGACTTCGTATTTACTACAGACCACCAAAGTGTTAACGAGAACAAGAACAAGAACTCATATACAATAGTGTTCTTAAAAATCTGCTGCATTCTTTGGAGGAGAACGAGTATCTACTATGCTATAGCAATATAAACTGACAAGAAAATATCAGGCTCAGTTCCCAGTTCTGTTAAGAATACAAATAATAATGTTATTTGCTTTACGTCCCACTAACAACTTGTAAGGTTTTCGGAGACTCCGAGGTGCCGGAATTTAGTCCCGGAGGAGTTCTTTTACATGCCAGTAAATCTACTGACAGGAGGTCCGGTCCTATGGCTAAATGGTTAGCTTGCTGGTCTTTGGTCACAGGGGTCCCGGGTTCGATTCCCGGCAGGGTCGGGAATTTTAACCATCATTGGTTCATTTCGCTGGCACTGGGGCTGGGTATAAGTGTTGTCTTCATCATCATTTCATCCTCATCACGACGTGCAGGTCGCCTACGGGGGTCAAATCAAAAGACCTGCACATGTCCTTGGACACTACCGGCAGTAAAAGCCATACGCCATTTCTTTCTTTTTTAATTTTTTTTTTTTTTTTACTGACACGAGGCAGCACCTTTAAATACCATCGGACTGAGCCAGGATCGAACCTGCCAAGTTAGGGTTAAAAGGCTAGCGCCTCAACCATCTGAGCCATTCAGCCCGGCTATTAAAAACATGAAAGCAAGGGCTCTTGGGTTTTCGCAGCTTCATGAAAGCAGTTTGTAATCTACTAGATCTATTCCCCTTCCACCCCAATACCTTAATCAACAGGCCTAATCAGGCCGCATCCATCCAAGTAATACACCACACACCAAGTCCAGTAAGACTAACTCAAGTTCCCAAGTTCTCACTTCTTCAACTGCCAAAACATCAAAGCACTGGAACCTCGAGGCGCAGCGGCATAAATATGCGAAACTATACGATGCTATTACAATACTACACCCGCAACAACTTATTATTATTATTATTATTATTATTATTATTATTATTATTATTATTATTATTATTATTATTATTATTATTAATTTATAGGTAGCGTTAATCTCACGGTGCAGCCTGTTGCGACCTCTAAAGCAACATCAGGCGTGGTCAGTTCCTGAATCGGTCACCATTCCGGACTGCCACACATCGTACCACTAGACAACTGTGTAAGCCATACCACACGAATGTACGACGACCTCTGGCAACACACACATAAAAACATACGATAAGCACTCCATCACACGTACAACAGTAAAACAAAAGCAAATCTACATTTTAAAGATTTACACAACCAACTGATTAACACACAAAACGAGACCGAGTCAGGGGTGCTAATGGGCGCACTGGTATCGGTACGTCACATACCACCTATCTCTTATATATACCGTGTAAAGCGCACTTGAATATCTGAAATCCATATTGAGATCTGGCAATAATGGGTTCATGCTGTAGCTGCCAATGTAAAAAATTTCCCTCAAATATTTAATGGAAGGCTGCTGTTTATCTGTATGAATGAAGGTTAGTATTCTTACCCTGATGAGTGCGAAATCGTAGTCAATTGACCAGCTGTCGTATCTGGAGTGAGAGATGATCTGAGCCGCCTGATGAACGGAACCACCACTACCGCGGGTGGATGTGCCAGCACGGAGGCTGATACGCCTCGCAGACTCACTGGAATACAAAGCGAGTGCTTAAGTAAGAAACGAAATAATCTTACCGTACTCCATAAACAATCTCCCCAAGGACTCATTCATCCCTTTTCACTGCCATCTACAGCTTGGGTCGTCCCGTGAGCGGAGCCCAGCCGTAAGGATAGGTAACAAGTTTAATATTTCTAATTATATATTGGGATTAAAATATTTAGATTTTTTGTAAGACGAAAGAATAATGTAAGGTGATAATGATGAAATTTAATCAATTACTTATAAATTCTTTGAAGAATACTTTAAAAATGGAGGATCCCATGGTGACTTGTTATGCCAATTTACCCTGTTTTAGGGCAAATTATTTTTATTAATGACCCGTCAGCTGGTAAGGTGAAAATACATTCAATAGTAAAATTGTGACAGTAATATAATTAGAATACGTAATATACTAACCAGCATTAATAAACGTCAGTAAAAAAGGAAATCTGGCCCTTTTTGGGATAAGCAGAATCTGGAATTTAACAACTGTGTACCAGTTTTAGAGCAAAAAAGAGCTGGTATTTGAGATGGTGCTTGTAAGGAAAGTTCCGATTCAGTGTTATCTATGTAAGTGTTAAGCGTGAGCGGAACATTTTCACCGAAATGTTACAGAAATCGAGGAGTAAAGAAGTACCGACTTCAATAAAGCGTACTCACCCTTCAACACAGTGGGCAGCTGTCAGAACCCATTCAGCGCTGATGATGGAAGCTCCACAGATGTGACTACCGCTCGACTGAAGAGAAAGCTGAAAAGAAACAGCATCATCAGTACCACTGGATAATGAAAAATATTACACGAAGTATTATTAATTATTTTTACTACATTTCAATTAAATGAACAAATTTTACGGATAATATATTTTCACGAAATTATTATTATTATTATTATTATTATTATTATTATTATTATTATTATTATTATTATTGTTATTATTGTTGTTGTTGTTTCGTTTAGGCCAACTAAGGACCACGTCATTTCAACTGTTTCCCTTCAGCTTTAATGTTGGTCCAGTATTCCTTCATTCGTATACGGTGTTCCTCCTTTCGCTCTTCCGTCCATGCCTTTCCAGTTTTCATCTTCGGCTTTGGTAGGAAACTCTGATGTTCTTGGAGTTTTTTCTTAAGTGGGACACGCTCCTGGATATCTTCAAATGAGATCCCAATCTTCTGCAGATCTTTCTGTACCTCACTGAACCATGCCCCCTTTGCCTTTTCCTCTTGGAGGAAAGTGAAAATGCGGTTGGTTAACCGTGTTGAATTCATTCGGGCCATGTGTCCATAAAAAGTAATCCTCCTTTTTCGCATCACATCAGTTATTATTATTATTATTATTATTATTATTATTATTATTATTATTATTATTATTATTATTATTATTATTATTATACATTATCATTAAAGACTGTTATGCCTTTCAGCGTTCAGTCTGCAAGCCTCTGTGAATTTACTAAACGTCGCCACAATCCTCGATTTGCAACTAGTGCTGCGGACTCATTTAGTTCTATACCTCTTATCTTTAAATCGTTAGAAACTGAGTCTAACTATCATCGTCTTGGTCTCCCTCTACTTCTCTTAACCTCCATAACAGAGTCCATTATTCTCCTAGGTAACCTACCTTCCTCCATTCGCTTCACATGACCTCACCACCGAAGCCGGTTTATGCTTACAGCTTCATCCATCGAGTTCATTCTTAAATTAGCCTTTATCTCCTAATTCCGAGTACCCTCCTGTCATTGTTCCCACCTGTTTGTACCAGCAATCATTCTCGCTACTTTCATGTCTGTTACTTCTAACTTATGAACAAGATATCCTGAGCCCACCCAGCTTTCGCTCCCGTAAAGCAAAGTTGGTCTGAAAACAGACCGATATAAAGATAGTTTCGTCTGGGAGCTGACTTCCTTCTTACAGAATACTGTTTATCGCAACTGTGAGCTCACTGTATTAGCTTTAACATACCTTGATTCAATTTCACTCACTATTTTACCATCCTGGGAGAACACACAACCTTATTATTATTATTATTATTATTATTATTATTATTATTATTATTATTATTATTATTATTATTATTATTATTATTGGCTTAGGTTTGTGGGCCTTGAGTTGATTCGTGGCTTGGCCGGGGATTTTAATCGCGATTCGTTAGTTCAGCTCGCCCGTGGGCTAGGTATCTGTGTTTGTTTTAATATACACCTTTAAATACACGACAAACCAACATAGAAACACGCAATAGTGAAAACTATACTAAATCCACTCAAACCGAGCTCGATAGCTGCAGTCAATTAAGTGCAGCCAGTATCCAGTATTCGGTAGATAGTAGGTTCGAACCCCACTGTCAGCAGCCCTGCAGATGGTTTTCCGTGGTTTCTCATTTTCACACCAGGCAAATGCTGGGCTGTACCTTAATTAAGGTCACGGACGCTTCCTTCCCAGTCCTAACCCTTTCCTGTCCCATCGTCGCCATAAGACATATCTGTGTCGGTGCGACGTAAAGCCAATAGCAAAAAAAAAAAAATCCACTCAAAGTGCCGATCTCATGTAATTGGGAAAAGGCCAGAATACTGTATTCTTCTTCGTCTACAGTACTTCATTTTTCGTTATACTCGACTACGGAGTGCGATTGAATTTATTTAGCTGATGTTGCGTTTTTCTTCACCCAAAATCTCTTCATCTTCTCGCTGTGGCTTTTCTTGCGATCTTCTGAACAGGTTTTGTTGGTGGTAGTGCTTGGATGGTGTGTAAAGCGGTGATTGTCGGGGCTCATTTTATGAACTTAGATGTGTCTAACACAATGCCATCTGTGATGCCTATTTCCTGAACATCTTTTCCAACTTCGAGCAGCCAATTGTTTTTCACTTTTATTGATAGGGCAAGATTCAGAATTCTTTTGGTCAATCTCTGATTACTCGTTCTGAGAACATGTCCGTAAAATGTCAAACGTCTTTTCCTAAATGTGTCTGAGATTTTCTCTGAGTGTTGCTACAGATCATGAGATTTCCTTATCATCCAGATTCCCCCTGTACAGACTGGTCCAAAAATTTTCCTGAAGATTTTTCTTTCTTGCTTTTCTACGTCTTTAATCAATGATCTTCCCCTCAATGACAAGTGTTTCAGATGAATTAAGTGCTTCAGGCTTGATTACAGTGTTTAATGAATTAATTTTGCACTTCGGAATATGGATTTTTTAATTATATCTGTTCCAAGTGAGTCTGTACGCTTTTTGTAGTTTAGAGGTCCTTTCTATGTTTGCTTCGCGATTCAGTCCTGAAGGTTGGATGACTTCTCCCAGGTATTTGAATTTATACACTTGGAATATTTTGTCATGTTGGGTTGTCATTGGTTGTCCATCTAGGTACTGAAGAGATCCTTCCATGTAGTGAGTTTTCTGGTATGAAATCTGGACTCTGTATTATTATCATTTTCTGATGTCCAACGAAGAATGTTTCTCGCCTAATAAGGTTGATGACCACAAGACCAGATATTTTAAAAACGCCAGCAACATCAATAATTATATTTTCTAAATACAAACACTGTTAATGACGTAAACGTTCTAAAATTTATTATATACATTTGTATTTTATTTTTGCTATTTGCTTTACGTCGCACCGACACAGATAGGTCTTATGGCGACGATGGGAGGGGAAAGGCTTATGAATGGGAAAGAAGTGGCCGTAGCCTAAATAACGTACAGCCCCAGCATTTACCTGGTGTGAAAATGGGAAAACACGGGAAACCATCTTCAGGGCTGCCGACAGTGGGGTTCGAACCCACTATCTCCCGGATGCAAGCTCACAGCTGCGCGTCCCTAACTGCACGGCCAACTCACCCGGTGTTCTAAAATTTATAGTAATATTAATGTACTCTTAATAGTAATATTTCTTTGTAACATAGGTTTATTAAAATTATCATTTTCACCTCTTCGTCCTTATAAAATGAAAGCTAAAAATACGTATTTTCGTCAATTTTCTGTAGAGCTGGCCTAATTGTAGTTTCTTCAACGCTTCAAGGAACAGGAAACGAACGCTTTAAGAATGCATTACTTACCTGGTAGGGAAAGTTCTTGATATCAGCCGAGGAGCCTCCTACGATCCTGCCGTCGAGACGGGGACGGGGATTAATAGCACTTCCTAAAACAGAAAGAATGACCACATGGTTAATGACTATTAATAATACAAATAATTGCAATTTTTCCAGGGATACCGTGGTGGACAGAGGTGCGGACATGAATGGGTCTATCTAAGACAGTAAAAATATTAATTAAAACTTTAAAATTAGTGTTATATTCCTTTTCTCGGTTATCTTTTGGTTTTTTCAAAGACAAACTTTATAATTCAGGTACGAAAGTTCATAAGATAGGGTAACAATTTTAGAATATCGAATAACAACAACTTTGAGCTTAAAGCTCCCTAGTTACACATTCTCCACCAGCGCTGCGGCTCCTTTCAAAAAACAGTCAAGGGGACGAACCTCCCAAATTTTTTTTTTTCAGAGTATTCAAAATATTCATTGTTTCAAGAGCCCCTTTTGCTCCACAAAATTATCGAGGAGATTACTTTCCAAACATTATACCACACCGGCCTTCCAAAGGCACCATTTAACCTCTACAGAGAAGGAGCGTCTTTACTCTATTATAATTTTACATTTGGAAACCTAGATCCAGAAAGGTTCAGGCCTATCAAAAGCACAACGTATATTTTACAATTCAAACAGTATTCACTGTCTTAGACACTCAGCAGTCTAACCTCTTAACATGAAAGAATTAAATTGAATTTTACAGGGATATCGAATACGCATTCTACCGGGTCTTTGTGGAAAACAATAGGTTTAAGTTACTGGCCCAAAAATCAAAATGATATAGAGGCGGACACTTTCACTCCCCGAAATTTGCAATTAAACGATTAAAACCCTATTTGGGCTTCTGGCCCGAAGTTACAGAGTCTAAGCCTGAACTACCGAGGTGACTAGATGGAGAGAATATTTAAATTACAAAGATTTCAAACTGAAGCAGGTTACAAAATCATAGTCACCTCAAAATCAAGTTGAGAGGGAAAGCGAGAGGGTATCACACTCTCTATTCCCTGATTTCGGCTAGGTTCTATTGACTTGTTTGAAAGTTACATTTTAGAAAATTAAAGTTAATTTAGTAAAGATTGGAAACCTTCGCCTCGAGCTAGCTTTCAAAGACCATCATTTAGATAGGACTGACATTATCTTTGAGCTGCTTGAGCCTCCCCGTCTCCTTTATAACCACACACACTAGACTGGATCGATGAATAAGACCCGAGAGGAAGATTCTAGAGAGCTCTGGGCTAAGGCCCGACACACCCCCAATTCTTATTGGGTACTTAAATAGATACAAGATAGATGCCATTGGTTGAAAAATAAATGTACAAAATTTTCTATTGGCCAACATCCAAAGTTGACGGGAAGAGATAGAAGTGTTGCAAACTTTGACGCACCAAAACCAAAGAACAATTAACTCAGTGTAGTAAACCTTAAACTTAAAAAGACTAAACACGTTTAATAATTCCTCTTCACACCAGAGGGTATAACATCAGTTTTTAGTAGAGATATCTGTTGGCAAACGTTCAGACTACTTGCAGTAGTTGGTGCGAGTTTTAGATTTAAGATGGCATTTCCAAGGCGCTTGATTTAAAATGAATCGGGCGGGTGTACCTCCAAGTATAATAATAATAAACTCGTGTCCTCATCCTGAGGAGTGCAGCTCTTTTCAAACACACCCTCAATGGAGATGAATTGCATGTACCATTTTGGTAACGTGCCAGGCCTCCTACCATTCTTAAATTTCTGGCAGTACCGGGAATCGAGCCCGGACCTCCGAGGACGGCGGCTAATAGCGTTAACGGTTACGCTACGGAGGCGGGAATAATAATAATAATAATAATAATAATAATAATAATAATAATAATAATAATAATAATAATAATAATAATGGAATTCAGTCCTACTATTTTTACAATTTTCGGAGACACCGGAATGTTGTGTGTGTGTCGCCCCACCACGGATTCGTTTTAAGTGTCCTTAAATGTATCGACACGAGGCTGACGTATTTGACCAACTTCAAATACCACCGAACTGATCCGGAATAATACAGCCCAACTTGAGGTCAGCAGGTCATCGCCACTAGTACACAAGTTTTCATTCCGTTCTTGACGGAGACGGCGTCTATCAGGCCGGGGTGATTTGCCTCAATGCAGGAGAATGGAAAACCGCGGAAGATCATTCTCAGAACAGCCGACGATTGGGACCAGTCCTTCCCCCTCCTGAATGTAGAGCTAAAAGACTGGACTAACGTAGCCCCTTAGCCAAAGCCTACTCGGGTGAGGTCATCGTTCTACTGCCTGGGCTAAATAGCCTGGGAGGTTAATGATGAATAAGGTTCGGATGTTAAAGGAAAGTTATACAGCCTGTGACAATAAAGTTCACTGAATTGTCCTCTACTATCAACATAGATGAACAATGCACGACAGTGACCTTACTGTCCTTTGAAATAGTCCCCTCTCATAACTATGCACTGCTGAGATCGGCAATGTATGTCCTGAAAACTTTGCAAGAAGGCTTCCTTTGGGATGGTGTTCAAAAGCCTCGTCACGTTTTGGTGGATGTCAGGAATATCGTCAAATCTCTTTCCTTTCAAAGCGAGTTCGAAGCGTGACTTTTCGGCTCTGACCTTTTTCCGACGAGGGGATCCCGGCGAACGCCAATCCATGCTTTGCTGTTTCGTTTCAGGGTCGTACCTGAGACACCAGGTTTCATCCTCAGTGACAATACGTTTCAAGAAAGTTGGTGTTGCATCCGCCGTTTTGAAAAAAATCCTGTGAAGCCTCTAAAGATCTATTCACACATATCCGTGACGTGTTAGTGCCGTGACGTGTCAGTTCCGTGACATACGCGACGTCTCAGTGATGGCTATCCACACCTATCAGTATTGTTTCAGTTTCAGTTCAGTGATTGCCGAGATGTCAAAGTTTACGGATGTGGAATTGGCGGCTATTGCTATAATTCTAGGGGAAGAGGAACAGCGTCAGTTTAGTCCGACTCGTTGGCTGAACGGTCAGCGTAATGGCCTTCGATTCAGAGGGTCCCAGATTCGATTCCCGGCCGGGTCGGGGATTTTAACCTTAATTGGTTAATTCTAATGGCACGGGGGCTGGGTGTATGTGTTGTCTTCATCATCATTTCATCCTCATCACGACGCGCAGTCGCCTACGGGAGTCATATAGAAAGACCTGCACCTGGCGAGCCGAACCCGACCTGGGATATCCCGGCACTAAAAGCCATACGACATTTCATTTCAGCGTCAGTTTAAAAAACGCAAGTGGGTGCATGAGTCAAGGCAGAATAGAGAACGTGATGGCGAATTCGCTACCCTGTAAAAGGAACTAATAGACGGTGAAACTAAATTTTTTGAATACTTCAGAATGTCTGAAAGGAACACATTGCTGAGTAAACTGGAAGTTCATTTAAAACGACGAGACATCCGCTGGAGAAAGGCGATAACACCGAGAGAACGGTTAGCAGTTTGTCTGAGTGAATAATACAGTACAAATACAATGAAACCAATATTTACTTAACCACACACACCGAACTTACGTGAACTTATGTACAATGTTACATGCAAATAATTCAACTTATTTTTCAATTATTTCACCCCCCCCTCCCACCACCCACTGTTAAGGGTTTTTCCGAAAACCAAAGAATACATTTTTCCTTATTTTTAAAACATATTCCAAATACAATTCTCACGTCTGCAACAGGTTAAGTTTTTGAGATATACTGTAGATAGGCTAATTTTAAAAATTCACCTCCTTTTTCAGTTCCACTTAAGTGGATTTTCCAAAAAAAGTATTTATGTTTCTTTACTTTTACAGGAAATTCCAAATACCAGTTTTCAAATCTGTAATATGTTACGTGTCTGAGATAATTTGCAGATATTGTATTTTTAAAAATTCATCCCGTTTGTCACTCTTATTCACCTCCTATTCATCGGATTATCCAAAAACAAAAACAAAAAATACGTGTTTCTTTATTTTCAAAGGATATTCCTAATTTCAATTTTCATGTCTGTAACATCTTCAGTTTTTGAGATATAAGACTCCTCATAAAAGGTGTTCAACCAATTTCCCCCCTCTTTTTACACCCCCTTAATGGGATTTTCCTAAAACGAATATCAATTTTTACGTCTGTAAACTTTTTAAGTTTTTTGTATATACATAACCTCATTTCAAAAATTCACCCCTCTTTTCACCTCCTTAGCGACCGAATATCCAAAAATCCTCACTTAGTGAGCACCTACATGTTAATATAAATGTATCCCCAAAGTTTCATTTCTTTATGCCCAGTAGTTTTGGCTCGGCGATGATGAATCAGTCTATCAGGACATGTTATTTTATATATACATATAATTTTTGAAACCGCTGTCCATGTATTTCGATTGTGATAAATCATAAAGAAAAGGATGATTGCGAACCAGTTCAATAAGTTATTCGTCACTCACTTTATATTCACAAGCGCGTACAAACTTCACACCAGAACACGTCCGTGAAACAGCAAAAATATCGTTGGCGACAATACTCAATATCACGGAACGGATACTGCACTGATACTGATGCAGAAAATATGGCACTGCGCCGGACAAGTGTGGACACGACAGATAGATTCATTTTTTTAAAAGTTGCTTCACGTCGCACCGACACAGATAGGTCTTATGGCGACGATGGGACAGGAAAGGGCTAGGAGTGGGAATGAAGCGGCCGTTCTTTCGGTGTCTTGCCAAGCTTAAAACAAAACTGTACATTGATCTTTTGGTCGTTCATGTTTCAGTTCGCCCTTCAGAACCAACGCACTAAACACGCACTGTGTCAAACAGGTCTTACACGGCACACACACGATGGTCAACTGAACAACGTTGGGAGCAGGTGGTCAAAACCGGCTGCTACGCAGGTGCAGTGTTGTGTGTCACCAGTGTTACCAGATCGACCGTTCTGACTTCATTCACCGAACGTCATTGTCACAGGCGTTGTAGTTCACCCCTGAGGTCATTTTATCCCAACTCTGAACAATAACTGTGAATGATGGATCCCTGACCCCATTTAAAGCAATTTTATGTTGGATGTAAATGCATATTTCGGACATGTTTATTGCGTTGGTCGTATTTGCGTTGGTCTTTCTATTTGACACCTGTAGGCGAGCTGCGCGTCGTTATGAGGATGAAATGATGATGAAGGCAACATATACACCCTGCCCCGTGCCTTTGGAATTAACCAATTAAGGTTAAAATCCACGACCCGGTCGGGAATCGAACCCAAGACCCTCTGAACCGAAGGCCAGGCCGCTGACCGTTCAACCAACGAGTCGGACGAGGGGTCGTTGATAACAAGGTACATGTTAACTGCGTCGAGTTTCAAACACAAGATTTCAAATTACTCTAGTAGATGTATTTTTCTTTCGTTTCAGGAAACATATACGGTAGGTAACAAGTTTTGAAGACATGATTCCAAGAAAGAGATGTTCTACGAACTTACGCCGACATATACCAAAAAGCATGCTAATGCTTCGTTTTCTTGGTTCCCTTGAAGGCAACCACAGTGAGAACGGCATTTTAGGGCTATGATACTGAATGAATCTATGGAGTTTTAACGGTACCTACTGTTACTCTGTCACTTTGTATCATTACATGTGTCTGCTGTATTATCGCCAATAATTTTATGGCATGTTTAATGCTAGTAAGCAATGATTCATCCTAGTACACTCCTTATCCCTGAAGTTCTTAAGTCATATTTTACTTTTTATAGGTCAAATTTTGCTACACCTAGTTGTTAGGGAATATTTGCTTGCATATTTTGTACATCTTTAGGTCATAAATTTCCGAAAAAAATGATCAAAGAAAGACCCGAAAATCCCAATATGTTATGAATGTTAGTTCTGCTCTACGAAGCTATAAAGTATTTAACGTTAGGTGCAGTGGAATTAAGAATAAACTCCACAGTGCACCTGGAATAACTTCCGATTACGTTATGAATTGAGTTACTGGACGCTTAGAATTTTCAACACGTGACGCCATCTGTTATGTAAACAAGAAATGTTCGTTTAATGTTCCATTAGTTGCCATCCCACAAGGTAATAGTGCAAAGCAAGAGTGGTTATGAATGAGAAAAGATGTGACTAAATGTATATTTCTTGAAGTTTATTCATGTTTTCACACCTGCAAGAAATTCATCCGCTAAAGTTAATTAATCTAAAATAACCGAGTTCGATAGCTGCAGTCGCTTAAGTGCGGTCAGTATTCAGTATTCGGGAGATAGTAGGTTCGAATCCCACTGTCGGCAGCCCTGAAAATGGTTTTCCGTGGTTTCTCATTTTCACACCAGGCAGGAAATGCGAATAGGCTGCACCTTCATTAAGGCGACGGTGGCTACTTTCCCAATCCTATCGCTTTTTCATGCTCGAGTCGATGAAAACCTTGGATGTGTTAGCGCGATGTTAAACCACTAGCACCACTGGGGCTGTACCTTATTAAGGCCACGGCCGCTTCCTTCCCACTCCTAGCCCTTTCCTGCCCCATCGTCGCCATAAGACCTGTCTGTGTCGGTGCGACGTAAAGCAACTAGCAAAAAAATCTAAAATAAATACAGGGACAAAATTGATGACAAAAGTAAGTATCTGGCCATGAAGCTTGCTAAACACATGCCGATATACAGTACCGCATAAACTAATACCAACTTGTTGAATTTTTCCTTCGAATTTCGGTATATAATGTTTTAATGTGACGGGTATTTAGAAAGTGGTACAATCTAGATATTTTCTGAAAGCTTGTATTATTTCCTTTCTAATGGCATGTGACAATTTAATTTATGGCTTTTTTACACGACAGTTTGTGCAAGATTTGTTAATGGAAATCAGAAGACCGTATATTAATTTTGTTTCAGCTTCTACCTGCCATGATAAATCCGCACATCCTGTACCGATCAGTTCTTAAATGCAGATATGTATTTAAATTAGTATACTTAGTGCTTCTGTAGTGGTTCACATTATGGAAATTATGAAATGATTCTCCTCTGTACAGATTTAACTACAAAGACGAAAAGTTAAACAAATACTCAAAAACACACCAAGAAATAATCTTGAAAGTTATCACTCTTGTGATAAAAAGACAAGTTCATTCCTTAACAAGTTTCCGTCTCTCATGGTTCATCCGGAGACCCTCGTTCTACCTCCTAGTGTTTCTGGCTGAAGTGTTTTGGCCATCTTATACGAATGTCGATCAATGAGTAATACTGAGCGTCATAGTATGCTAATAAATCGATCATCGCAAAGTTGTTCCGTCCATTTTATTGGTAAAGTAGACTCATTTCTTGCTGGGAAAATGTTGGCAATCCAACTAAGAACCAATTTATCCAAATCTTGTATAATGTAGACAAACACTTACCCAGGCACGAGGCCACCAGACACAGGAGGATTGCAGCTTTCATCATCTTGTCACTTTTATCAATCACGACTCTGAAGTTTTCAATGAACCCGCAGCCTTTTATACAATTCGTTGATCAAAGAAATCACTGACCTTCACATTTGGGTTTTTCCTCTTATCACATAGGACCATCAACATTATCTCGCTGAGGTGCTATAACCCAATTAAGAACGTCAGGTTTGATTGTGAACCCTTATCTGCTTGGATTTTTTAGTTTATCATCTAAATTACCGACGATTGTTTTATCTGTATGGATTTCGTCAGTATCATCACCATCATCATCATCATAGGTTATGTCATGGCTGTGACCTCCATATCTCTCGATCTTGTACCCTTTTCTTCACTTCTGCATAATCTTCCTTACTTTTTCTAATGCTGTCTAATAACTGATATCGTCTCCTTTCCCTTCTTCGTTTTCCTTTTATTACCCATTCCATTGCTACTCGTAGTAAAGTATTATGTCTTAGATTATGCCCAATCCAATTTTTCTTCCTTTTCTGGATTACGGTCAGCATGCTCCTCACTTCCCCCACTCTCTTCAGAACTTCCTCATTTGATATTCCATCTTCCCAGCTTACTCTTTCAATTCTTCTTCACATCCACATCTCAAATGCCTCTATTCCTCTCTGTTCTTCCTTCCTTAATGTCCATGTTTCAGTGCCATGTAGAGCTATACTCCAAACGTAACACCTTACCAGTCTCTTCCTCAGATCTTTCTATAGCGGGAAGAACTACACACATGGACAAAAGTATTCATACGCTTAGCCATCCAATATAAAATGCTTTATTGCTGGACTAATACGGAGTACAGGTCAGAATTACAAACCCAAACGTATACCTTGTACAGCAGTGGTCATTACAAAGTACAAAATAAACTGGAAGCAAATAAGCAACAAATGCGTACTCCATGACACTACTTGTCTGGACATAAGTATTCATACCTTACGTGTAAAAATGGGGTTTGAACGAGTAAAGAGGAACCTGTGTTGTTCCGTGGCATTAGTTGTGTATTAGATGCAGACAGAGACGTACTGATCAGCTGGTCATAGACGGTACTAGTCCAATGGCGAGGAAAAGCAAGGAAACGTCTGTTGAAGAGAGACGACATACTCTACGCCTTCACCACCAAGGAAAATCGCATTCCGAGATCAGAAACATCGTTGAAAGAAGTAAACCAACTGTGCTAAGCATCATACAAAGGTTAAAAGGACAGGATGTTCTTATAAGATGATGCTTGTTGTTTTAAGGGGCCTAACATCGAAGGTCATCGGCCCTGTTCTTATAATCAAGAAAAGAAGTGGACGTCCGAAGAAACTGACCGCACGAGAAGAAAGGTTCATAGTAACCACAATTAAAAAACAACTACACACTACATCTTCGGCAATAGCATCGTAGCTGGCAAAATATTTCCATCATGCAGTGTCAAACAAAACAGTAAGGAGGGTCCTTCATCGTGCTGGGTATCGATCTAGGGTTCCAAGAAAGAAACCGCAGGTAACGAAAGTGAATCGACGGAAGAGACTAAAATTTGCAAAAAAGAATATGTGACGAATGATCACGCGTTTTGGTCAACAGTGATGTTTACAGATGAGAGTAAACTTAATATTTTCCGAAGTGATGGACGCATTTTAGTGTGGAGACGCCCTAACACAGAGCTCGATGAACGGAACCTCGTTATTTTTTTTTTCTACCACTGTGAAGCACGGCGGGGTGGGGTTATGGTGTGGGGCTCAATGGCCGCTTCAAGTGTCGGAGAGTTGGTTTTTACGGACAGATTTCAATATTTGAACATCCTGGAAGAAAACGTTCGCAAAAGCACCGGAGAGCTTGGGATTGCTCGTGAGTTTTACTTCCTACACGACAATGACCCGCAAACATACCGCGGAAATTGTTCGTTTATGGGTACTCTACAACACGCCGCACACATTAAAACACCTCCCCAATCGCCAGATACTAACCCCATCGAACATCTATGGAGTGAATTGGAGTCCAGACTAAGAAAACACCACATAATAAGTAAAACACACTTGAAACAGTTACTGCAACAGGAATGGGGGAACATTTCATATGAACTAACACGGAAACTGGAGTTCCCAATGCCCAGCGGGTTAAAAGAAATAATATACAGGAAAGGCAAACAAACGCGCTACTGATCGAGTTGGTAATATCTCTTTCTTCATTGAGTTGTGAACTCTTTTGTAATACGGTATGAATACATATGTCCAGACAAGTAGTGTCATGGAGTACGCATTTGTTGCTTGGTATGTACTGTTGTTTACTTCCAGTTTATTTTGTGCTTTGTAATGACCACTGCTGTACAAGGTATACGTTTCGGTTTGTAATTTTGACCTGTACTCCGCATTGGTCCAGCAATAAAGTATTTTGTTTTGGATGGGTTGGGGTATGAATACTTTTGTCCATGTCTGTAAGTTGCAGTTAATTCTTTGATTTGACTTCATTATAATACTTAGGTCGGACTTTATGTAACAACATTTTTTCTGTTATGAAGGATAGAAATCTGTTTCAGTTCTTTTCTGTCCTTCGTTGGAGTCATCAGTGTTGCACGATGTGCGTTGATAGCAATTTGGAAGCCGGAACATTTCGTTTGAAGCACCTCTTTTGTTGATCCGTTGATAATAATAATAATTTCGTGTGGCTGTTTCTAGCCGAGTGCAGCCCTTGTAAGACAGACCCTCTGATGAGGGTGGGGTCATCTGCCATGTGTAGATAAACTGCGTGTTATTGTGGTAGATGATAGTGTTATGTGTGGTGTGTAAGTTGCAGGAATGTTGGGGACAGCACAAACACCCAGCCCCCGGACCATTGGAATTAACCAATGAAGGTTAAAATCCCCGACCCGGCCGAGAATCGAACCCGGGACCCTCTGAACCGAAGGCCAGTACGCTGACTTCAGCCAACGAGTCGGGCATCCGTTGATAAGAGAGGTCTACGTAAGGCCCATTCTACACGAGCTGTTCAAACGCCGCTGTGTGGCTATTAAGCAGCGATCGAAACGCTCGGCTATTCTACACGAAAAATTAAAACCCGGATATTGGGTAGGTCGCTTTGAAAATGGACCCAGTGCAGATCGGGTGTACTGTGGAATTTTAGTTGAAGGAATTCGTAAAATAGAAATAAAAATAGAAAAGTCGTGAAGAGCGACTTTGGTGAACTCAGTCCCACATTATCTAACCTCCCTTCAACAAAACTGTTTCATACCATGTTCGACAAATATAAAATGTATCCAGATAAGTTGTTTCAGTTCCATACTTTACACATCTGTTGTTAACAATGTAACATTGAACTGTGAAACTGGAGGAAACACTGCCTCTCTCTCGAAATACACAGAAATACTTTTTTTTTTTGCTAGTGACTTTACGTCGCACCGGCACAGATAAGTCTTATGGCGACGATGGGATTTGAAAGGCCTAGGAATTGGAAGGAAGCGGCCGTGGCCTTAATTAAGGTACAGCCCCTGCATTTGCCTGGTGTGAAAATGAGAAACCACGGAAAACCATCCTCAGGGCTGCCGACAGTGGGATTCGAACCCACTATCTCCCGGTTGCAAGCTCACAGTCACGCGCCCCTAACCGCACAGCCAACTCACCTGGTAGAAGTACATTACACTGAACACATTTGAATTTCGTTTTAGATTTACAGTCCTTGTTTCGACATCTATCCAATTTTTTATTTTTCATTGATTCCACGGATAGGTGTTTCCTGATTTCCTTACGTCTTTGTTGGGAATTGGAGTTGGGGAGTTATTCTTTTTGGTTGGTTCAGGGCTCTCGTTATCCTCATCAGAAGAATTAATTGCCAGTCTTCTAGCAGTGGCAGCAAAGCTGAGTGATTGTCCAATGTAGATTTTGAACTCTAGGAGATCCATAATATTTCTTTACGTCTGAGCAAGGTGAAGTATCTGTTGCATTTCTCGCAGTAAACTACATGTTCACTTGGAATTCTATCTGACACCAGTTTAACTACAACTGACCCTCCACCACTCAAATTAGCGGAAGACTTGCCATTAGGCCATATTTTGACTCCTTGATAGATGGGGTCGAGAACAAAATTCATAATACAGTTGGATTTCGTTTGTTTCTTACCAACTGTCTCAGTGACGCAGTTGCAGTAAATAGAATCACCTGTTCCATCTACTGACAGACTGCGTGAAACTGGAAGGGTGAGACACTTTATACGAACAGTATCAAGTATCGGCTGTACCTTTCAGAATTTATTTTCCTGGTTTTCTTCATGTGAAACACCTAAATTATCCACAAAATTCACATAATTCCTCAGTTTGAACATCCTGTCTCAGGAAAGGACAGTCACAGTAGGTACCCTTAAACTCTGACGATAGTACATCCGAAATGTAGGAAATTTCATGCTTCCTGTAATAATATATGCCGGCCCCGTGGTGTAGGAGTAGCGTGCCTGCCTCTTACCTGGAGGCCCAGGGTTCCATTCCCGGCCATGTCAGGGATTTTTACCTGGACTTGAGGGCTGGTTCGAGGTCCACTCAGCCTACGTGTTTTCCGTGGTTTCCCATTTTCACACCAGGCAAATGCCGGGGCTGTACCTTAATTAAGGCCACGACCGATTCCTTCCACTTCCTAGGCCTTTCCCATTCCATCGTCGCTATAAGACATATCTGTGTCGGTGTGACGTAAAGCAAATAGCTCAGCCTACGTGATTAGAATTAAGGGGCTATCTGACGGTGAGATAGCGGCCCCGGTCTAGAAAGCCAAGTATAACGGCCGAGTGGATTCGTCGTGCTGACCACACGACACCTCGTAATCTGCAGGTCTTCGGGCTGAGCAGCGGTCGCTTGGTAGGCCAAGGTCCTTCAAGGGCTGTAGTGCCATGGGGTTTAGTTTGGTTTGGTTTGTAATAATACATGCCCCCACAAGTTGCTTGATTTCCTTCGTAATGATCTGAAGTGGTCTTTGATTATCCTGCAAAGCTCTGATATTAGTTTGTTCAGCTACAATCTTCCACATTTTAGCAGAAAAATACTGCTCGAAATACCTTAGTGGTATCCATAGTTCCCTCCCTCTCACAAATCATTCTTTCTCAAATAGATCCTTCACTTGGCCATCAAACTGCAGCCTCTTCCATTTCATATGCCTTTTCTTGGTAGACTTTGATGTGCAGGGGGTATGCGTATTTTCAGATTTATCTGGTTCTGGTGATGGATCAGAATTTTCTTCGGAAGGAACCACATCCACGTTGGATCATCATAAACATCATAATCTGATAAATCATCATAAAGCTGAGATACTGAACAGAGACCTGGTGTCCAGCCAGCCAGCTGGACTTCCTAAGAAATAGAGGATTAAGCAAATCAATTGTCCAGTTACATTATGCTCTATTATATACAGAGCTTGTCCATTACATATACAAATAAATTCAATTCATAACCATACAATAATTAATAAATTACTTCAATACGTACCCTTATTTCGTTGGAAAGTCTTCCTACCCATTTCAGCAATAGACGCCATGATGGCTGAACACTAATAGCCTACTTCAGAAGCATAAAATCAGAACTTAAAAATCCAAAGAATAAAAGGTACATGTGCAGCATACTGTACAGCAGGATTTAGAGAGTGTGAAACGGTTTTTTTAGCATTTACAGCTGTGTATAAATGTGTCCAGCCGGCTGGACATCTGGACTGAAGAGGATAATATTGCAAAAAGTAATTCCGTCATTAGGAAGAGTATTATGGAAGTCTCCGTGGCTCAGGCGGCAGCGTGTCGGCCTATCACCTCTGGGTTCCTTGGTTCAAATCCCGGTCACTCCATGTGAGATTTGTGCTGGACAAAGCGGAGGCGGGACAGGTTTTTCTCCGGGTACTCCGGTTTCTCCTGTCATCTTTCATTCCAGCAACACTCTCCACTATCATTTCATTTCATCTGTCAGTGATTAATCATAGCCCCAGAGAAGTGCGACAGGCCTCGGCAGCCGGCACAATTCCCATTCTCGCCGCAAAAATGGATGGGGGCTTCATTCATTTCATCTCTGACCCGTTCACTGACTAGAAAACAGGTTGTAGGTTTTCACTTTTCATAGGAAGAGTATTACTCCAGCAGACGATAATGATATTTATTATTAGACGATAGAGTGCAGACGCTGTTCAACTGTTTGTTATTACTCGTATAGATTGGTTTGCGTTCCTACCGCCAGCAGTCGCTACCCTCCGAAGGCGTTGCCACCGCCTGTAGTTGTTTAACGCCAACCACAGACATATGCATGTTGCTCACGGTAAAATTTTCTGTCATATTTATTGTACAATAATTTAATTTTATAAAATTGTTGTTGCTCACGGTCAAATCCAAGCTTTTTAAACCTTTGATAAAAATTTTCATAAAATAGGACATGTTCTATTCCGTAAATTTAATTTTACGAAACGAACCAATCAGCGAAGCTGCCATCACGATGATGCTGACGCTACGTCGTGAGAAGTTCGTGACGCTCGATTGTAAACAAACAAAATGTCAGGATCCGGGTGGACTAAGGAAGCTGTTAGTGTTTCACGGGACGAATACCAGAAATATCTTTGTACGAAGTTAAAATGCCACTTTACCACAACAGAAATGCAAGAAGAGAGGCAGAAAAAAACAATCGCCTAATTCTTATATGAATGCTGGTCTTCTAACCTCAACTAATTTTCGACCAAGGACAGCAGTCTTCTACCTTCTTCTCTTCTTTTGATCCTATCCCGAGTCCAGCATTTTCCATTTTTACCACTGTAGGCCTACAACATATAATTGCAGGTAAAGCAGCAAGTTTTGCTTTGTTTGTTGGAGCCATAGTCTCAAACACACTGTAAGTTGAACAGCTGATTCTTGGTTTAAAAGTTTAATGATAGATGGCAACACATACACATCTCAGTTTAGAAGTGAGTTCATAGATGGCCATCCTGATGCTTCCACCACTTCCACGGATTCTATAAAATAATTTTACCGTGAGCAACATAATTTGCTTCAACCAAATTTTCATAAAACTAATTGTACAACAAATTTTACGAAGCATTTTACCGTGAGCAATAGGCAATATAGATCTAGACTGGCAATGAGCAGCACGATTCTGAACTCGGAAGCGGGTGGCCGCCGCCATCTCACGTCACTACACTTTCCCAATGCATTAATGTAAAACAGTGCCCGAAACTGGATTACTGGACAGAAGATAACTAAAATGATTAACATCACATAGGAATAAGAACAATACTACTGATTAATTAGACTTATTAGATCCTTTATTTTACTGTTAAAAAAAGAAACACAATTTACAAATGCTTTAAAATAGCCAGTCTGTTATAGACCTATCTTTGGTGAAATCTGTATCCATTCACTCTCTTACAGCATGATTCGGACATATCTTCAAGTATAGTGATGCGAAAACACTAATAAGGTGTGCCGGGCTGAGTTGTTCAGACGGTTGTCCTTCTGATTCCAACTTGGCAGGTTCGATCCTGGCTCAGTCCGGTGGTATTTGAAGGTGCTGAGATACGTCAGCCTCGTGTCGGTAGATTTACTGGTTCGTAAAAGATCTCCTGCAGGATTAAATTCCGGCACCTCAGCGTCTCCGGAAATGGTAAAAATAGTTACTGGGATGTAACGGCAATAACATCGTTATTATTAGTGCCTATGGTTATTACAGTATTATTATTGTCAGACTCATTAGCTGAATGGTCAGCGCTGAGGCCTTCAATTCAGGGAGCCCGGGTTCGATTCCTGGCCAAGTCAGGGATTTTAATCGTCTCTAATTCATTCTTCTGACTCGGGGACTGGGTGTTTGCGTTTGTCCCAACACATTCCTCGTCATACTGACACACTACCAATCACCACAGAAACACGCAATAGTGATTACATCCCTCCATATAGGGTTGGCGTCAGGAAGGGCACCCAGCCGTAAAACAGGGCCAAATCTACATTACATTACATTACATTACATTACATTACATTACATACATACATACATACATAGATACATACATATGTGTGACACAGTTCACACATGTAACCCCACAGGTGTAGGAAAAGCGGTAGAAACAGAAGCATGTTATTATTATTATTATTATTATTATTATTATTATTATTATTATTATTATTATTATTATTATTGGGTACTAATAAGGTGATATACATACGTGTCCATTGGGTTTAGATCTAAAGCATGTAAGCTTAGCCTTCAAAACAAATCTGTTTCATACAACTGAGCTGTGGCTTCATTAGGTATGTTCCGTTTCAAGACTGAGCTTAAACCATTACATGTATTCGGTCTGAAATCTCAGGAAGTTTGACACGTGAACAACATCTTTCATAGGAACATAGGCCTACAGGTTGCCCCTATTCTTAAAAGAAATGTATGGATAAGAATGTTCTTTTGTATAACTACTTCCTCACAAGTATCACATTGCAGAGAATTAAAAAAAAAAACATCTTTACCACAAATTCTGAGATGTACGGCATTCAAATAATGTTCTGTTATAATAAACCTAACACCTATTTCCATTTATGCAGGATTACTAATCCTTCCACTCCGATTTTAACAGTATTTTTGAAATATTTTCAAGAAATCTTTAAATACGTGAGTTAGTGATGTATTTACTTTTAGTAACTAAAGGCTATTAGTGCCGTGTATTATTTGCCAGTGCTTCATTGAGTTTAGTCAGATTTTAGGATACAGATCTTTGCACATTATTATTTAAGGGTTGTAGTAAGTATGTAAAGGAGAGGGCATATAAATCTCTGGTAAGACCCCAACTAGAGTATGGTTCCAGTGTATCGGACCCTCACCAGGATTACATGATTCAGGAACTGGAAAAATATCCAAAGAAAAGCAGCTCGATTTGTTATGGGCGATTTTCTTGCGTTACAAGAATGTTGCAAAGTTTGGGCTGGGAAGACCTGGGAGATAGAAGACGAGCTATTCGACTAAGTGGTATGTTTTGAGCAGTCAGTGGAGAGATGGCGTGATATGACATTAGTAGACGAATAAGTTTGAGTTGTGTCTTGAAAAGTAGGGAAGATCACAATATGAAAAAAGTTGGAATTCAAGAGGAAAAATTGGGGAAACTTTTGGTTTCTAAGAAGGGGAATTAGGGACTGAAATAACTTACCAAGGGAGGTTTTCAATAAACTTCCAATTTCTTTGGAATCATTTAGGAAAACGGTAGGCAAACAACAGATAAGGCGTCTGCCACCTGGATAAAGTAAGGGTGTATTCTGCCCGAAGGCCCGGACCTCCGCAGAGGTGTGCCTGAGCCGGAGTGTACGTACGATAGGTTGGCCATTTCCTTTCCACTCCTCCATTCCTTTACACCCCACCAACAGCTCGTGGCAATCCGTCCAATTCTTGACCACGCCCAATGTTGTTTAACTTCGGAGATCTCACGTGATCCGGTGTTCCAACACGGCTACGGCCGTTGGCCGCCACCTGGGTGACTGTCCTAAATGCAGATCGGTAGTGATTGATTGACCGAGACTACTGTTATTCAATTATTAACATAACCAAAACAAAATATTAACCTATAACCTGTGTTGTACCAACATTTCTATTACTATTATTATTATTATTATTATTATTATTATTATTATTATTATTACGCCGCACTCCATCTCAAGGGGGCTAACGCCAACAAATATACATCGGAAGGAAGTGATCTCTGTCCCCTAGATAACTAGGCATCTTTTTTTTTTTTTGCTAGGGGCTTTTTTTTTTGCTAGGGGCTTTACGTCGCACCGACACAGATAGGTCTTATGGCGACGATGGGATAGGAAAGGCCTAGGAGTTGGAAGGAAGCGGCCGTGGCCTTAATTAAGGTACAGCCCCAGCATTTGCCTGGTGTGAAAATGGGAAATCACGGAAAACCATTTTCAGGGCTGCCGATAGTGGGATTCGAACCTACTATCTCCCGGATGCAAGCTCACAGCCGCGCGCCTCTACACGCTCGGCCAACTCGCCCGGTGCTAGGGGCTTTACGTCGCACCGACACAGATAGGTCTTATGGCGACGATGGGATAGGAAAAGCCTAGGAGTTGGAAGGAAGCGGCCGTGGCCTTAATTAAGGTACAGCACCAGCATTTGCATGGTGTGAAAATGGGAAACCACGGAAAACCATCTTCAGGGCTGCCGATAGTGGGATTCGAACCTACTATCTCCCGGATGCAAGCTCACAGCCGCGCGCCTCTACGCGCACGGCCAACTCGCCCGGTTTAGGCATCTTTAATAGTTGATTTAATTGCATTAATAACTAGATAACAAGTGTACATGAGAACATGTACACACTTACAGGTGTATTGAAATTCCAATTCCTTCTTCTTACTTCGTGAATACGAAGGGGTAAGGGTAAGGGTGTATTCTGCCCGAAGGCAGGTCCGAACCTCCGCAGAGGTGTGCCTGAGCAGGAGTTTACGTGCGGTAGGGTGGCGAGTTCCTTTCCGCTCCTCCATTCCCTTACCCCCACCAACAGCGCGTGGCAACTCATCCAAATCTTGACCACGTCCAATGTTGCTTAACTTCGGAGATCTCACGGGATCCGGTGTTTCAACACGGCTGCGGCCGTTGGCTGAATACGAAAAACCACACCCAAACAATAAGCAGGTATTTACCATTCTGCCACACAGTAGTTTGCCGAATAATTAATGCAAAATATATATAAAAACAGTATAAACCAAAACCGCACATAACACGGTAACACACATCTTTATAGCAGGTGTGTAGTGACGTAAGATGGCGGTGGCTGCAAGTTTACGGCTCCACTACCACCAATGCTACGAGATAGAGCGCTGCCAGTATATTTACTATATGTCTGTGACGCCAACGAAGCCTGCCGTGAAAATGGCCGTGTAGACGAAAAGGAAATTTTCTATCCTTACAGCTAGGAATGTTTGAAACCGCGGTACACCGGCGGCCATACAGGCGCGTTTAAATAACTCGTGTAGAATTAGCCCAGCAAGAGATTTTCTTTTAGATTTTTTCTGTCGTGACTCCTCTCAGTTATAAACAATCTGCATGTCTCTCCTCCGTCAAAAGTGAAGTGAAATATGTTAAATTTAAGTGAATGTTCTTACGCTAGAAGTCGAACTCTGGAGCTCAGACGGTATAAACGCTGGTTGGATAAAGAAAAGCCCAAGTTGGTAGTTTCAGTCCTGGCTCAGGTATTTGAAGGCGCTCAAGTACATCAGCCTTGTGTTGGCAGGTTTACTGGTACGTAAAAGAATCCCTGTGGGGCAAATTCTAGCACTTCCGTAAACCGCAAAATGTGTCTAGCGGGATGAAAATCGAATTAGATAGAAAGAATTGTTATATATTACAGAAAACCAAGTGACATTAACATAATTGCAAGAAAAACTGATAGAAATTGGCCTATTCCGACTAATTATTTACTTACAGCAGCGATGTGCAGGTGCTGGGAAACTGGCGGCGAGCACAGTACATTGGTAGAGGTGTGTGGGGTTACAGTCCACAATACTCTAGTGCACTGCATGACTGTAGGTTGCATTAGTAGTTATTCTCATTTAACATAATGGAGCTTATTGCGGAAGGTTCGAAGCGAAAGCTCTCGACTTCATTGTCGTTTCGAAATGAATGGGAAGTACAGTATAATACCCCTTCTTTCTTGCTTAATTCGTTTATCCTGCAGGGTTGGTTTTTCCCTCAGACTCAGAGAGTTATCCCACCTCTACCGCCTCAAGGGCGGTGCTCTGGAGCGTGAATCGGGAATACGACTGGGGAGGATGACCAGTACCTCGCCCAAGTGGCCTCACCTGTTATGCTGAACAGGAGCCTTGTGGGTGGGGGGATGGGAAGATCGGAAGGAATAGACAAGGAAGATGGATGGAAGTGGCCATGGCCGGTACCATCCCGGCATTTGCCTGGAGGAGAACTGGGACCACCCGATGCTGAGTGGACCCCATTCCAGCCCCGTACTACTTTTCAAATATCGTGGCAGAGCCTGAAATCGAATCCTGGCCTGCAAGGATGGCAGCTAACACACTACCCACTGCACCACACAGGCTAACAAGTACTATAGTTGCATATGAAAATACACATATCCGGCAACAGAAGTAGACTATCATGTACCATAAAGATATTCTAAGAATACATTCAGTTCAAAACATAACCCAAACATTGAAAAACTTGTTCATAAAAACAAAAAATATGTTCCGTTGTTGATTCAAGTTATCTTATTCATAAACCGGAAATAACACACACTAAAGTAGTGAGAATAAATGGTTATAAAAACAGATGGGACCAGTGAAGTTTTCTCCCCATAAGTGTTCGTCAGCCGGGTGTCAGGAATGAGTAGTAGGGTCGGGAATTATGCGTAAGAAATGTATATGATAAAATTTCAATTTATCCACCTCAGGGCATTAACATTAATATCAGACAGGTAAACATTAACTGAAAAATTGAACTATTTTAGTGTTAAAACAAAAAAATATTTATTTATTTATTTATTTATTTATTTATTTATTTATTTATTTATGTATTTATTTATTTATTTATTTAGCGTATGATGCTACAGTTGACAATCGACTATGTACAAGTTCTTAACAGGCACAAAAATTGATTCTATATACATAAAATTATACACAAATTCCACATTTAAAAAGGTTAATATAAGGGTCTTTCAGTCTCTTATAGACTAACGTCCAGCTCTTCCAGCCAAGAGAGTGCCTCAGGGGTCGCTCGATGAATGTCCTCGATGGAACCAGAAAACGCTCTCAGAGGGCAGTCCTTCAGAACGTGCAGGATGGTTTGCACTTCAGCACCACAGTCAAGAGCTGGAGAGTCTTTCCAGCCCCAATGATGCAGAGCAGAAGCACTTCTCCCGACTCCGCAGCGTGTTCTATTGAGTGTGGTCCAGGTGGAGCGAGCAAGGTTGAACCCAGGCAGTTTTGTAATTGGATCCTTGATGTTAGCAATTCCATGAGGGTGTGATTGAGACCATTAGTGTTTCCATATTTCATCAGGCTTGAAGTGTGATTAACTAATTCCTTTGTCTTCTTCCAGGCAGGTTTCCTTGATTTGAGTCTCATTACGGCAATTTCATCTGTACCCTGATGTATTGGAAGGTAACTGTTCTTCGCTATCCTGGCAGACCTTAGATGGTCAGAGGGCGCATAGAATCCCCGGGTCAGCCACCAAGATTTAGACATGAAATGCAAGAAGTGTGTTTGAGGCAGACAGATTTCAGATACCATTCGCGGAATCGAGAGCATGAATTTGGACATTCTGGGAAACAGCGAGATGCTTTGGACAGGTTCTGAGCTGACTTTAGAACTCCTCCATCTCTACATCGTCTTTGTCAGCCGTGGGTGCATACACCTGTATAATGTTGACGTTGATTGGACTGGCGTGGAGCTGCAGTAGGGTGACTCGGTCTGAATGTGGTACGAAGCTTCGAAAGGCTTCAGTTAATGTTTACCTGTCTGATAATAATATTATTGCCCTGAGGTGGATAAAGTGAAATTTTATCACATACATTTCTTACGTAGTATTCCCGACCCAGCTACTCATTCCTGACACCCGGCTGACGAACATTTCTGGGGAGAAAACTACACTGGTCCCACGCTGCATACAAGGCTGAAGATGACAATCCCAATCACTGTCTTCGGGTGACTGTTACCGTGTCGCGAGGTGTAAACCGCGCCTTGCGAGGCTTCGTACCACATTCAGACCGAGTCGCCCTACTGCAGCTCCAGGCCAGTCCAGGCAACGTCAACATTATACAGGTGTATGCACCCTCGGCTGAAAAGGACGATGCAGAGATGGAGGAGTTCTACAGTCAGCTCAAAAGCGTGTTGGGCATCACAAAGAAGCATGAGACGAACATCATTCTCGAAGACTTCAGTGGGTAGATCAGCGAAGGCAGAGTAAGCAACGTTGGCATTAGAAACGAGAGGGGCAGCAGAGTAGTGCAGCATAGCCAGGAAGAACATCTCGTTGTGCTTAATGCTTGGTTCAAGCTACGAGCTAGGTGATTCTACGCCTGCACGTCACCTCATGATACCGCCGAACACATCGTTTGAAACCTGACTGATTTCAATCTGGTCAACCAGCATTTCCGCAACAGTTTCAAACCGTGTTAAACTTACACTTGAGCTGACATCGAATCTGACCATAATCCTGCAGTGGCATGCATCCAGCTGTGCGTGAAGGCAATTCGTAAGATCTCGACACTTGCAAGATCAAGTCATCAAGATCAAGAACGAAGACTCGGAAGAGGATTCAGCATAACCTGCCCGAAGATATTGACAAAATTAAGATATTTTATAGACAGATTAGTGGACAGAAATTAAGAATATTCTGATATATATTGGTAAACAACACTCATTCCTTAAGAAAAAAGATCAAGACTGTGGGTGATTGATGAGATACTGAGAGCGGCATAAGTAGAAAAAATAGAGAGATGCATAAATACAAACAACTGCACAAAGAAATTACGAATATTGTGACTGCAAAAGAAAAGTGGATGGCAGAAATTGTCAAGAATTAGTACTCCTGCAGCAAAAGAACGACACTTTTAATCTGCATAAAAAGATAAAGGAGTACCTCGGTTTAAATCGGAAGAGAACTCATCATTTAGTGGTGGACGAGAGCATCCTCAATGTGACTGGCATCAGTGACACGCTCAGGGTCTGGAAGTCATATATAGAAGAACTGTTCAGCTATGATAGACCTGAAGAACATGGTATGAACAAAGCGAATAGAGGTCCCACCAGTTTGAAGGATGAGGTGTGACATGTCATCTGCCAAAGTGAAGAATGGCAAGGCTCCTGGGCCTGATGCAGAGCTCCTCAAACTCCTGGACGATAGAGGAATCAGTACTCTGACAGAGCTTTTCAACGAAATCTATTCGAACAGAACAATCCCAGAAGATTGCCTTACGACCAATTTTACCACTCTTCCCAAAAGGAAAAATGCTGGTCGGTGCGAAGAACACAGAATTATCAGTCTAATGAGCCATATCCCGAAGATATTCTTAAATATTATAAATAGCAGGTTCCATGCTAAGTGCGAGGACGTGATAACTGAAACCAGTTCGGATTCAGGAATGGCCTCGGGACTAGTGATGCTCTTTTCTGTATGCAAGTGCTTCTCCAGTTTTGCTTACAAATGAACAAAGACGTCTATGCATGTTTCATAGACTTTGAGAAGGTAATCGACAACGTCCAGCACGAGAAGATCGTGGAATTTCTGAAGTGTATCGGACTTGCTGTTGGATTAATAACACGGATTAAGGAACATAATGAAACATGTTCCGGGTGCAATTCATGATCTCATTGCAAAGCACTGCATTCTTCACCAAGAGATTGTTTGCGCCAAGTGCAGTACATAAAAATGTGACCAGTTAATCCAAAAGGGACCTAAAGTCAGATTTTTCATTTTTGAGCTTTTATAGTTCGAAAATTGGCATAAGGTTCATACTTCAAGGTGCAATACTTCAGAAGATATTAATTATCGACTGTTGCTATTATAAAAGCTGTATTTTGAGAAAAACACAATTACAGATTTCACTAATTTTCTTACCAGTTGTACAAAGTGTTTATGATATTGAGTGGCGAATACTCAAACTGCTGCGTAACTTAGTTTGTTAAGCAGACCCGTAGGTAGGGCAAGAAGTCAAAACTTAAAAATGCAATTATTACACCACAGACACCTTCATTCAGCTCTGCTGAAAAATTTCCATTGCCGAATCTTGGTCCCTTTCCACGAAGCGGGTCACGAATTTAACATTGTTATGGATACCTATGCACAAGCTACTAGTTCTAACTGGCCACGAGGCCTTACCCATAGATAGTTTAAAACTTTCCTTGCAGAATGTGTCAGTCAGTATGGTGATCTCCCCTATCACAGAAATGCGCACTGGATGAGAAGGGGTAAGGTGCTAAATCCATTTTTCTTAACAGCAAGGAGATGAAATAGCAGTATTCATGATTCCTCACAATCAGCCATTTTGCCAGTTACAAGGAAAAAAGCCTGGATTTGTGGCTTCGCTTTTCTCGCTGATTTAACAGGGCACTTGAACGATTTAAATACCTCACTCCAAGGCAAGGGCCTCATCATAACAGACATGTTCTAAAGAACTGAAGCCTTCAAAATGGCATTGGATCTACGGGCGAATGAAGAGCCAGCCTGCCAGCCGCACGTGCCTGCTTCTGTTATTTGACTCTCTAAGAAATATATGTAAAATTTTTGTCACCAGTTTGAATCCAGGTTTGAAGATGCAGAAACATTTTCTACTACATGTCAGCTCTTTGCAACCCCATGTTCAATTAATGTCAACAATATTCGTAGCAGGCAACGAATTGAAAGCTTAAATTTACAATGTTACGTTTTGTTGAAAGAAAAATATAGTCACAAGGAAGACTTGGCTGGTTTTTTAAAGGAATGTCCCTTAAACCAGATTTGCGAGGTCATTCGCACTTGCTGCACGGATATTATATATGTTCTGTTCGACATGTATGTGGGAGCAATTCTTTTCTGTTATGAAACTTGATAGGTACAAATCCCAAAGCATCTTGTCAGATCCCAACTTAACATGCATTCTTCGATTACAAATTGCCCACACTGTGGGCAGCCCTGAAGATCGTTTTCGGTGGTTTCCCGTTTTCACACCAGAAAAATGATGGAAATGTACATTAATTAAGGCCACCGTCCCTTCCAAAGAGATAGAATATAATACACAGAGTGGCCATAGCAGCCCGATTGCAAGCAGCAATGGCATAAATGTACTAGCTGACGACAACAGCAGTCTGGAGCTGTCTGAATTTGAATAATCTCGCACGTGGTTCATCGTTGATAGAAATTATAGTTTGACTTTATGTACTGAAGCGCGAATATGCCGCATTCTGTTCCGCATGCTTTTGTTCGAACAAAAGTAATAAAACAGTGTATCTTTTTTCAGGCAAGTCGATTTCTTTTCTATTATAAGAAGACTATATTAAAAAATATTCTTAATTTGCGCCATTGTAAAGGACAAATTCTCGTCACACATTCCCAGTAAAATACAAATAGCTGACTAAGCAGTGGATGAAAAACATGAAGAGAGAGAAGTGATATCCCAAACAGTAAAGTACTCTCTGTTCAGAACATTTTGATGATGATGATGATGATGATGATGATGATGATGATGATGATGTTTAAAGAGGACTAACATCTAGGTCATCGGCCCCAAGAAGAGCACTCACTATATGCTGTGTATTTTTCTCTACGGGGTCGGATGTTTAGTTAAATGACAGGAGACGTTAGCTGCGCAAGGTAGTACCGACAATTTATAATTACACTTCTCATCCATACGTAATAGGGGAGGAAACAGAAATACTCCCAATGCAGAGCAATTCAGATCAGCATACACAGAAAGTATTTACTAGGACAGATTGACTCATCGACCACAGGATATTGTAAACCGTCAGAAAGTGATGTGCTTCTCTTATCTACAAGGGTTTCTTCTCAAAAAAGCACTGTTACTAATCATTATTAGTGTGCAACAGATTACGAGACACTCACCAAGTGTTCTGAAAATGTTGTCGAGTACATAGCAGGAAATGTCAACCGTAGGTTAAGAAATGAATTAAATGCCGCGACTCTCTGGAGGTTACGTTTGCTCAGCATTCCGAAGAGAAGAAATCACTTATTACATAGAAAAATGTAAAACATAGCATCCTTTTCCGTCTCATGATGTGAAAGTATGTCACGTGGCTGAACAAGAGTTCAGGAAAAAAAAGAAACAGTAACTGTCGCGAAGATATAACAAAAGTTTTATGTTCAAGTTACAGACTCAAGTCCTCAGGTCAGTTGCAGGACCGAGCGAGTTAGCCGTGCGGTTAGAGGCGCGCAGCTGTGAGCTTCCATTAGGGAGATAGTAGGTTAGAACCCCAGTGTCGACAGCCCTGAAAATGGTATTCCGTATTTCTCCATTTTCACACCAGGCATTTTCACATAAGGCTGTACCTTAATTAAAGTCACGGCCGCTTCCTTCCCACTCCTAGCTCTTTCCTATCCCATGATCGCCATAAGACCTCTCTGTGTCGGTGCGACGAAAAGCAAATTGTAAAATGTCATTTAAAAACCAGTTTTCTCACAGCAACGATCATTTATTTACTACTATCGTCCTCAGTGAAAAATCCCATTACGCCACCTGACAAAACTTCTCTTAAAACAGTATTTACAGTTATTAGACTGCACTATGCAGGCCCCATGCTGTAGGGGTAGCGTGCCAGCCTCATACCCGGAGGCACGGGGTTCGATTCCCGCCCAGGTTAGTGATTTTCTCCTGGATCCGAGGGCTGGTTCGAGGTCCACTCAGCCTATGTGGTTAGAATTGAGGAGCTGTCTGACGGTAAGACAGCGGACCCGGTTTAGAAAGTCAATAATGATGGCCGAGAGGATTCGTCGTGCTGACCGCACGACACATCGTAATCTGCAGTCCTCTTCGTGCTGAGCAGCGGTCGCTTGATAGGCCAACGCCATGTAGGCCTATAGTGTCATGGGGTTAGTCAGACTGCACTATAGATGCAGAGCTATTGCGCAAGAACTGAAAACAGAAACCATGTGGCAGGTATACAGAAAGTTAATACTTTTCATGGGACGATGAGACACAGTTAGAAAATACGTATCAGTTGATATGAAAGGGAGAGCTGTATCGAATCGACAAATGTGACTACTAACAGATCAATAAAAAATTCAATTGAATTATTGCAAATGTTATTTCCATTCTATGTTAGAGAAATGTTTACGTAGAAAGATTCCGTTTGATATATGATAATTCATTTAAGTGTGTTTAATTTTCTTGGCTGTTTAGGCACTTATACTAATCGTAATCTTGTACCGTAGGCTATCGGAAATAGAAATATTGGAGATGTTCGACTATTTTTTGTGATTAAACAATAATTGTTGTAATCATTTTCAACAATATATGGGCTCAAGGAAGAAACAAATGTTAGGTATTAGTTTGTTCTATTTTATGTTAAAGTACATTGCTATTCTGTAGGGAACCTCCGCTTACGCATCAAATAGTTACGCTTTTCATCCGATATTTTCATCATCAACTTCAGTAACCTCTACTGTTATATCTTACACTGCGCTCCGCCTACTGAGGCACGTTTAAGACATGGCGGTCGCCAGTTCACTTTTCCTCAAATATTGTAGCGTGGTAGCCACTCTATGTATTAAATTCTAGCTCTTTGTTCTGTTTTAACAGTCGTATTTGTGACAAGAGTCCGAGCTATTTGGAAGCTATTGTATTCCTCCGTTTATTGAGGTATAGCAAAGGAGTTTACAAGCTAAATGACCTCTCATTTTCTATTGTATAAGATACTTTATTTTCTTATCACATAACATTCCTACATAATTTATATCAATATGATTCATAAAAATTGCGGAAATGAAATGTGAAGCATCAATTGTCTAGAGGCGAGGTTCAAACTCCACTGTTGGTCTTGATCCAGTCACGTACTGAGGCTACTCTTGAGTATACTCCAGGGTAGTTAGGTCGAGCACATCCGTATCCCCAGGAGACAACACCTTGGAGCTTGCCGTTACCAACAAGAGGGCCGCCGGAGTCACCCTGGAAAGAATGATTGGGAATTATGAATGTCCTTTAATACGGGAGAAGAGGAACATTTGATACGATGTGAGCTGTTACGCACTTATAACTAACATCCCATCGATGCCGGTCAGCAATGCAACAGTTATTTTACTAGTTGACGTACTTCTTACATTAAGGTGTCTCAGTGTTTGCATGCCTCATGCAAGAATTAGTTAAAGATTAAAATTCTTGAAATTTAATTGACGTTCCATTATATTTTGATAATTTTTAAAGCCATATCTATAATTAATTTACACAATTTTTGTGGGCACATACGGTTCGATATTCCTACTTTCTTGAATTACACTCCCATGCGAAATTTCAAACTGTGCGTTAGAATTGTTTATAAGAGGATATCGAATTCAAAACTGCATTCGCTTATATATTGTTAAAGTCAATTCCTATCATCTGTAGTTACTTGTGGAACCACAGGAGTGGAGATTTTAATGTGTGAAACTAACGACATTATGCTGCGCCTTTAATGAATAGTAACAATTATTTTGCACGTAATCGATATATATTTCTCAGGAAAAATTATGTTCGTCTGGCTTTCTTAATCCTTACTACTTTACTACATAAGTTTTCTGAATACAAGTTATTCTCATGTTACCAGAGAAATTTTAAAGGTCTGGCGATCAGAGGTAAATTTTCGATCATTTAAATTCTGAATTGCTAATAATATTTCTGTTATACAAGGTAGTTTTCCACTCCTCCTGTTTAGTTACTATTGTCTAGAATAATGCAAAATCTGGAAAATTTGTGGAACTATTCTTACCTGGCAAGCGTCCTTTCCACCAGCAGTGTAGCCGGCACAGATCATACGGTCAGTGATACCACCACCATAAGCAGAGTTACACTCGGAGTTGGACACTACAGGGACTGTAACTTGCTGAAGAGTGCTGGCAGACCAACCTCCTTCCTGTAATATAGAAGAAATAATATTCTGCTGGGTCAGCAAGCGAAACAGTAAAAATAGCAAATCATGTAGACAATGACCAAAAATTAGGAATTTCTACAGTCATCGGGACGTTAATAATAATAATAATAATAATAATAATAATAATAATAATAATAATAATATGAAAGAAAAAAGTCTTTAAGTTAGATTATATTACATTGCTTTCAGTTTGACCTTCAAATATTTGTTGTCGCACCTCAATATTAACACTGTGGTACACATACTGTACTATCAATCAATCACTACTGATCTGCATTTAGGGCAGTCACCCAGGGGGCAGATTCCCTATCTGTTGTTTTTCTAGCCTTTTCTTGAATGATTTCAAAGAAATTGGAAATATATTGAACATCTCTTTTGGTAAGTTATTCCAATCCCTAACTCCCCTTCCTATAAACGAATATTTGCCCCAATTTGTCTTCTTGAACTTCGACTTCATCTTCATATTGTGATCTTTCCTACTCTTAGGCACCACTCAGACTTATTCGTCCACTAATGAATGCATTCCATGCCATTTCTCAACTGACAGCTCGCAACATATTACCTAGTCGAGCAGCTCGTCTTCTTTCTCCCAAGTCTTCCCAGCCCAAACTTTACAACATTTTTGTCTACTCTTCTGTCGAAACCACCCAGAACAAATCAAGCTGCTTTTCTTTGGATTTTTTCCAGTTCTTGAATCAAGTAATCTTGGTGAGAGTCCCATACACTGGAGCCATACTCTATTTGGGGTCTTACCAGAGACTTGTATGCCCTCTCCTTTACATGCTTACTACAACCCATAAACACCCTCAATTTCTATCAAAACGGTGCTTCTAGAGCTTAAAACGAAACAAACGATTAATGTTGAGAGGGCCCTGGGACCGCTACGGTACCAGGAACTCTGAAAAGCGGTGGCAACAGGGGCTCTGGTTAAGATGCAGCAGGTCGTTATGCATGTTAGGTATCAAAATGGGTAAAAACAAAACGTAATGTAAATTTATATCCTAAAGCAGTTGTATAGTATTATTTGAAGTGATTCTACATACTGTATATGAATAGATTATGTGTGTAAGTACGGAAGATTTTGTAAATAATTGTAATTTTGTAAATAATATAAATTTATTGAGCTCTATGTTTAATAGAAAAATTGTTAGTATAAATTGTATAGTACTGTATTTTAGGAAATTTTCTGCTCTTTAATTTAAAATTTACTTCTTCTTCTTCTTTTCCTGCCGCTTTTCCCACACCCGTGGGGTCGCGGGTGCGAACTGCGTCGCACATGTGGATTTGGCCCTGTTTTACGGCCGGATGCCCTTCCTTACGCCAACCCTCTATGGAGGGATGTAAGCACTATTGCGTGTTTCTGTGGTGGTTGGTAGTGTAGTATGTTGTCTGAATATGATGAGGAGAGTGTTGGGACGGACATATACACCCAGTCCCCGAGCCAGAAGAATTAATCAGAAGCGATTAAAATCCCCGACCCGGCCGGGAATCGAACCCGGGACCCTCTGAACCGAAGGCCAGTACGCTGACCATTCAGCCAACGAGTCGGACTTAATTTAAAATTTACTGCTTGGTAATAATGTAGTTTTGTGTATCATTTGCCGCCGTAGTAGGCATCTCATTTGCAAATAAAGTGATTTTGATTTGCAAATGAGCAGGTAACAAAACAACCCATCTTAGGAATGTTTTTGGTAAAACCACCGAATTAGTCGACATGTTCTTTCCCTGATAAAATTCAAGAAGGTAAAGTTACTTTAGGTGAAGAACATCTCATTTTTAATAAATTTTGGGGAGAAATATTTGAATACTTACGGAAGTAGTGCCCCAGCCAGTGACGACAACGCTGGTTCCAGAAGAAACTTCTTCATTCTGTGATGGCAGACCTACGGCAGCGACGTTTGAGCCAAGGGAGAATGGGGATGACACCTGAAATGGAAATGACAGGAATATGAGCGAGAGTAAACCTCAGATCAAAAGAAATATAAATGAAAAAAGTTTAGGCCTACGCTGCAGAACTTCTACTAATTTGGTGTACTCCTTCTGTGCATGTCCGTGTCCACAATTAGTAAGGAATTTGGAAATGTACAGTCGCTCAAATAATAATAATAATAATAATAATAATAATAATAATAATAATAATAATAATAATAATAATAGGAATATGAGCGAGAGTAAACCTCAGATCAAAAGAAATATAAATGAAAAAAGTTTAGGCCTACGCTGCAGAACTTCTACTAATTTGGTGTACTCCTTCTGTGCATGTCCGTGTCCACAATTAGTAAGGAATTTGGAAATGTACAGTCGCTCAAATAATAATAATAATAATAATAATAATAATAATAATGCCGGGCTGAGTGGCTCGGACGATTGAGGCGCTGGCCTTCTGACCCCAATTTGGAAGGTTCGATCCTGGCTCAGTCCGGTAGTATTTGCAGGTGCTCAAATACCTCAGCCTCTTGTCGGTATATTTACTGACACGTAAAAGAACTCCTGCAGGACAAAATTCCGGCATCTAGGCGTTTCCAGAAAACCGTCCAAAGTAGTTAGTGGAACGAAAAAACGATGCATTATTATTAATAATATTGTTGGCGTGTGGTCTCCAGAGAGGCCTGCTGGAGATTCTGCGACCTACGCATCTGTGAGGACAGGGTCCTACCTCAGACGAATTCTAATGTTGAGGACCGCACGGGCACCTATCCCCGAGCAAGAGGAATTAACCTAAAAACCCCGACCCGACCGCAAATAAAAACCGAAACTCTTCGAACAACAAAACTCCAGAATATTTACTATTTAGCCTTGTATCCGACGCATTGGCTGAATGGTCAGAGTTGAGGCTTCCGGTTTAGAGGGTCCCGGGTTCTATTTTAATCACCTCTGATTAACTCTCCTGGTCCGGGGATTGGGTATTTGTGTATGTCCCAACACTTCCCTCTTCATGTTCATCCAACACACTACACTACCAACCACCACAGAAACTCGCAATAGTGATTGCATCCCTCCATATAGGGTTGGCGTCAGAAAGGGCATCCGGCCGTAAAACATGGCAAAACCCACATGTGCGACACAGTTTGCACCTGCGACACCACAGGTGCGGGAAAAGCGGTAGTAGTAGAAGAAGAAGAAGAAGAAGAAGATGATGTACTATTTAGCCATGGAGCCGGACAAAGAAAGAATTGACTCATGGTATTGTATGGTCCTCCAAACCAAACCAAACCAAACCCCATGGCACTGCAGCCCTTGAAGGGCCTTGGCCTACCAAGCGACCGCTGCTCAGCCCGAAGGCCTGCAGATTACAAGTTGTCGTGTGGTCAGCACGACGAATCCTCTCGGCCGTTATTCTTGGCTTTCTAGACCGGGGCCGCTATCTCACCTTCAGATAGCTCCTCAATTGTAATCACGTAGTGGACCCCGAACCAGCCCTCAGGTCCAGGTAAAAATCCCTGACCTGGTCGGGAATCGAACCCGGGTCCCCCGGGTGAGAAGCAGGCACGCTACCCCTACACCACGGGGCCGGCTTGTATGGTCCTCGCATTTAATATTTTATCAGACTTTATTTTCATTAGCGGCTGCTTGGCCGAGATGATAAAGGCATGTTCGGTTCATCCGGAATGACGTGGGTTCGATTCCCCGTCAGAAAATGGAAAAAAATTTTGAAACGAGATTTCCAATTTACGAGGTGTACATGACCCTGATGTTCACTCAGCCTACACCAAAGAATGCGTATCAGGTTAATTCCAAGGGGCAAAGGCGGCCGAGCGTCGAGCTAATCACTCTTCCCCATGAAGTGTCGAGGTTACGGATAATGGAAGGACTCACCTTCCACCCCTGCATGGGCCTTCATGGAGATGACTTTGCTTTTGCTTTGCTTATGTTTTCATTATTTAAAAAATATAATTCATCTCTCATGTAGATACAAAAGCTGTGGATACCCACAAAAAAAAAAAAAAAACAAAAAAAAAAACTTTTGGTTCAATTGCTTCAGAAAAAAATGCAACTCGGGAGAGTTATAATACGCCATGCGCTTATTCATTTCTTGAGCGAAAAAGTATTCCTTAACTTAGGCCATGACATAAATCCCATTCTTAGCACTGTTATAGTATAAAATACAAGGCGAATTCGGAAATATTCACCTTGGCATTAAGTGATTCTCTCAAACATGCGATAATTAGCTGCACAAAGCACGTTTCGTTCATTGTTATTGTACATCATTGTTATTGTAAGTTAACATAGGGTAGGGCGAGGCTATTCCACCCGAGAAAAAAATAAGGAGAAGCGTGGTGGTGATGGTGGTGGGTGTGGTGATTATTGTTTTAAGAGGAAGTAATATTAGGCAACCATCCTCTATTAACACTAACCTAAGAGAAAAAATGAAAGGGACCTGATACTTCGAAAAATGAAGGTATCGGCCAAAGGAAGACAAAGGCCACGAAGAGCGTGAAAATGAAAGACTCCCCAGCCCTCGGAAACCTAATCGCGTCGGGGTCGGAAAATAACAAGATTTGACCAAGGAAGGTCGGATAGGATAGATGAAAGAGAAGAGCCTGGAAAAGTAAGTGTAAGCAATGCTAGGACTCAGCTAAGGGCCCCATGGTTGCCAACCCACGCTCCCTAGTTGAGAGCCCCTGGAGATCCTTTTAATCATCCTTACGACAGGCAGGGGATACCGTGGGTATTATTCTACCCCCCTCCCCACACACACACAGGAGCGTTGATGAGCAGCCACCTTGGTCATGTGACCATTAGTTTCTGTGCTACTAGATCTATCATTTGTTTGAGACTTACAGTGTGAGTGTTGGGAAACAAAGGTAGAATACTGTAAGGTAAGTATTAGTATTGCAAAACTTGTCTTCATAAATAAATATTGTACTTGCAATTGAAGCCTTATCATTGACAGTAGTGGCTATTTTTTCCCGGAAGCGAGACACCTGGTAGTCTGAAGGTTACATTTCGGAAGGAGAAGTAGCGTATTTCCTTTATTACAGATCTCGCAAAGGGTGCTTTTCTAAATTTCGGTAATTGGGGCTACTCCTCCCAGAAATATGAGGGCTAATCCGGCTAGTCAATCCTCACATCTAGTAGCATTCCTTGCAAGACTAAACCTACAAGGTTTTGTGCTCTGAAGATCCAAGTCATGTCAAGTACACTTGACTACCTGAACACCATATTGATCGTCTTCCACCTGGATTCATACTGTAACTGATACATGTAAAATATTTCCAATATTTAAAGGAATACTGTGGTTAATCTGCCTGAGTGAAAGTTGGTATTCTTACCCTGATGAGTGCGAAATCGTAGTCAATTGTCCAGCTGTCATATCTTGAGTGAGAGATGATCTGAGCCGCCTGATGAACGGAACCACCACTACCACGGCTGGATGTGCCAGCACGGAGGCTGATACGGCTCACAGAGGCACTGGAATACAAAATGACTCAAATAATACAAATATATACATTTACTCCATAAACAAGCTGTTCAACGGAGCATGTATTTCTCCTGATAAGTAGAGCTAAATGGACGACTACTTGGAGCACAACCAACTGGAAAGAACGGTGATATATTCCAGATGTTATAGAATTTGCAGAGGCATCAGGATGCACCAGAAATTCCTTAACGTGCTAGATACCAGTGACATGTAGGCTTAGTTGCAGTGCATAAATGTCTCAAATGTTATCGAACCCAGCCGAGATCGAGCCACTACTACTGGAACAGAAACATGTTAATAGTATGAAACTGCCAAACTGAGATCGATACGTTATAGATTTAAGGCAAACATTAAATACCTCAGAGATAATTAAACGCAACTGTGCTTCAATTCGAAGTCTCTTAGCCGAAATAATATACTCTGACCACGTCTCGATTTAGCAGATTTATACCAGTCTAAGCGTATACAGAAACTGACTCATACCTTACACTGAAGTATTCCATGTATTCACTGTAACGAAATGTGCCAGTTGAATGTTAACAACTTCAAATATTAAGGGCAGAATGTAGGTAATTGCTAACATTTTGCAGCCTGCTTTGGGCAAAATTGAAGCTAAAAGAGCTTGGCTCCCATTTACTATGGAGTAGTGAAATTTTCATCACATACGTGTAGAATGTTCTTAACTGTTATTACACATTTTAAAATCCTTATGCAGTTACTTCACCCGCAATGGATTATTTGAAAATACATACAATTTGAATTTTCAGATATACAGGTGCACTTTCCTCAGCAGCTACTTGAGAGATAATTATGATTCCTTTTTTCTATGTGAACTCTTGAAATCACCCTCAGTGTGGTGAACAAAAGTTTATGTGACTTAAATTTAAGCCATTTCGATTATTCAAATTAATATTAGAATAATTTTACGTGAAATAAATTAGGTAAATAGAAAAAGTTACCTAAATAATAGGACATTTTAAAAACAAGCTTTTGTTTATTACATCACACATCTGATGTCTAGTCTAAAACAAAAGTAGTGTACAGTGGATGTGCAATTTTATGAGGAAATTGTTCCTAAAGAGAAGCATGCTTGAAACAAAATTAATTTTATGTATTGAAAACAATCAATTGCAGCTGAATTCATTTAATTAGGATTTTCGAAATGTGTATTAACAGTTAAAAACATTCTACATGTATGTGGTGAATATTTCAATGGTCTTTTGTGAAGGGGAACCCAGATGTATTATTTGAATTTTGCCCAAAGCAGGCTGCAAAATGATAGCATTTACTGTACCTAACTTCTGTCCTTAAACGACTACATTCTCGGCTAATTTTACTCCCACTAGCTCCGAAATCAATAACAGTATCAAGAAATACGGAATTAAATAAATCGTACTCACCCTTCAACACAGTGGGCAGCTGTCAGAGCCCATTCAGTGCTGATGATGGAAGCTCCACAGATGTGACTACCGCTTGACTGAAGAGAAAGCTGAAAAGAAACAGCATCATCAGTATCGTTCGAATATGGAAACTATCACATTATATTATTACATTATTAGTATCACATATTAATAAAATTAATAGTCCTTTATTGAATTGTAGATTACTTTTCCGCCGACCCCGTGGTGTAGGGGCAGCGTGCCTGCCTCTTACCCGGAGGCCCCGGGTTCGATTCCTGGCCAGATCAGGAATTTTAACCTGGATCTGAGGGCTGGTTCGAGATCCACTCAGCCTATGTGATTACAATTGAGGAGCCATCTGACGGGGAGAGAGCAGTCCCGGTCTTGAAAGGCAAGAATAACGGCCAAGACGACTCGTCGTGCTGACCACACGACACCTCATAATCTGTAGGCCTTCGAGCTGAGCAGAGATCGCTTGGTAGGCGAAGCCCGTTCGGGCTGTTGTGCCATGGCATTGATTTGGTTTTAGATTACTTTTCCACAAAATTATCATTATTATTATTATTATTATTATTATTATTATTATTATTATTATTATTATTATTATTATTTATATCATCCGCCTCTGTGCTGTAGTGGTTAGTGTAATTAGCTGCTATCCCTGGAGGCCCGGGTTCGGTTCCCGGCTCTGCCACGAAATTTGAAAAGTGGTACGAGGACTGGAACGGCGTCCATTCAGCCTATTGAGATCAACTGAATAGAGGGAGTTCCATTCCCTCCCCCCACTCATCCTTACTCGAATTGGTTTTCCGTAATTTCCCACTTCCCCTCCAAGCAAATGCCGGGATGGTATATAATTTAAGGCTACGGCCGCTTCCTTCCCTCTTCCTTGTCTATCCCTTCCAATCATTCCATTCTCCCACAAACCCCGTGTTCAGCATAGCAGGTGAGGTCTCCTGGGCGATGTACAGGTTCTGCTTCCCAGTTGTCTCTCTCGACCTAAATTCTCACGCTCCACGACACTGCAATTGAGACGGTAGAGTTGGGATCCCTCGCTGAGTCCGAGGGAAAAATCAACCCTGGAGGGTAAATGCATTAAGTATGAAAGAAAGAAAGAAGGGAAGAAAGATTATTATTATTATTATTATTATTATTATTATTATTATTATTATTATTATTATTATTATTATTATTATTATATGTCCAGAAAATGATATTCCTGGCCTAGCAGAGGCTGATGACTTCAAGGTCAGATATTTCAAAACATCAACAACAACAATAATAAAACAAGAATGATTATTCCCCAAAAAACGCAATCGAAACTTTTAAAAACTACTATATTATTTATTTAACTTTTTCATTACGCTGGTTTGCATTTTAACTAATGCTGGGGAGAGCAAACTGATATCGTCTGATGAAACCCGGCCAGGATTTTTTAAATTTTAAGATATGGGCTTGCATATGTTTCCTTTCCTGAATTTTCCAATTTACAGTTAAAAGAAAGTATGAACTATATAGGGGCCAATTTCCACTCTTGCTTTAGTCCATCATTCGAATGATTCTTTGCTACTGTTAGCTGTAATATATCTCTTATCTCATTTTATCTTTAAGTATCTCTACATTATTGTTTTTATGACAGTTAAATTATCTTAAGTTCCCATTCATTTTCTGAATCCGCAGTGGTTTACCGAGATTACAGAGGATTCAAGATAGATACTTTAGTAAATTTTCAATCTAGCTGGCCTGATTGTAATTGCTTTTGACTCTTAAAGAAACAGGAGCTGAACACTTTAAGAATGCATTACGTACCTGGTAGGGAAAGTTCTTGATGTCAGCCGAGGAGCCTCCTACGATCCTGCCGTCCAGACGGGGACGAGGATTAATTGCGCTTCCTGAAATAAAAATATGAAGCTCTTGAAATTCTATGGCCATCACAGCGTCAGTCTCACCAAAAGATTATTTAATCAACTCAAAGAAGGTCAAAATAAACTGGCTAGAAGAAACTAAGGTGGACCTCCAAGAAGTGAATATCACGGACGACATCGTAGAAGATCGTGGAGCCTTTAGTACAACAGTCATCAAGCACAAATTCGCGGAGAAACCTAAAAAAAGAAAACTGGTGGAAAGTGGTCCACACAATACAAGATGTAGCACAGTGCATTGATGAAGAGATTTTCAGAGGATAAGAAGGCCAAAACTATCAGGCCAGCGAACAAGTTCAAACACACTCTTTAAATGGGCATAACGAAGAAAAGAAAAATTAACATTGCCTTTACGTCACTCTACGTACTTTTGTGTTTTCCGAGACACCAGGCTTTTGGAATTATGTCCGTTTGGAATCCTTTACGTGCAGACAAGAGGGGGATGTACTTAAGCGCCTTCAAATAACACCGAATTGATCCGAAATGTAACTAGTCAACATGGTCGTTTGAGCTACGGAGGCCGGAAAGTAAAAAAAAAAATCAAATTTTTTTCTGGGGTCAGCGATAATGTCGATTTACCCTAGTTTTACGGCGACGTGCCGTTCCTTGCATGTAGGAATGATGGTATTCTCTACTACGTATTTTCGTAATGGTTAGTAGAGCGATATGTTGTGTACAAATTAAGTTGTGTATTAAGACAATCAGAAACACTAATCTCTCCCCCCCCCCCCCCCCGAGCTAGAGAAAATAACCGAACGTGATTACATTTTCCGGAAAGTTCAGGTGACTCTCAAACTTCGAGCGTGGAGTGAACACCAGCTATCGTTCCCATTTCCTTTCTCTGTAGGTCACCTCTTATTCTCTTCTTACCCCGATGATATAAGTTTTGCGAGGTTTAGGGTGTCTTTCGTTTTCCACCCTTCATGGCCCTTCACTTTCTTTGACCTAGCGTCAACCTCATGGAGGTGAGAAGAGTAACGGGGTGGCCCTTACCTAGGTCCCGGTTTTAAATATGGATTGGTGTTTATTTCCTAAGAACCAAGACCGTCGGGCCCTGTGGACGAAGGCAGTTAAGAGGAAGAACTGGACACCTGGTGTCCACTGTCCATAGTGTTATTTGTACGGAGCACTGTACGCCTGACCAAGTGTGCATACTTATCCGGGCCGAGACTGATAGAAAATGCCTTCCCGAAGGTATTCCCTGCCTACCCCAGCTACTTACAGCCATCAGCGCTTAAGGTAATTATCCCCTGAGAACTTAAATTAATATAGTGGCTGATGTGCTTTATTGTTCCGTTTGGATAACATTCTAAATAATAATGGTTTGCAGTAAAGGAAGGAACCATAATCCAGGGATGTTGACACACCCGAGCCAAGCAATATCGTATTGGAGGGCGCTAGCAGTGTCGTTAATAGTGTTCAGGTCCAAAACGGGAGAACCTTTCCTATTCTATTACAGGAGGAGCTTTGCACGCAATATACTCCTATTACAGTTCGGTAGTCCCCGTTATAATAATACTCTCATTTGTTTATTCAGGGAGTTCAATCCCCGGACGAGGAAAATGGAGAAAAGTTTGAACATGCACAGTGTCAAAAGAAAGAAAAGAAATTGAAATTGATAATTAAGAAAATGAGGGCTTCATTGGGACGTAGGTGAATGATCAGTAAAAGTTTACGAAGAAGGAATGCTAGGATGAAAAAAGAAAGCGACAACTATGGAAACTATTTCACGACTTGAAATCGAAAAGTTTAGTTACAAGTGAGTGCGCTATTCAGCTTACTGATATTTCAGGCGTTCGACTAAGACACTTAGTCAGAGTGCACAATGGAAAGATCCAAGGAACAAAAATTAGACAACACTTCACCAAAGTTACGCAGTTCGAAGAAAAGTAATGCTCACAGTTGGATTGTGATTGCAATGCTTGTCCTTGTCAATTTGTGGTCTGTGAGCGTTTTTAGTTTGATCGAAAGTGCAGTTTTATATGTTACAATTTTGTGTACAGTGTAGCATATTATAATCAGGTGCCTTGTGCTTGAATAGGAAGGAAAAGCAGTTAGATTTAACCTCATCCTCCCTCATTCGGAAGCGTCCGATTGTGCCGAATGGGCGTGGTCTCAAGGGCTTCCCCATTCTGTGAAATTGGCCCTCTTTCTCCACAGGCTAGCTGTGGTGAGGGGCCACCTTCTCACCACCCAGGTCAATCCTTTCTAATACACCTGCAGTTAGACGTAAAACAGAAAGAATGTATCTACTCCTAAAGCAATGGTCACCAATCATTCACCACGCCCCAGACGCAAGTGCCGTTGAAGCCCTACGTTCTTATTAACTGACAGCATTGTTTCCATAAAATAAACACCCTAAGCTCTAATTTCTTCTTCTTGTTGGGCTTCTTCCATTATGTGTGAATTAAGGCCATTTTACGGCCGAATGCCTCTTCTGATATCAACGTAATATGGAGGGATATATTCTCGATTATTTGTTACTGTACGGTTTGTGGTGTGATGCCGCAGGTAAATGAAGTAGTATATTATAATGTACACAAACACCCAGCACAAGGCTAGGGTAATTAATGAAACGCGGCTAAAATCCCTCAGAACCGGGGCGCACTGAACCAAAGGGCAATATCCTACCCATTTAGCCAAGAAGTTGGACAAGGCTATCATTTCTTGCTGGGTAAAATTTGAGAAAACACTAATTTATCAACATCTTGTGTGAAGTGGATGATCACTTACCCAGGCAGGATGCTACCAGGCACAGGAGGATTGCTGCTTTCATCATCTTGTCAGTGTTAAGCACCACGACTCTGAGAGATTCGGTTCAGCCACGATCTTTTTATACAATTCGTTGCTCAAAGAAATCCCAATTGTTCATCTTCGGGTTTTTCCTCTTATCACAAGCGATCACCAACCTTATCTTGCTAAAACGCCAGTTTTAGATAAAATAATGGAATTTCCTTTTCTTTGTTTAACGATTAAGTTCAGAGAATTATTTATCTATACAATGGTGATGGTCGTGGCGGTTGTGGTGATTGCGGTGGTGGAGATTACTGTTTTAAAAGGTAGCAAGGTTAAATTTAGTAAGAAAATAATACCCGTCCCCGATAATCTCGGAAATCACAGGTTCGGGAGAGGGTATTGTTTACTGGAATATTTTCTTATGTTTATACCGGCAGTTTACAAAGTTTGATATTCTATAGGATAATTGAAATACATGCAGTTAAAGCACAAATAAAGAAGCGTCCGGAAACAATAAACAAAAATTTGACACTTTGAAGTGATTCAGAAGTTGAACAGAGAAAGAAAGACCTGAAACGAAAGTTAGAAACATTATTGTAAGAAATGGAACTTCTCGGACATCCTATAGAGGTCCATCAGATACTCGGAAACGTGAGCCCCCCACCAAAGGAAAGATCACCACAGTAGTCCTCAGTACCTCCACACCACGTTTCGAGCCAAACGACTTTCTGTCCAAAACTGCATAATTATAGGTTGTTGGGGGGGGGGGGGGGTGACAAACCACACTGTCGACAGCCCTGAAGATGGTTTTGCCTGGCTTTCCGTTCCTGCAATAAGTAAATACAAGACTATACTTTCTTTCTCAGTCTTATCCCTGCCCTATCCCATCATTTGCGTAAGACCTGTCTGTGTCGGTGCGACATAAAACAAACAGCGAGAAATGCATTATGACACGCTTTATGGTGAATACATCACTTAAGAATACTTGGAGAGGTGGAAGAAAGAATAGCTTAAATCATGTGCTATTCTGGTTTTCATGTGATTAACATTTCTATGATTGTGTTAAGAGGCTGCTATGAACTAAGATCAGAATGACTAAAGCAAGAAGTTAGGCCGACAAGAGGGCGTGTCTTCCGAAACCTATTTTCTTCTCCCTTCCCCAGATCGTCTCTTTTCAGCATTTGCTGCATAAGAAAATGTACAGAAGGTATAGTAGATGATAACAAATAATATTTTTTACCGCCTTAGTAAATACACAGTTAATTCCATTAGATTAATATTAAGGGAGATATTAGCGATTTAATTTGTTATCCTTGTCTTCAGGCCTTCTTCTCAACCTTCTATCCAATCTACATATATAAAACAAGAGTTTTGTCTGTACACTGCTCAGAATTTGAAAAGAATGGTATTTCCGTATCGGCCATGTCCACAGTAACAAGGAAATGCACTTTTTACTTTTCCGTAATTTCTGTCTGTCTGTCTGTCTGTCTGTCTGTCTGTCTGTCTGTCTGTCTGTCTGTCTGTCTGTCTGTCTGTTTGTACACGCATCACGAGAATACGGCTGAAGAGAATTTAATGAAAATCGGTATGTAAAGTCGGAGGATGAGCCACTACAATCTAGGCTATAAATCATTTTATTCACGCGGAGTGAAATGGTAGTTTAGGGGAAGGCCTAAAATCTAATTCTCAAATATTTACATTATTAGTGCTCCTATCGATAAATACTACATAACTAAGCCTACATAGAATTAAATTTCCGATCATTTATGTCTTATACATTTTTACCACACCGGCTTTGATAACACAGATATTCATTCATGAATTTGTATTTTTGTTGCTAAGTCCATATCAACGTCGAGCCACGTGAAAATGGGTCAACAGAATTTAATGAAAATCGGTATATAGAGCCGAGGAATAAGAAACTACAGTCTAAGCTATAAACAATTTTATTCACCCTGGATGAAATTATAGTTTAGGGGAAGGCGCCTAAAATTTATTTTTTAAATAGGCCTACCTAATTTAATTGGACATATCGAAAAGTACTGTACTATATAACAAAAGTTATAGAGAATACAATTTTCGATCATTTATGTTTTATTCAGTTTTACCGTGCCGACTGTGATAAGAGTGGTATTTCAGAGTTGGAAGAAAAAATGTGAAGTCCTGCAATATCGAAAGCTCGTAACATTGATCAACAATAACATTACACTGACCATTGTTTGTTGTGATGTTCTTTGTCTCTAATGGTGCCACTCAACTCCGATAGATGGGATTACTGCTGCGTACCGAGTATAACAGCCTGACTGAACATTGGCGGGAAATAGCTGGGGAGTTCATACATTTTCTGATACTGCTGGTACGTGACACACTGGTTCATCATAGTATTCCAGCACTTCCATCCCTACTGTGATGCGCTGTTTTGAATGAACCCTCACGTCGTAGTAGTAGTAGTAGTAGTAGTAGTGGTAGTAGTAGTATGACATGGTCTAGAGTTACAATTTAGGTCTATTCCAGACAGCACCACAGCTCACTAAATATCTCAAAAATCAACCCTAAAAAGAGGCGTTTCTTAAGAAAATTAAGATAGGCAGGGCAACGCTTTGAGCGATTACAGCTGCCGCGAACCTTAAGAGAGTCCCATCTACTCCCGCCGTTTACCCGCGCCTGGCCACATTAAGATAGGCAGGGCTACGCTTTGAGCGATTACAGCTGCCGCGTCCCATCTACTCCCGCCGTTTACACGCCATCGGGTACCTTAAGAGAGTCCAGGCTACTCCCGCCGTTTACCCGCGCCTGGCCACATTCAGATAGGCAGGGCAACGCTTTGAGCGATTACAGCTGCCGCGTACCTTAAGAGAGTCCCATCTACTCCCGCCGTTTACCCGCCATCGTACTTCCTCTTCACTTTTGTTAAATTCTACATTCATTTTATTCCAAATTAGCAGTGAAGAGGGCGTTTCTCCTCCGGCTCGGAGGAAAAATTTGTCTCCAAGTCAGATAGACTTTCCGCCGCGTGTGTAGTGAACTGAGACTTTACGACTCATTCGGGTGCTCCTAGGAAACAGATTAGTAAAGGGGCATAGTTTTTGCCCTGGGACTCTCCACTATTCGACTCCCCCGCCCGCGGAAAAAAGACGAAGAGTGCTCACGGATCACGGCTGTCTGCGGCTTGGTCATTTCAACTCTGGAGCTTGGGACTGTTATATCGACAGCTTAGTCCTGTCGAGGAGTCGAGTCTCTCGTGTCCAGCTGCTGTGAGTGAATGCATGAGTCTCAGGTGTAGCGTGAGAGAGGTCGGCAAGGGACAGTGAATGAAGTCTGTTGTGAGTGTACGGACACTGTATATCATACAGGATGATGAGAGTGTTGTGAACAAAGTACAGCAAGAATAACTGTGGAACTGACGTGGAGTATAAGTGGCAGTAGTCGAAGAGTGTACAATGCGATTGTTTTAGTTTGTACGCGATAGAGTAAACAATCAGCGTGACTGAGTTAGTGAGAGCAGAGAAAACGCGAACTGTTGTAGTTGTGTGTACTGTGTAGTGTAAGTTATGCTCCCGGTGTGTGTGTGTGTAGTAAGCAATTAGTAGCAATAATTAATAAACCCATTGGTTTGTCAAAAAATGCTTTGTTGTAGTTGGAATCATACTTGTCCCATCGTTCTCAGAAAGTTTTCTTTGTTGGTATGTCTTCAGCTTGGCAATTAGTGAATACTGGCGGACCCCAAGGTTCAGTGCCTGGTCCATTCTGGTTCTCGATATATATCAATGATATATCTGCAGTTTTTAAGAATAGTTTTTATCATATGTACGCTGATTATCTTCAGACGTACAACCATTTTAGTTCGCTGCGGTATTATACTGAAATTTATAATTGAATGCTTAACGTTTTATATATAAACCACCGAAATTCGCGATCTGACTCGTTTTCTGATAGAATCCGCCAAAATTCGCGATCTGATTCGTTTTCTGAGAGATTACGGCAAAGTTCCCCCCATTTTTCAATCTTTATTTCCAGCAATCTATTTCGTACTTCCGGGGCTAGGTCCAGGTATTCCGCCCGGTCAGTTGGGTCCCTAAATCTTTGCCATCTTCTCATATAAGCATTTTTAATATGGATCAAATCCTTGAGGAGATCCGGCGTGGTGTCGTCTTGGGTGCCTTGGCGGTACCGAACCCGCGGCCGGACTGCATTCGTAGTCATAGCCTGGCTAGGACCCATTTCCAGCGCCGTCCGCACACTGAGACGACGGTCCAGAACATTATTATTATTATTATTATTATTATTATTATTATTATTATTATTATTATTATTATTATTATTATTATTAGGTTGGGTGATATTAGTTTAATTTATGTTATTATTAATTATTATTATTATTATTATTATTATTATTATTATTATTATTATTATTATTATTATTATTTTCTGGATACCGCAGCAAGATGCAAGACCGCTACTTGGAGGTAAATTACATCTACTGCCATTGTTATTGCTGACAATGTGACCAGCACCATTGTCGCGCATAAGCAAGTGCGCGGGATTTCTGCCGACACGAATGATGTACTTCCATGCATTATTGGCCTTATTATAGAAGCGAATAATTGCATACTCAATATCATTCCTATCGTTTATTTCAAATGTGCTTAAATTTTTATTTATATGCCAGGAGAATCTATTGTAATTTAACTTTAAGTTAAAACGAACACAGGAAAGATTAAAAATGATCGGGTTATGATCAGAATTAAATACATTATGAACAGTAAAATCAATTGGTCTCCACCTCTGTTAAGCCATCGTGGCCTCAGCTGAAGAACAGTCCCAGCATTTGCTTGGTGTGTACATGGGAAACCATCGAAAACCATCTTTAGGGCTGCGGACAGTGGGCTTAGAACACACCATCCCCCAAATACAAGCTACGTGACGCAAACTGTGTAGCCAACTCGATCTGGAAATCCACTATAAAAGTCTCCAAAATCTTCGTCTTCCGCCATAGGATAAATGTTGGGAATATGCGGTAAAAGACTGTGTAAGAGGCTAGTCCAGCGTTTTTTCTCTACAGCACTCATTTTCCTTTGTACTGGTAAAAATTATGATAACAGCTGTTGCTGCACTGCCTTACAGGTTGCAGTCGATGGCGAAGTTTCAGGAGGGACAGATAAACGTGATGGCACTCACGATGGTTTTTCAGAACCTCATACTCCAGTACCATGTTCTTTAATGAGAACTGCATTAACCAGTTGAATTTTTATATACTAATTGTTACCGTGTTTTTGTGGTGGACAGATGTGAAAGAAGGTGCGGGTATGAATGGGTCTATCTACTACAATCAAAAGATTAATTAAAAGTTTTAAAATTAAAGTTATATTTCTTTTCTCCTCTCCCTTTTTTTTATAAGTGGAAAATATTAACAAATATGTCGCTCAGCGACGGAACAAGATTTCATGTACAGTAGTTTAAATACAAGGTAGGAGAAATCATAAAATCATCAAAATGTGTCAGTTAATCCTCTGAGCTTGAAGCTCCCGATTTTACAAATGTTACTTGAGCACCATTGCTCCGTACACTCATGCGTTTTAATAACACTTCTACAAAAAATAGAAAGAGCGTCTATGTTCTATGAATATCTAGGAGAATACGCTCCAAAGCACCTTTACTGCCTTCTCACGGCAACATTCAACAACACGAGCATTTTTGCTCACTAAAATTTACACTTTCATTCCTCTCGAGGCACAACCTACATTTTACAATACAAACAAAATTCACTTTTTAAAACTCTCACGGTCTAACCACTCAACAGAAATATCTAAGTTTTACAGGAGTATCAAATACTCATTCTACCTGGGCATTTGTGGGAAGAAAAAAGCACAGGTTAAAGTTACTAGCCCAAAAATCAGACACTTGCACGTCTTGAAGCTGACACTTAGATGTTGGGCTCACTGCCCGACGTTAGAGAGGCTGATCCTATACTACTGAGGTCACAAGATGGAGAAGATTTAAGTTACAAAGATAGAGACAGAAACGGTTACAAAATATAGTCACCTCAAATTCAAGTTGCTGAGGAACACGAGAGGGTGTCACACTCTCTATTCCCGAGTTTAAGCTAAGGCCTGTTTGAGATTTACAGTAGAAAGTTACATTTTAGAACATTGGAAATTTAAGGTTACATTATTGATGATAGGAAACCTTCCCCTCGAGCTAGCTTTCAAAGGCTATCACCTAGTTATTAAATGGCTGCCGTTACCTTACTGCGCTGGACTGCTCGATGAAGGGCAACTCAGTAAACTGGACGATCAAGAAGACAAGGCGGTTCGAGAAATTGCCAGCTTTTATACCTGAGAGGAAGGTTCGAGGGAGATCTGACTAAGGCCCGACACACCCCAAATTTTTCATTGGATAATTGAATATGTAGAAGATAACGCTGATTGGTGGAAAAATACACATACAAAATTTCTCATTGGTTAATTTTGAAGTTGGCGGAAAGAGATCGAAGTGTTGACAACTGTGATACACCAAAAAACAAAGGCAAATCAACTCAGTTTAGGGAACCTTAAAATAACAAATTACTTTAGAATTTTAATAGTTCTTCTTCACACTAGAGGGCATAACATACTTTCTTTTGGTAGAGCCATCTGTGAGGAAAAGTCCAAACTTCTTGCCCCAACAGTTGCAAGTTTATGTTGAAGATGGCGTTTTCCAAGGCGCTTCATTTGAATGAACGGGGCGGGTGTACCCTCGCGGTACAATAATAATTATTATACTGTATATTACATATTATTATTATTTTTATTTTTATTATTATTATTATGTTGTGCCTTCTTACAACGCATTTATAAGAAACCGTTTCCCTGTACTTGAGTTTTTGTCCACATCAATCGTATCGGGTCTTTAGCTGTCTGTCTACAACACGGCATGAAACACGAGATGCAAAATGGGGAGACCAGGCGTAACAGTTTCGAGGAATTACGCTTCGCTATGTATCACCACCCGTAAGCCTAATACAAAGCACTTCGAATAACTAACGAATATCTGTAACTGGCCAACAAGTAACATGGTTAAAAATATTCGTTCGTGCCTGCGCAGGAGCGCGCTAAGCGAGCTGCTATGCTTCGTAATATCCATTAGCCAATCAGAAACTCCTACCCTCCCATTGGTTTCGCTAAGACAGTTACTTTTATATTAGGGTCTCCGGTGGTACCTACATAATACCGGTATTTCAGGAACAGCTTACACTGATGGAATAGAATAGAGTATCATGTTACGGTATGTACGGCAACTCCCATCTCTAGGCTAATGCAGGTATTCTTTGATTTTGTCATGGACTTAGCCAGATATGCATCTTGAAGAGAATTAGATTGCCCATTGTAAAATGTATCATGCAACTCCAACTGATATGCTGAATCAAAGTTACTAAAACAGTTCTCTTGTCAACATTTGGAAACTAAACAAAATTCCTTGGCGCTAACCTCAGTGCCAGAAGTACTAGTATAATTTTCTCCTATACAATTTCTTCTTTTAGCAAGTTCACATTTTGAATGATCATGGCTGTATATTTGACGTCTCTTTTTTAGGATGATTGTCTTTTTCCATAGCTGTCAGCACAACTCACACACCTGGATAAAAGTAATGAACCAACACACTGCTCAGCAGTATCACAATACAATGAAAAAACAATGTCAAAAAGTTGTCAAAACCAAATGTGGCAGCTTTTATTTGTACTGCTCTCACAGAGGTTAGAGCTGGAATATCGTAAAGAAATTTGAAACATGGCGGTTCTTTTAAAATTATTATCTTCGGGAAATGTCCCCAATTAATACAGTTTTCATGAACTCCCAGATATCGTCATAAGAATTAGTTCCAGCAATACATAATCATTAAAACCGAGCGGAGTGGCGGGGTGTGTTAATGCACTGGGGTTACGGAGCAAAGCTAGGCATTTAGGAGGCGAATGGATTCGAACCCCAACGCCAGCTATCCTGAGTATGGTTTTTCTCTGGTTTTCACCCCCAGGCGAATGCCGGAACAGTTCCTATTCATAGGACACTACCGATTCCTTCCTCCAATTGTCATTCATAATCACTCATTTTATCTTCATTAGCTCCTGAACAGCATTTGGAATCAGGAGGGGCATCCAGCCGTAAAATATACAATATAATCCTGCTCGCCTCATCCCCGAACTCCTATCAGGAAACGGGAAATAGGGGCAACCATACAGTATATAACAATTAAACAAAATATGATTATGATGATGATGATGATGCTTGTTGTTTAAAGGGGCCTAACGTCGAAGGTCATCGGCCTTTAAACAAAATAGTGAGTAATAATCAAGTATTTGTGTTTTTATTACGAAGACCACCAACGACGCCAGTTCTAAATGCAGATCAAGGATGACTGATTGATAAGAACAGTTTCGTAAAACCACAAGTTTGATTTTATTTTTACTTGAGCAATGAGTTTTCAAAGTATGAAAGCTTTCACGGCTGGAGTCAATATTATCAAAATCTTCTGGGCTAAGCAGTTGCCAGCGGGACACAGGAGAGAGTACTCAGACGATGCCACAGAAGATCATTACCGCAGCAGTAGTCGAAACGTCTGGCAGGATGAAAGGAGTAGACCACGGCAGAATAACCCGGAAGATTTAGATCATACAGTAATGCGTTTATCTGAGGAAAGAAGAGTTTTATGAGTACAGAAATTACACCCTGCATCTGAGCAATTGTGGACAACACCAATACTATTACACAGGATCCTCCAGACAATTCACTCCTGTTCCATTACCAGTCGTGTCTCCTACAAAATTGATCATACGTCAAACATCATTGCCCAATCTGACCGAAACTCGGCGCTATTAACTCATCTTACTCCTGTCCTTCTTCCAACATATTGGGGCCAGCAATTGATGTAGAATTGGCACAGTTTTACCTCACGATGCCATTCCTGCCTCATATCCTATGTGAAGGAATATATTCATTCTTGAGTGTTCCTGTGGTGGTTATTAGTATAGTGTGTTTTAAGACGAACACAAATGACCAGTTCCCGAGCGAGAGGAATTAATCGAACACAGTTAAAATCGAACGCAGGGGCCTCTGACCAGAAGGACAGTATGCTGACCATGCAGCCAAGGAGCCAGATTCCACTATTGACTGTGGTCTCATAAAGTTAAAACATACTATTATCTCTATAGTACAAGGTTAGTACGCCACTTAAGATAATAATAGACGATTTATTTGAGTAATCCTGTTAACTGTATATGGGGGAAGAGAACAGCACACTTATCAGTCGAAGTTTAGACGAACACGTGCTGATCGTGAAAGCGATTTGATTTCATTGCCCTTGTTACGTAATGACTGTTGAGGTAATCAGTGAAAAGATTTACGTTGTACGTCATGATTCCATTGAACTGTAGTACTTGATGGTGATTCCTTTTGTTCTAGATTCTCTACAGCTGTATTGATTACAGATATTCCGGGTGGTCAACCAGCCCCTTGCAATCCAGTTGTATGCATCCCTTCGCATTTACTACCATTCTAAAAGACATCGATCCCTATCCTTAAACCGGGGTAATATAACGAGATGTGTATTTACGGGTTAGAAGACAGCAGGAGTTGTGACATTTTTCAGAATGTGCCATTGGTCGAAAGCAAGAAAAAGAGGCCTTCCACTATCACCGGGATGACTGAACTTCGACTTAATGTCTTTTGAAGAAAACGGTCTCTTCATCATGCTGACATTAGTATTATTATTGTCTCAATACGCAACACGAAAAAAACCCGCAATCTTCGACTACCTTTATTGTTGTGAGTGTTGAGGTATGTAGATCTGTACCTCAAAGCCTCCTAGAGAGGACGAAATATGCTGCTGGTAAACTATATTTTGTAGCCACGCCAAAATTAAAAAAGGGAAAAGGTTATTGACCAGGGTAATTGGATTTTTATTTTCGTTTGCATGAAAGTCATCTTGAGTACTTTTTATTCGCTCAACATGAAGTGAAAATAATGTGTTTCTTTTCAAAGAAGATGTCGAGTTTCTTGTCATGTAACATCTGCTGTTCGATGGACATTTCATCGACTACCAATGAACACAATCTCTCTGCTTCATTTAGGCACTGGCTTTCTGCTAAGAGGCGCTCCTTTACTATTTTATGGATGATATTCCAGTCTTACAGTTTATATTTCCTACGTAGCGTGAAAGTGTGGATTTACTCGATGTGGCGAACATATAGTTTCGATGATATCGAATTGAAATTCGGCGGGAAATCCTTTCTTGAAATAAGTACTACTACTACTAAGATGTTTTCATTCCTCCCCTGAAGGGGTAGGCGGGCCTCTTAGACGGTGCCGCCGTCTCTCAGGCCTATACTAGAAACTGTCCCGACATTCGCCTTAGTGCAGGAGAATAGGAAACCACGGAAAACCATTCTCAGGACAGCCAACGGTTGGGGCCAGCCGTGAGGTCCAGCCCTGTCCCGTCTCCCGAATGCAGAGGCGTAGAGCCACGGTAGAGCCGTGGCCACCCCTCCTCTGCTCGGTTGGCCAGGCAGAGTGCAGAGCTGTTGAATCACGGACCAGCCGTAGCCACTTACGGGCCGAGACCCACTCTGCATCTACCGACCTTCAAATAACCTCTACTACTACTAAACGTTTTCATTCCTCCCCTGAAGGGGGAGGCGGGCCTCTTAGACGGTGACGCCGTCTCTCAGGCCGGGAGAGTTGTTACGATGAGGGAGATGTGCGGAGAAGGTGAGGGGGTGGGCGGCCGTGACCTATACTACGAACTGTCCCAGCATTCGTCTTAGTGCAGGAGAATGATAAACCACGGAAAACCATTCTCAGGACAGCCGACGGGTGGGGCCAGGCGTGAAGTCCGGCACTGTGCCCCAGGCCCGTCTCCCGACTGCAGAGGTATAGAGCCACGGTATAGCCGTGGCCAACTTTCCTCTGCTCGGTTGGCCGGTCAGAGTACAGAGCTGTTGGACCACGGGCAAGCCGTGGCCTCTTAAGGGACGAAACCCAAAGGCCGAAACCCACTCTGCATCCACCGACGTTGAAATAACATTTAGCCATTCTTGACGTTGTTCGTTGAAAGGAAATTAATGAAAGGAAATCCCACTCCCCGATCGGCTTTTGCTCTTAAATGAAGGCACACAGCAGTAAATCTTATTATGTACACAAACCTCAAAACAGTTCACGACCAAAGAAACAAATCAAATAAAGTATACACAGGCTCAAATTACAACGGCACTCTTAGCAATGGTCACTGGGCCAGTCTCGCTTGTTCGCTTGTTTAGATGTGTGACCGGGTGAATGATAAGGCGTATTAGCGCAGTCATAGTAGAGGGCGATGGTCCTACGCACTTGAACCATACTCTGACTGGGGTCTAACCAGAGACTTATACGCTCTCCCCGTTGCATCTTTTCTATAACCCCTAAATATTATTGCGGTCCACCAGTGGATTTCAGATTGGCGATCTGAATGTTAACACCGAAGGTATCCAGACCACACCACTTTGGTACCTGAAGACAAAGATGAGAATATCATGCTTGAAGTGAAGGAGCAGAGTGAAAGAATTAGACTGTATCTGAACATCAGTGAGACCAAGATATTAACAGGACAGGATTACCATCGAACATGTAGATTAAATTGGTGGGCAATTTCTGTCTTTTAGAATCAAACATCAATTGCAATGGCCCCGACAATCCAGAGATTAGCCGCAGATTAACTCTTGGTAAGGCAGCATTCAAAAGTCTCAATAAGTTCTTCAGGTGTATCTGTGTACACTAAGATAAGAAACATAGTTACATAATATGGTTGTGAAAGTTGTACCATAGCCTATAAGTTGTACTATAAAAACAGAGAGATTGGAGCAAATTAACGCGTCTTAATTATGGTGCTGGAGGAAACTTTTACGTTTACCTTGGACTGTCAAGAAAATAAATAAGTGCGTTATTCACAAGATCATACCACGCAGCGCTGTAGTCCCAAAATCCTCACAGGGCATGACAAATCCCGGAAGCAAGACCATCCTGGCGTTTAAAATTAGTGAGTTAGTTACAACGAATTTCCCTCGGTTTGGCATAAGTCAGGAATATAGAAGACATTTTATTGTGACAAAGAAGAAATCCCTATTTGAATGCACCAATTTGACAATCTCAATTTGCGTACATAGTAGTTTTCTACTGGACCTATTTCCAGCTATTTATTAAATGACTATCCAAGGCGCCTCTTTTTATTTGCAATCACACTGGAACAAACTCTTGAACTTGTGTGTGTTGTAGTACGGTGGTTCAGCAGCTACGTCTTCGTGTATTTCTCAGCCCTAAATCGGTCAACTGGTGAGGCATTTTAGTGTATGAGCATAAGGCTGGAGAAGCAAGCAGCGAACAATGGTGACTTAAAATAAGTGATGACTGGTAATGTTATTCATCAAGCTCAACCTTCGATGTTCACGAATACGAGCCTAGCTGTAGAGTTAAATTTCACTGAGAGAATTGCGGAATTAAAAAGAAAAGAAGTCAAAGTAGAAGGTATGTATGTTCAGTCCTCAACCCCAAGGCTGATTGTATCCTCAAAAGTTCTGCCATAAGCTGTCGTAGACTGCCTAGGCATCACTGAAGAGCTGTACTAGGGAAATGAGGAGTGAGGTAGTTTCTCGTTGCTTTCCTCACCGAGCCAGGGTTGCTATTACATATCAGTCTGCCAAGCCCACTGAAATGCATACATCAGCCGATCCTATGAACAACATTTTCACACCCTTCATAGCAGGGACTGGCTGCATAAGAAGTGGCATTACTAGCATCACTCATACCTCAGTCACTTTCATACTGTCAAAGCCAAGGATAAGACAGAGACAGATCAATGAAAGTACGAAAATTGCTCTACTTTATACCAGAAGACATAGTGCACTGAAAACAATAGGTTCCGCCAGCAAAGGCGTAAGTAGAAGGTATAAGCAAGACATCAGAAAGGATACTCGAACGAGAGGAGTTAACCAAAGGGCATACGGCGTATACCCGCGTACACCCTCGACTACAGCCCTGATATCAGGTCTATTCCTTGAAGCCTTTATTGAGAAGCTTTGGGATGATAATGAGATAGTATGTTTCTGACGAGAAATACTTGTGCTTGCAAGAGTGGAGGGAACGTGGAGATGAGGACGTGCGCATTGAGGTGGATAGATTTCATTAAAGAAGCAACAAAGTCATCAAGGCCGTGCCCATGATTATGACTTTTTCTCAGGGAAAGGGCTCCAAAATCAAAAACTATAGGATCAATGAAAAACACCCTGTGGATGGTAGTGGTAGAATACACCCACGGTATCCTCTGCCTGTCGTGAGGAGTGACTAAAAGGGGGACTTGGAGCCTTCAATTTTGGACCGTGGGTTGGCGAACACGGGACCCTTAGACTAATTAATTTCGCCCCGTTTCTCAATGTAATTACTGCAAATACGACCCTTTGGGTAGGGAAAACCAAAATAACTAAAATGTGCATGCTAGGAGAAAGGTGTCGTTCATCTGTTGTGTATTTTCTCCAATTTCTGTAGTTCTAAATCTGCACTACATCTGTTGGGTTTCCTTCTGGCTAGAGTTTCCCGTTGGGATCATTTATTTTCCTGACTCTCTGTCAGAGACTAGATTTTTGTTAATCTGCTGACACAAGTAAGGTTTTTACAAACTGCAATTATTCACAGGAAAATTTCAGAATGATGAATTTAATTTTCATTTGTAAGAATGAATGGGCAATAACTATTCTGGACGAAATCTAGTAGGACACCGGAAATATCATAATAAATTTGATGTAATGGATTGTATTCGTAAACTCTTATTTGCTGTTTCAATTTGTCAAGTAATTTTGTATTTCGGGGTGGGGGGTGGGGAGTTGAAGATCCCTAACCCAGACCCCTGGATACGGAAGATGTAAACACAGCAAGCTTGGAGTTCTCGGCGTGCATGATTAATTATACGACATTGCTCTCAATAAATACGGCATGTACCGTGCGATCCTGGTACAGTATATAAATGATATGAGTAAAGAAGTGAAATGAGCGATAAGGCTTTTTGCGGATGATGTTATTCTGTATAGAGTAATAAATAGGTTACAAGATTGTGAGCAACTGCAAAATGACCTAGATAATGTTGTGAAATGGACAGCAGGCAATGGCATGGTGATAAACAGGGTTAAAAGTCAGGTTGTGAGTTTCACAAATAGGAAAAGTCCTCTCAGTTTTAATTGAAAAAGTAAATACATTTCTGAAAATGTTATATTGTTATAAGGTTTATTTTCTTATCACATAACACTCCCAAACAATATTTCAATATGACATACATTTGAGGTAATGCAATGCGAAGCATCAAATGTCTAGAGGCGAGGTTCAAACTCCGCTGTTGGTCTTGATCCAGTCACGTACTGAGGCAACTCTTGAGTATACACCAGGGTAGTTAGGTCGAGCACAGCCGTAACCCCAGGAGACAACACCTTGAAGCTTGCCGTCACCAACTAGAGGGCCACCAGAGTCACCCTGGAAAGAATTGGAATTATAAATGTAAGTCTTTTCATACGGAAGAAAAGGGAAGATAAGATCTGTATAACGTGCGCTTTTGTACATCTATAACGAACGTCAATGTATACGAAGCCTTCATGTCTCAGGCGGCAGCGCGCTGGCCTCTCACCACTGGATACCGTGGTTCAAATCCCGGTGACTCCATGTGAGATTTGTGCTCGGCAAAGCGGAGACAGGACAGGTTTTTCTCCGGGTACTCCGGTTTTCCCTGTCATATTTCATTCCAGCAACACTCTTCATTAACATTTCATCTATCAGTCATTTATCATTGCCACAGAGGAGTGTGAGGCTTCGGCAGCCGGCACATTTCCTATCCTCGCCGCTAGATTGAGGCTTCATTCATTCCATTCCTGACCCGGTCGAATGACTGGAAACAGGCTGTGGATTTTCATTTTCATCAATGTATACCCCATGTGTGACGGGCTAGTTTTCTTCCTAAACCGATGTTTGTTAAAAATGTAAAGGTTACTGTGCTAGATAGCGCACTTCTTACAATACGATGTCCCAGTACCTGGATGTCTCTTGTAAGACTCCATTAACACTTTACATTTTTCAGAAAATTATTCTTTGGAAGTTGATTAACTTTCAATTGTATTTTTTCTATTTATTTTCTGCCTTACTTATAATTTTCACGACTTTTTGGGCGGACATGTTTCCATATGATAGAATATATCAAACTGTGTCTTAAAATTATTTATATTCGGAGATCGAATTCAAATTTTCATATGTCTGTATTGTTAAAATCAATATCTATCATCTGTAGTTACTAATGGAGCTAATAGGAGTGGAGATTACAATGTGTGAAACTGACTATAGCTTGCTGAGCCTTTAATAATTTTGGGCGTAATCGTATACCTCTCTCAGAAAAATGTATGCTCGTCTGACTTTCATAAACCGTACTGCATTACTATATACAATTTCTGAACAAAATTTATGTTCTTTTTACCGAAATGTTTTTAAAGGTCGGCCGATGAGACTAACATTTTCAAATATCTACGTGTATTTAAAGTCAGATTCTTGTCGGCCGATTTCCATTCTATTACAGCGCGATAATACGAAACTCGTAGTAAATTTATCTAGTATCATTTTATATGTATATATATTCTGAACGTGCAACATAACATTGTGAGAAAACCGTAATACTAACATCTACGTACTATACATAAAAAATCCCAGAATTCATAAGTCCTTTGGTTGCGTAAAAATAGCCATTGCCATTGCAGTTAACTGTATTTGCCGGAAGATGGCTCTATGAAATATGAAATATGTCTCCGCTGATCATTCTTTGCCAGCTCGACAGTTCTATGTTAGTCCAATAGGTGGCTCTTTGAAATCAAGTTATCACCAGAATGTTATTGTAAATGGACATTTTAATTCTTGTTGCCACAATGGTTTGGTTAATTATCAGCAACCTTAAGTATATTTCCCAACGAGCTAGAATAACATAGAGGGGCTGTATACTTAACATCAGCGCTCCCTGCTTGAAGCAAGCTGATAAGGGGCAGCCATGTTAACGGTTGTCAAAACAAAGCGAATTGGCGTGAGAGCATATGTAGAGGCGACAGGGAGATCGTGCATGCCAATTTAATTCCCTAAGTTTTAAGAAGTGAAAACATAGATTCTCGCTTTCAAGAATGCCAGCCGTAAGCTCAGCGTATGGTTGTACTAATCGGAGTAATAAAACCAAGGATATATCGTACTTTTAAGTAAGTATTACTGAATTATAGCCGAGATTCTTTTTTGTAATTTCTGTTGTAATTAAATCCATTTTATTGTTTACTCAGCGAAAGTACGGATAGCCACGGTAATTATTTGTCGAATTTTGTTTCAGATTTCGTTTAAAGAACAAGGAATTAACGGAACAATGCGTTGTGAGACAAATGGTATACCACTCAATTCAGTTGCTTATGCTCTGTACATTTCCAGCGCTATTTATAATTTTCATTCACATTTACAAATAAAGGAAATGGAGCGCCCACCACCAAGAAAACGTAACCACAAAAAATCACTTATTTCGTTCAAACGTATACCAAGTATGGTAAATACAGCATTTTACTGCTATTTTTGAAATGTATACAGCCTTTATTGTAGATGTCTGTTGCCTTGGTTTTTAAAACTACGCCACACTTCATAATGGACAACTTTCAAGCTTACCTTTCAGCTAGTAATCCCAGTATGATATGGTAATGGGAGAAACATGATATCCCCCCCCCCCCTATATTATAATAAATAATTACACTAAACGATTATTGTGGTAAAGTATTCATGGGCCGCCTCTGTGGTGCACTGGTTAGCGTGAGCAGCTGCCACCCCTGGAAGCCCGAGTTCGATTCCCGGCACCACCACGGAATTTGAAAAGGGACACGAGGGCTGGAACGGGATTCTATCAGCCTGGGGAGGTCAACTGAGTAGAAGTGGGTTCGACTCCCACCTCAGCCATCCTCGAAGTGGTTTTCCGTGGTTTCCCACTTCTCCACGGCCACGGCCGCTTCCTTCTCCCCCCCCCCCACAAGGCCCCTGCTCAGCATAGTTCAGCATAGCAGGTGCAGCCCTCCCTCACAGTTGTATCCCCCGACCCAATGTCTCACGCTCCAGAACACTGTCCTTGAGGTGGTAGAGGTGGGATCCGTCGCCGAGTCCGTGGGAAAAACCAACCCGGGAGGGTAAGTGCTGGTGGGGATTATTGTTTTAAGAGGAAGTACAACTAGGCAACTATCCTCTATATAACACTAATCAGAGAGAAAAATGGAAGGAATCCGACACTTCGAAAAATGAAGATATCGGTCAAAGAATGACAAGGGCCACGAAGGGCGTGAAAATGAAAGACTCCCTAGCTCTTCGCAAACCTAATAGCGTCGGGGTCAGAAAAGAACAAGAGTTGACCAAGAGAGGTCAGATAAGATAGATGAAAGTGAGGAGCCTGGCACAAGTAAGTGGAAGCAATGCCAGGACTCAGCTAAGGGCCCCGTGGTTGCCAACCCACGCTCTAAAGTTCAGAGGCCCTGGGGCCCGGGAGGGTAAACGGATTAAGAAAGGAACACAGTACTCATGAGGATGCAATAGTTTTAAAAATATGAACAGAATGAGGTTGTAACCTATTGTAGGTCCCTATGATTTTAAGGCTTCCTGTCATAAATATTTATGTCCATCGTTTTTATTCTAATTTTACGCTTAACCACTACAGCCAAGCAGGGTAACGCTCTTGTTCCGATTTCGAGGCCTATTCGAATGTCACTGTGCGATGATTTCGAACTACCCTACATTCAACTGATCGTGATGTTGGCCTCGTGCCGCAATATGATGAAGTGGCGGTATTCGCTTTAATGTTTCAAGCTTTCGGCAACGGTCTTTAATTCTCCCCCAGTGATTCTACACTTTTCGTCATTTAAAGGCCATGTCCCCTTGCTTGTGTGACCACAGGAAACATGGCGGACGTTCGTTCTATTAGGTTCACCCAGGCAACGCTTCCGCCTCTCTATGTTATTCTAGCTCGTTGATATTTCCCGTTACTTTTCTCACTCTTCCCCTATCATCAGTTTCATTTTTAGTATTTGTTCGTAGCTATTGCTGTGACAGGCCACTTTTTCTTAATAATATTTCTGTTATATAAGGGAGGTTTCCACTGCGCCTGTTTAGTTACTATCTGATGATTGTCTGGAATAATGGAAAACATTATAGTATGAACATTCTTGGAACTATTCTTACCTGGCAAGCGTCCTTACCGCCAGCAGTGTAGCCGGCACAGATCATACGGTCAGTGATACCACCACCATAAGCTGCGTTACACTCGGAGTTGGACACTACAGGGACTGTGACCTGCTGAAGAGTGCTGGCGGACCAACCTCCTTCCTGTAAATAGAAGAATGAATATTCAGCAGTGTTTACACAATACAACCGAGACAGTAAAATAGCAAATAAATAGACATTTCTACACTTATCAGGTTGGTAACAATAGAAATAATAATAAGTAATGGCGTGTGGCCTCGGAAGAGGCCGAGTGCAGGTCTTTCGAGTTAACGCCGTATTAGGCGACCTGCGCGTCTATGAGAATGGAGTCCTACCTGTGATGAATTCCAATGTTGAAGACGGCATACACTCCCAGCCCCCGAGCCACTGGAATTAACCAATCAAGGTTAAAATCTCCGACCCGGCCGGGAATCGAACCCGGGACCCTCTGGACCTAAGGCCAGCACGCTAACCATTTAGCCATGGAGCCGGACAATAATAATAATAATAATAATAATAATAATAATAATAATAAAGATGACAGACACAAAATGTCTTTGGGCGCGATTATATTTTACTGCTTTTCGTTGACTCAAATGTTTCTTCTCGCACCTCAATATGAATACTGTGGCACATATACGTACAGGCTATATCGCAATAGTGCTTCTAGAGGTTAAAACGAAGCAAGCATACGATAAGTCTGAGATAATGTGTAGGTAATGTAATAACCCAGCGTAAGAATGTTCTTGTTAAGACCACACAGTTAGTCAACATGTTCTTTCCCTGATTAAATTCAAGAATGAAAGGCCACTGTTCGGGATGGCCTAGGGAGCGGTGATAAGGGAACAGGGAACTGGAAATCAAGTAGGGATGACATAAAATTGTTAGTGTTGAACTGTAGAAGTATTGTAAAGAAAGGAATAGAATTAAGTAATTTAATATATATTTACCAGATATTGTAATAGGAGTTGAATCATGGCTGAGAAATGATATAATGGATGCAGAAATTTTCTCACGGCACTGGAGTGTGTATCGTAGAGATAGGGTAGGAAAGGTGGGAGGGGGAGTTTTCATTCTGGTGAAAGAAGAATTTGTAAGCTACGAAAAAGTTAAAGATGAGACACATGAAATTCTAGGTGTAAGGCTGATTTCTAAAGATAATAGGCAACTTGATATATTTGGAGTGTACAGATCGGGAAAGGGTAGCACTGATGCGGATTCGGAATTATTTGATAGGATAGTCAGCTATGTGGGAAACGACATGGAAAGAAATGTGATTGTAGCGGGAGATCTGAATTTGCCAGATGTAAATTGGGAAGGAAATGCGAACGACAGGAAGCATGACCAACAAATGGCAAATAAGTTAATATGGGAAGGACAGCTGATTCAGAAAGTGATGGAACCAACCAGAGGGAAAAATATCCTGGATGTGGTGCTGATAAAACCAGATGAGCTCTAAAATGAAACTGAAGTAATAGATGGTATTAGTGATCATGAAGCTGTTTTTGTGGTAGTTAAAAATAAATGCGATAGAAAGGAAGGTCTTAAAAGTAGGACTGTTAGGCAGTACCATATGGCTGATAAAGCAGGTATGAGGCAGTTTCTAAAAAGTAACTATGATCGGTGGAAAACGGTAAATAAAAATGTAAACAGACTCTGGGATGGGTTTAAAGAAATTGTTGAGGAATGCGAAAACAGGTTTGTACCTTTAAGGGTGGTAAGGAATGGTAAAGACCCACCTTATTATAATAGAGAAATAAAGAGACTAAGAAGGAGGTGCAGACTGGAAAGAAATAGAGTTAGAAATGGCTGTGGAAGTAAGGAGAAATTGAAGGAACTTACTAGAAAACTGAATCTAGCAAAGAAGGCAGCTAAGGATAACATGATGGCAAGCATAATTGGCAGTCATACAAATTTTAGTGAAAAATGGAAGGGTATGTATAGGTATTTTAAGGCAGAAACAGGTTCCAAGAAGGACATTCCAGGAATAATTAATGAACAAGGGGAGTGTGTATGTGATGATCTTCAAAAGGCGGAAGTATTCAGTCAGCAGTATCTAAAGATTGTTGGTTACAAGGATAATGTCGAGATAGAGGAAGAGACTAAGGCCAAAGAAGTAATAAAATTTACATATCGTCCCTGCTCTGGCAAACTAGCGAAACTGACAAACTAAGGAATCTGTAGTTCTGAAGTTCTGGTCTAGATTTTGTTATTTATATATTGTCTACCCTCTGACAAAGTCTCACATCTGCAGCTCATTCTGTATGCCTAACATATAAAACCAATAATTAAATATAAAAATTGATTTGACATGAGTAATCACAACTTCTTTCAGCTCTCCTAACCTTTTGACAATTTTCAGATTCGTTAGTTTGCCAGAGCAGGGACGATATGATAACAATGACATTTACAATAAGATACAAAAGTTGAAAACTAGAAAAGCGGCTGGAATTGATCAGATTTCTGGGGATATACTAAAGACAATGGGTTGGAATATAGTACCATATCTGAAGTACTTACTTGATTATTGTTTGGTCGAAGGAGCTATACCAGATGAATGGAGAGTTGCTATAGTAGCCCCTGTGCATAAAGGAAAGGGTGATAGACATAAAGCTGAAAATTACAGGCCAGTAAGTTTGACATGCATTGTATGTAAGCTTTGGGAAGGCATTCTTTCTGATTATATTAGACATGTTTGTGAAATTAATAACTGGTTCGATAGAAGGCAATTCGGTTTTATGAAAGGTTATTCCACTGAAGCTCAACTTGTAGGATTCCAGCAAGATATAGCAGATATCTTGGATTCTGGAGGTCAAATGGACTGTATCGCGATTGACATGTCTAAAGCATTTGATAGGGTGGATCATGGGAGACTACTGGCAAAAATGAGTGCAATTGGACTAGACAAAAGAGTGACTGAATGGGTTGCTATATTTCTAGAAAATAGATCTCAGAGAGTTAGAGTAGGTGAAGCTTTGTCTGACCCTGTAATAGTTGAGAGGGGAGTTCCTCAGGGCAGTGTTATCGGACCTTTATGTTTTCTTATATATATAAATGATATGAGTAAAGGAGTGGAATCAGAGGTAAGGCTTTTCGCGGATGATGTTATTCTCTATAGAGTGATAAATAAGTTACAAGATTGTGAGCAACTGCAACGTGACCTCGAAAATGTTGTGAGATGGACAGCAGACAATGGTATGTTGATAAACGGGGCTAAAAGTCAGGTTGTGAGTTTCACAAATAGTAAAAGTCCTCTCAGTTTTAATTACTGCATTGATGGGGTGAAAGTTCCTTTTGGGGATCATTGTAAGTATCTAGGTGGTAATATAAGGAAAGATCTTCACTGGGGTAATCACATAAATGGGATTGTAAATAAAGGGTACAGATCTCTGCACATGGTTATGAGGGTGTTCAGGGGTTGTAGTAAGGATGTAAAGGAGAGTGCATATAAGTCTCTGGTAAGACCCCAACTAGAGTATGGTTCCAGTGTATGGGACCCTCACCAGGATTACCTGATTCAAGAACTGGAAAAAATCCAAAGAAAAGCAGCTCGATTTGTTCTGGGTGATTTCCGACAAAAGAGTAGCGTTACAAAAATGTTGCAATGTTTGGGTTAGGAAGAATTGAGAGAAAGAAGAAGAGCTGCTCGACTAAGTGGTATGTTCCGAGCTGACAGCGGAGAGATGGCGTGGAATGACAATAGTAGACGAATAGGTTTGAATGGCGTTTATAAAAGTAGGAAAGATCACAATATGAAGATAAAGTTGGAATTCAAGAGGACAAACTGGGGCAAATATTCATTTATAGGAATGGGAGTTAGGGATTGGAATAACTTACCAAGGGAGATGTTCAATAAATTTCCAATTTCTTTGAAATCATTTCGGAAAAGGCTAGGAAAGCAACAGATAGGGAATCTGCCACCTGGGCGACTGCCCTAAATGCAGATCAGTATTGATTGATTGATTGATTGATTGATTGATTGATTGATTGATTGATTGATTGATTGATTGATTGATTGATTGATTGATTGATTGATTGATTGATTGATTGATTGATTGATTGATAAGTACTCGTAAATTTTAATAATTTTGTGGGAGAAATATTAGAATACTTACGGAAGTAGCGCCCCAACCAGTGACGACAACGTTGGTTCCAGAAGAAACTTCTTCATTCTGTGAAGGCAGACCTACAGCAGCAACGTTTGAGCCAAAGGAGAATGGGGATGACACCTGAAAAGGAAATGACAGGAAAATGAACGAGAGAAGCCTCAGATAAAAATTAATATAACTGGAGAAAATTTACACCATTGAACTTCTACTAATTCGGCATGAACCTTCTTCGAATGTCTGTGTCCAACATTAGTAAGGAATCTGGAAATGTATAGTCACTCAAATATAGAATAATAATAATAATAATAATAATAATAATAATAATAATAATAATAATAATAATAATAATAATAATAAAGAAAATAATAAAGAAATAATGGACGCATGATATTATATGTTTCCCACATTTAATATTTTATCAGACTTTTAATTATTTTCAAAATATCATTAGACCCTCCGTGGCTCAGGCGGGAGCGCGCCGGCCTCTCACCGCTGAATTGCGTGGTTCAAATCCCGGTCACTCTATGTGAGATCTGTGCTGGACAAAGCGGAGGTTGGACTGGTTTTCCTCCGAGTACTCGGTTTTCCCTGTCATATTTCATTCCAGCAACACTCCCCAATATTATTTCATTTCATCTGTCAGTCATTAATCATTGCCCCAGCGGAGTGTGACAGGCTTCGGCAGCCGGCACAATTCCTATCCTCCCCGCAAGATGCGGGCTTCATTCATTCCATTCCTGACCCGGTCCAATGACTGGAAGCAAGCTCAGGATTTTCATCAAAATATAATAATTCTTCTCTCAAGTAGATACAAACCCTCTGCATACCCACAACAAGCATTTTATTTTCAGTTGTTTCAGAGAAGAGCGCACCTCCGAGGAAATTATAATGCACTATATTCATTCTTTTTGAGCGACTATACACATCTCACAAAACATATTCCTTAGCTTATACCGTGAATAAATCCCATCCTCAGCACTATTATTTTAGCATAGAATACAAGACGTCCTCAGTAATATCACCTTAGAGTACTTAATATCATTCAAGCCTCACGCCTAGTAGCATTTCCTACAAGTCTTAATCATCAAGGTTTTGTCCTCCGTATTCCATACTGATCGTTATACATTAATGGATTCATGCTGCAGCTTCTAAATGTAAACGATCCCCTCCAAATTTTATCCAAGTTTATCTGTCTGAATGAAAGTTGGTATTCTCACCCTGATGAGTGCGAAATCGTAGTCAATTGTCCAGCTGTCGTATCTGGAGTGGGAGATGATCTGAGCCGCCTGATGAACGGAACCACCACTACCGCGGCTGGATGTGCCAGCACGGAGGCTGATACGGCTCACAGAGGCACTGAAATACAAAGCAAGTACACAGGTAAGTAAGGAAATAGTCTTATCGCTCAAACAAGCTGCTCAAAGAATCATTTATTTCTCCTTATATATACGGCTAATAGGATGCCACAACAAAATGGAAAGAACGGTGGTACGTTCCGGATCAGGGGTTTCCAAATGGCGGCCCACGGGCCGCATGTGGCCCGCGAGGACTTAACAAAATATTTTTAAGGAATGTGTAGAAAGTTTACAAAAAATATTTCATAGGTCGTTCAAAAATGTATTTTAAATACCCTTTATATACCCAAGTCATAACTATTTTTTAAAATATTATTGTCTATTTTCAAAGTATTCTTCTTGTTCTGAATGGATAATTTTTATTAAAAAATTAAAATCCAAACTTCGGTGGCAAATAAGCCCTCACAAATGCCAGTACTAGCTCTTAACCATTATAAAAATGGCTATGGGATCCATATGACATCTTAACTCCATGCCAAACTGACAGTGGACATTTCGTGCAACGTAGCATGCAGTGAATACCACGAAATACTTTAATTGCCATTGGTGTAAGAAGCGGTTTTAATTCCTCGTTCTTCTCTCAATGGTAGTACTGGCTGGTACACAGTGATGCACACTCGAAGAAATGTTCAGAGAAGAAACCTTCATTTCAATTGAGCTATGTGTATTCTCTCATACCGATACCTCTGTTCTATTTGCAGAATTTTACAAAAATTTGCCTATTATTAAAGTCCGGCCCGCGATCATGCCTAAGATTCCCAAAGCAGCCCTCGAGCACTCACAAATTGGAAACCAATGTTACTTCAATCGCTATAGATTTTCAGAGGCTTCAGGTTGTGTGGCATGGAATTGTAACACGCCCTCAAATGTCATCGAACTCAGCCGAGATCGGACAACTACTATTGGGACAGGAAGACAATGACTAAGCAACTAATAATAATAATAATAATCGTATGGCCTCAGCTACCGTTTGCAGACATTTCGATTTGACGCCATCTGGCTGTCTGCTCGTCAATTTCGACGTTCCGGTTTACTCTGTCTGCCATCTAGCGGACCTAGAGTAAACCGGATCTCTCTTGGGCGTCTATGGCTGAGATTTAATTAATTTTGTCGGGTAAATACCAAATGTATCACCAGAGTTCTTTTACATGCCGACATCGTACGACATGGAGTGTCGAATGGACTTTTTTCCGCCCTTCAAAAATCCGACTACCTCTGCCGGGTTTGAACCCGCTATCTTGGGATCCGGAGGCCGACACTCTACCACGGATCCACAGAGGCAGCACTGCAACTGCGCCACTGAGATGGATACATTAGAGTTTTATGACAAACATTGAATATCTACCTCACGGACTATTTGCTCAGTGCTAGATTTCTTAAAAAGTACAACGTTAACAATAATAAACGGAGTCTGACTCCGTTAGGTATCGAAGGTAAGGTAAGGGTGTATTCTGCCCGAAGGCACGTCCGAACCCCTGCAGATGTGTGCCTGAGCCGGAGGTTACGTACGGTAGGGTGGCCAGTTCCTTTCCTCTCCTCCATTCCCTTACCCCCGCCAAGAGCGCGTTGCAACCCATCCAAATCCTGACCACGTCCAATGTTGCTGAACTTCGGATATCTCACGGGATCCGGTGTTTGAACACGGCTACGGCCGTTGGCTGTTAAGTATCAGAAGAATCATATAATTTAAAAGTATGAAGAAACCGACTCACGTTATGTTTAAGTATTCGGTGTATGTAAACAAAAGATTCTGTTCAATGTTACCTATTTCAAAAGTTGATCACCTACTTTCCCGGCTAATTTTACACCCACTGAGCAAAAATCAAAGACTATCAAGACATACGGAATAAAATGTACTCACCCCGCAACACAGTGGGCAGCTGTCAGAGCCCATTCAGTACTGATGATGGAAGCTCCACAGATATGACTACCTCCCGACTGAAGAGAAAGCTGAAAAGAAACAGCATCCTCAGTATCGTTCGATGATGAAAACTATCACACTATGTTATTAGTATTATCTTCTTTTCCTGCCGCTTTTTCCCACACCTGTGGGGTCGCGGGTGCGAACTACGTCGCACATGTGGATTTGGCCCTGTTTTACGGCCGGATGCCCTTCCTGACGCCAACCCTCTATGGAGGGATGTAAGCACTATTGCGTGTTTCTGTGGTGGTTGGTAGTGTAGTGTGTTGTCTGAATATGATGAGGAGAGTGTTGGGACGGACATATACACCCAGTCCCCGAGCCAGAAGAATTAATCAGAAGCGATTAAAATCCCCGACCCGGCCGGGAATCGAACCCGGGACCCTCTGAACCGAAGGCCAGTACGCTGACCATTCAGCCAACGAGTCGGACTATGTTATTAGTATTATATTTCAATAAAATTCGCAAACCTTAATGAACAGTAGATTACTTTTCCACAAAATTGTTGTTAGTTCGTGTCCAGAGAATGATGCTCCTGGTCTAATAGAGGCTGATGTCTTCAAGGTCATATATTTCAAAATGACAACAAAAACAACAACCGTTCCCAAAGTCCGACAATGTTAATTAGAGGCATAACAGTTTTAAAATGTTATAATAATATTAATTTACCTTGCGGTTTTACAATACTGCTTTGCATTCCAACACATGTTGAAGAGAGCAGAAGGATTTCGTCTGCGAAAACCAGGCGAGCAATGATTTTATTATTAAGATGTCGACTTGAAATATACTCCTTCCCTTCATTTCCTTATAAATCGTTAATATACAGGATGAACAATATAAAGGACAGTTTGCACCAGTGCCTTAGTCCAACATTCGAATGTAACTTCTCCTACAATTTTATTTAATCGTATATTTAACCTCTGAATAAAATTCTTCAATAGCAATAATCCTTTTCTTTGTCACCTCTATTCCACCTAGTTTCGTGATGACCACCTGTCTGCTGACTGAATGAAAGGCTTTTGTATATCTATAGCTGTAATATAGATCTTACCATTTTTTCTATTTAAATATCTATCCATTATCGGATTAATAACAAATATTTATTCTGAAGTTTTTCATTCCTTTCCTGAACCCGAACTGGCATACCGAGAGTACAGGGTTTTCAAGATAGATACGTTCGACAGTTTCCAGACTACCTAGTCTAATTAACTCCTCAAGAAACAAAAGCTGAACACTTTAAAAATGCATTACGTACCTGGTAGGGAAAGTTCTTGATGTCAGCAGAGGAGCCTCCTACGATCCTGCCGTCCAGACGGGGACGAGGATTAATTGCACTTCCTGAAACAGAAAGAGGAAGATCATGGTTAATAATAATAATAATAATAATAATAATAATAATAATAATAATAATAATAATGATAATATTAATAATAATAATAATAATAATAATAATAATAATAGCAGTCCCATAGTAAAAGGATTTTGGGAAGATAAAAAGAACAAGAAGATCAAGAATACCAATGCTAAATAATGGTTCTACGTGCTCCTTAGAGGGCCAAACGCATGTATATATATACATAATAATAGGAATGATTACAAAATATTGTCGTTACGTTCCACTAGGAATTTTTGTGCTTTTTGGAGACCTCTGAGTTTTGTCCGTCTGGAATACTTTACGTGCAGACAGGTGGTTGATGCACTTGAGCGCCTCCAAATAACACCGATCTGAGGCGGAATGCAACCGGCCAACTTGATCGTCTGTGCTACGGAGTCCGACAGGTTAACGATGAAAAGGACGTTGAGTTCGAATCATTTGGACGTAGGTTGGCCATACGTATTGTTTTATCCGTAACTATATGATATTTTGCCGTTTTGTTCCACGCACGGTGCAAATCACAAACAGTACGCCAAATATTCCGATTTTGGAAGTGACTATAAGATTTGTATTTTTGAATCTGGCAGATCACCGAGCGAGTTGGCCGTGTGGTTAGGGTCCCGCAGCTTTGAGCTTGCATCCGGGAGATAGTGGGCAGCCCTGAAGATGGTTTTCCGTGGTTTCCTATTTTCACACCAGGCAAATGCTGGGGCTGTACCTTAATTAAAGCCACGTCCGCTTCCTTCCCACTCCTAGGTCTTTCCTGTCCCATCGTCACCATAAGGCCTACCTGTGTCGGTGCAACGTAAAGTAAATAGCAAAGGGGAAAAAAGGAATCCGTCAGAAAGTAATTTAAATGATTAAATCATCAAAACTGCGCACTATGTCAGTTTGTTTAGTTCCTTTTAAATATATTTCCATCAAATGCTCTAACAGAGGAAATTTTCTTTATCTTGAATATTAAAAGGGGGAGATGAGAGAAACAGATCTACAGTTGGTGTAAAACAATGAATTGTGCGGTTAAGGTTACGACTAAAAGGATATTCATTTGGTGTATTGTCCAATATGGGAATTTAAAGAAGGTAGCTAAAAAGTGCTTAATTCAATTTTTGATCTGCTGATCGTTTGTGGTATCAAAAACTCACTGTCGGTACGTGTGTTCCTATTCTCCCCTCTGAAATCTGGCAGCTGTATACGGATGTAACAATACCATTTCGAAAATCCAACATTCATTGGCCCGCATTGGAAACATAACCCACTTTAGTGAATATCTAGTGAGGATGTCGCTCGGCTATCTCGATCCAGGCGGCTCTCAAACTTGGAGCGTGGAGTGACGACAATGCTATTGCTCCCAGTTACTTGAGTTGGGTTCCCCACTTTTTAGTTGCATATCTGTCCTCCCTTGCTCACCTCTTATTCTGTTCCCAACCCGATGATATAGGTGTTGCGAGATATAGGGAGTCTTTCGTTTGCCACCCATCATGGTCCTTCACTTTCTTTGGCCAATGATATCAGTCTTCAAAGTGTCAATCCTCTTCTCATTTCACCTGTGGTTGGATGTAAGAAAGGATTATTGCACTTACCCTTAAAACAACTATCACCAATATCTATCACATCCCAGAGGAAGTACCCTTGAAAGCCGATGCTTTATCTACCTTTTTATTTCATCAAAACAAACCCCCTAAGCTCTTAGTAGACATCTTCTATTATATGTGAATTAAGCTTAGTTCTGGGGCCGAATGCCTCTCCTGACATCAACGTAATGTAGAGGGATCTATTCACCATTATGTGTTACTGTTGCGGTTTGTACTGTGTAATGCTATATACCTAAACGTAAGCATAACAACCCTGCTAGAGGAATTAATGAAACGTGGATAAAATCCCTTGCCTGGCCGGGAATCGAACCTGGGGCATACTGAACTGAAGGCCGCTTCGCTTCCAATTTAGTCAAGGAATTGGGCTACGCTGTTACTTGCTGTATAAACTTCGAGAAAGCAGTTGAGAAATTATGTCAACATCACTTCTCATTCCACCTGTAGTTAGATGTAAGAGGGAATGATTGCATTAGCAATAATCACCAATCATCCATCATTACGATAATAATATAATAATAACAATGAAAATGGTAACGTAATTTGAATGAACTCATATGACAAAATAACCAAATGCACAGCCACATATATAGACCAAGAAAAACTAGATGTCCACACCAGATTTAAAAATAGAGTAATAAACTAAATTTCAAAATTAAAAAAAATAACAAAACTGCCAGTACAGTTCCGAAAGAGTTGACGTAAGCGGAAAATAACATAGCCTAACGGAAAATTACCAGTGTAATAGACAGCCCATTAAATGCTCATTAAGGACCCCTGCATAGTTTACAAAACAAATTTAATACGATAATAATAATAACAATAAGGAGAGTACTAAAACTAAAACACCTAAAAGTAAACTAAAGCGTGTCATTGACTTAGCCAAGGTGGGTGGCGTGCCATGCCGGAAGGTTTACGGGCTGACCAGCCTGCTAGACTCTTCTTCTTCTTCTTTGTCTGTTTACCCTGCAGGGTCGGTTTTTCCCTCGGCCTCAGCGAGGGATCCCACCTCTACCGCCTAGGGCAGTGTCCTGCAGCTTCACACTCTGGGTCGGGGATACAACTGGGGAGGATGACCAGTACCTCTCCCAGGCAGACTCACCTGCTATGCTGAATACTGGCCTTGCGGGGGATGGGAAGATTGGTAGGGGTAGACAAGGAAGAGGGAAGGAGGCGGCCGTGGCCTTAAGTTAGGTACCATCCCGGCATTTGCCTGGAGGAGAAGTGAGAAACCACAGAAAACCACTTCCAGGATGGCTGTGGTGGGAATCCAATCCACCTCCCGAGGCTGAGTGGACCCCGTACCACTTTTCAAATTTCATGGCAGAGCCGGGAATTGAACCCGGGCCTCCGGGGATGGCAGCTAATCACACTAACCACTACACCACAGAGGCGGACGCCAAACTCACGCCAACGATAAAATACCAGTATTGCAATAAGTTGCATTCTATGCTAGAGTGGAGAAAAATGTGGGTTTCATTAATATAAGTTCCATATTTCAAGTTTTTAAGTATTTAAACAAAAATAAACGTAACTTTTAATACATTTCTAAGTATTTGTGAGTGCGATTTGGTAGAATCTGATGATGTTCTTTTAAGAACAAAACATTTCATCCTATTTTAATTAAATTGTTCATTTTTCAGGTGTAATACAAGTTACCATATGGTTTCCTTTTCAGGTACTTTATAAATGTGTTTATTACAAATTAGTTCCGGCAGACTGAAGAGTTATAAAATAAAGCGAATGATCACTTACCCAGGCATGACGCCACCATACACACGAGGATTGCTGCTCTCATCATCTTGTCAGTGTTATGAACCACGACTCTGAGATATTCGGCGAAGCCACAGTCTTTTATACAATTCATTGCTCACTGAAATCACAGTTGTTCATATTTGGGTTTTTCCTCTTATCACAGGGGATCATCAACCTTATCTCACTGAGGTATTATAACCAAATTAACAACGTCAGTTTAGATAAATGAATGGAATTCCCTTTTCCTTGTTTATCAATAAAAGGAGTATTTATCTATTCAGTGCAGGCCCGGAACTAGGGCGGGGCACGGGGAGCACGTGCCCCGGGAGGCACATTTCAGGGGGCGGCAAAATTTGGAAAGTTTATTAAAAAAATAATACGTTATTTAATTTTTTCAAAATAATAATACCACAATTAATATTGTTTAATTTTATTTAATTTTGTTGCCCAATTCATCAACTTCATTACACTGACACTGTACACCAAGTTATTTTCTTCATTATAAGACACGACACAAGAATTAACGTAATTCAAGGGTCTGGAGTGAGTCTTATACTGTTATGTCTACTTCTGATACGAAAATTAATAGCAAGAGCGCTCGGCAGCGGGGTCGGGCTCGAAAACAGCCTGACCTTGACGCAATGCCCGAGCATCTCATCTGCCTCACTCCCTTTCTCCCCATGCTCCTCTCTGCTTCCGTAAACAGTAAACTAAACAGACACCTGCAGTCATCCTTGTCGTTATCGACGGCTACACCTGTAGCCTGCGTACACTGTTGTCTGCGTGTGTTGATAGGAATCGACAGATGTTTTATTTTATTTGCATTTAGTATTTAGTTATTAGTGTTCGGAGTGTTGGTTAGTTATTCGTGTTACCGTTTATCAGCGTTTGGAAAACGGAATTGTTTAGTACACTTTGAGCTGCGTTTTTATCAGTTTCTAAATTATGGATGGCAGAAAATGTCTCAGTGGAGGCGAGTACAGCAAACTTGCCAAAGAAAAAAAGAAGAAAGAAAGCCATGTGGTGTCACAAACACCAAAATTAGAAGCATTAAAAAAAACTAATGTTAATGAAGAAGGCTAAAAAGAAAAATCAGGTAAGTAAATATTAATTTTTATTTCAATAATTAAATTCTAGCACACTAGGGAAGAGATGAATTAATTGTGCCTTATCGGACTTTACGACAACTGTTTTAATACTTCATTTTTTAATATATCATATTACTGATTGAATTTTAATCCCGGCTTTTAATATTTTAGATGACATTGAAGCTGGAGAGCAAGGCACGCAACATATCGAACTTTGCAAGAAACTCAGTCCTACTGGTGAAGCGAATGAAGATGAATTATTATCTCGTCCAGACCCTACAACGGGTCTTCAAGAAACGTCCGAGTTTTCCTTTGATTTTAGGGATCCTGGTTCAAGGCTACAGAATTTTTCAGATTCTGAAAAGTGTTACATAACAAAAATGAGCTTTGAAAATCAGATTGAGCCAAATTTAATAACAGCAGAGAAGGATGTAACTTAACGAAAGATTGGTTTTATATAGTTCTCAAAAATGGAGAAAAAGTGAAGAGATCATGGTTAGGCTATAGTGAAAGTAAGAAAGCTCTATGTTGTGTTCCCTGCAGACAGTTTTCACACTTAGCATCAAAACAAGTGCCTTCCTTAGATAAAGAAAGAGGACTTACTAATTGGAGAAAACTCAGGGAAAAATTGCCTGAACATGAAAATTTATCCAACCACAAACTTTGCTTTTGTTCGTGGAAAACGTTAGAATCCTGTTTAGGAAAGGGAGGTATTGATGCAGAACTCCAAAACCAGATCCATCAAGAAAAGTCTGAACGCAATACCAGATGGCCTGAAAGATTAGATGCGGTCGAAGCTGTGTATAAACATTACGGTGTCACTGCCTCTCAATTATACAACGATCTTAAACTATATGAAATTCAGCAAAGTAGTGTGGGAACTCAGAAAAAATATCTTAAATACCGCTACCTTTCCACTTATTAAGCCATGTAAATGAATTTTCACCAAATTAATTAAATAGGACGAAATATAACCCCCTAGATACATTTTAGATGCTCAGTTTTACTCTTAATTCATCCTCGGCTTTAAAATTCTTAGGTTTCTCTTTCGTCTTCTCTTCCTTGTTAGTATAGTGTATGTTTATGAAATGTTAAAAGTATTATTGTAATCTCCTAGATGTTTAGTTTTTAATCTTATTCTTATATCCTCAGTAGGAAAATGTATCTTACGCTTTTTATGTATCCTTTTATTAGATTTTGTACGTTAGGTGATACATTTAAGTTAAAGTGGCAGTTAGTTACAGCTAAAGGGACCTCTGGTCCTACTTGTAATTAACTTTAAATAAATATATTTCTATTCTATTTCTATTTCTAAAGTTGTGCAGGCTCTAGGGAATCTTAAAAACCATGATCTCTCAACACGTCAAACTAAGAGTGAGGCCAGCTCCCCTTTGAAAAATATTGGGAAACTTGAATTCATGGTTTTCACATGTTTTTGGGATGCTTTGTTCAAAAAGATCAGTCATGTCAAGGAGTTTTGCAAAGAAAAGATGTTATTGTAGATTTGGCTGCCCGGAACCTTCAAGGGCTTTTAACGCTCTTGAAGTCTTACAGAGAGTTCGCTCCATCTGAGGCCATTACTGAGGGTAAATTCTTAGCAAGCATGAGAGATCTACCATCTGAATTCTCAGAAAAAAGGCTAAGAGCCTTATTTATAAAAATAAACTATAGGAAGGCTACCCTAAAATTACTACTGCACTGATAATGTTTCTCACGTTGCCAGTTACAGTGTCATCTGGAGAACGAAGTTTTGGCAAACTCAAAATCATCAAAAACTACATGAGAAATACAACGGGACAGGAGAGACTCTCTAACCTAAGTATAATATCAATTGAACACAAACGAGCATCCCTTATCAACTTTGACGACATCATCAGTACATTTGCAGCTAAGAAGGCTCGAAGAATTCAATTTTGAGGTACAATACATTACACATTTTTGTATTAGTCATGTATAAGTGTATTAATATAAGTGTTTTTCATAAGTAAAACTTCTTAATAGTATACATATGGTGTGTAATTTCAACTGCCGCATCTAAAAAAATAGCTTACGGAGGTATTATATTTTAGTGGTAGGGGAAGGGAGCGGGATCGGAAGTTGGGGGGCGGCAAACTGATCTTTGCCCCCCTGAAAAGTCTCCTAGTTCCGGCCCTGATTCAGTGGTGATCATGCTCAATGTGTTGGAGGACTGGAGAACTAACATAACCATTCTGTCAGAGAAAGAAATAAGAAGCTTTAATGATTTGATCTGACTTCATTTTATATGGGCTAGAACCTTTGTAGAGGCAACTGGTTAAATATCACTAGGAGAAAATAGACACTGTATCTATTCCAAAGTTCTACTGTCCTTCGACGGAGTCTCCAGTGTTGTGAGATACCCGTTGCCAGGGTTTTGAAGCCCGTAGCTCGTCGCCGCCAGCGCTTGTTATGTTGACTGCTTGAAGAGAGCGGTCTACTGCCTAAAGCGAGACGACTAAGGCATCAACAGTGGACTGTCTTGTAGGGCCTGTCCTTCAAACGGCGTATGTGCAGCAGCCCAAGGGGAGGAATGAATCAAGCGATAATAAAGGTGTCCTGTTAGGCAGTTAACCAGTGAATAAGTAGGCCTATCGTAATTTTAAATGATACAATTAAAGCAAAGGAGAGGAAGAATACATCATATCTTTTTTACTTTGAGGCAGGAACCATAATATTTTATTATTTTCTTACAAAATAGTTCAGAATGAAAAAGCTGTTTTTGTTGTAAAGTAATTGAGAATATGAAATCCCTGATCTTTCCTGTGGCACGTCTGTCTGTTAGTTAGGTTGGATCATCAAATAGCACCACCGAAGGCTATGCGGTTATGGTCAAACCGCACAAAACGCATGACGATACAAAAATGAGGCACCTAGGCGTAGTGAGTTGTGAGGTAGTTTGCCAATGCTTTCTTTACTAAACCGGAAATTACTAGTGCAGAACAACAGCCCTAAGAGTAGCATCTTTCACAACATCCGCATATACTAGTCTTGCTTCAAATGTCATAGTGTCCAAACCGTCACAGCCATAAATTGTCTCAAATTTCGGTGGGAGCTACATTTTGCCTGGCCTGTGTCAGGAGCCAAATACAAAAATACAGGATCCATCAAGAAATAGAAAGAAGGCGCATCTGCAGTTGTGTAGATAAGGCGGTGATAGGAAGAATATAACTCCCTTATGAGGCGCTTGTACTCATGATACATTTATTATTTTAAGGAGATAAATGTAATAATATCCATTTGCATAATATCCATTTAAAATGTATATTATTATTATTATTATTATTATTATTATTATTATTATTATTATTATTATTATTATTATTATTATTATCCCCAAGGAAAAGTCGTATGAACGCCACTGCGCATTTGTGGCATAATATTTTAGAAATATGAACCCAGGAATATGTTCCAGTCACACTAATTTATGTATAAAAATAAACGAAATGATTAGTTATACATTTTATACCTAAAACAAAAGTAATTCTTCGCGTTGATACCTATGTAACCTACCTCTATCAACTTGTCCCGCACTCTGCACTGCAGTGATTGAATTAGTTGTCTCTCCCCGGGTGCACACTACAGCGCTCCTCAGCCGCTGACGTGGGGCAGTTCACAAATCTACAGAAAAGTTGTAGAAGTAAGGATTTTGCTGCCATGGCATCCCTCAGCTGCCGAAAACTGCATCCGCCTTCCTTGTCGAAAGCGAAAAGTGTCGAAATGTAAAACATGTAAAGCTTCTTTATATCGTCACAGGGTAGCAGAATATCCTACTTTCACTATTGATGAAGTATTGTAATGTTCCAGCATTGCTACCAGGTGGTAAGTTTCTGAACCAACATATTTCTGTTTTAATTTATTAATTAATTGTACTGTTGGATAGAAGACAGACCTCAGGACTCTCAGACCCTTTTACCCTTATACTTGTCTTTGTCATCCTTACGGTTGATATATTGCACTTCTGTGAATTTCGTTGTTATACAGTAGTGACTTTTGCAGCGTCATAAGAATGAGAAGTAATGTGACTTGTATGACGAAATTAGCATTTTAGCTCCTTTTCACAAATGAAAAGAAGCAATTTAAATGTATTTTGTTTGTAATACTATTAATACACTACGAAATATGGGAAAGAGTTTGAAATAGGCCTTATTCGTTTCATTTCTAAATTTGTAAGTGTTAAAGATTTTGTATTGTTAATTTACTAAGTTTATTTTATAACAGTCCATAATTTAATTTTGTATGATATAAAACCACGTTATTTTCTACACCCAAAATTTGAGTTCTTATTGATTTTTTTCGGTTTAGATTAAGAAATGTCCGACTGACACTTTCAAATCAAACATTATTTCATATTAATCAGCCGAACATTCAACAAGATTTAAAACTCTAATAACAATACAATGTTGTGTTGGAAAAATTATAATTTTGTAATCAATAAAGGCCTTTTTTCATTTAAAACTAACTAAACCCGGCCACGCTTCGCTATGGCTCAGTCTGGTATGAAATGAATAGGTAAGTAAATAAAAGTATTCTAGCGAACATAGATTCACCGAGAAAACACATCACTCCATTCGATACGCTGCCTTGCGTCGCTGTGGAATCAAAGGAAAGCAAGAAAAGATATGTTTTTCACAGAAAATCATTTTCTGATGTAAAGTTAATGGATTTATTACATTTTGTGTTTGTCCGTTTTTTGCACAAAATTGCCCATGCGAGAAGCAATCGCTTTCTAAGTTCAAACCACACAATTGCAAAGATTGCCTTGCTCTTTATTGATAGTCAAAGCGAACGCTAGGCATATTGGAAAATGAAGTCGTTTAAACTCGATCGTTCATGTCGGTTGGAATGAGTGGTATTCGTGGTATTCACTTCTATGAGGTCCAATCAGAATTGTTGCTTCAATTAGATTGTTCATCAACATTTTAACTACTAATCGTGTGCCATTGCATAACTTTGGCTGAGTGATGTTTATGAGTAGTATAATCGGCACTCCAATTTTCAAATTCAGAATATGTGACGGTAATCCGGGTACATCGAGAGAATAAAGAAATTCCGCTGGAAAATTCACTACTTCACTCTGGTTCATCACGGAGTCAATGGATTTGTATGACACTGTTTCACTTGCGATTCTGTTTAGAATGTTGTTGTTCATATCGTGTACCTCGACATTCTTAGCCGCTCGAATAGCTCTTCCGCTCAGCCATACGTGATTTCAACAGGTTCTTACGATGCTTTGGAAAACCGTGTCTACTAATTCTTCTTTGAATATACGATGTTTCAGAAATTAGATTGGAAGGTGTTTTCTCCTATTTCTGGATTTGTAGGTATAGTGCCGTTACCGCTCTCGAATAATGGTCTTAAAACGTGTTTGCTGTTGGATCGGTTCGAAGCTGAACTCTTATATTTGTTGATGAATGCATTTTTTGACTGTGTTCCAAAAAGTTGAATATTTCAAGCCAGCATGCAATTTAGCAGCTGGTGTTGAGTGAGATATAGCTAGAAATGTTTGCGTGATGTCACGAGATAGTAACAACAAAGCTCCACCAAATGAAACCTGATTATTTCCCAACTCTTTCAATGGGCGGCCTAATGCTTCCAATGACTTCTTGTGAGCCTTTGTACACTCATTCCATACAATGAGTTTGCATTCCTGAAGAAACTTTCCCATTCCTGATGTTTTTTAAATGTTACATGTTAGGTTTTCTGCGAATTGCATGTTTAGTGACAATTTAATAGCTGAATGCCCTGTTCTCTTTCCTTCCATCAACGTGACTGCAATGCTTGAAGAAGCAAGAGCTGGCGCAATATGGCCGTTTGAACGGGTTTTAGCCAAAATCAATGAAACTAAGAACGTTTTTCCAGTTCCATCTGGAGCGTCTAAAATATGAAATCTACCGGACTGGTTGACCACAGCTTGTACGATGGTCCTTTTTTCTGAAAGGTAAATTTACAATCTCATAAACATTGAATAATTTTTCATAAAGTACAATCGAAAAGTGAAGTTGGAGAAGGGGGCAAAGTTATACAATGCAAAGAAGCAATTGAATGAAAACACTTTTTAACAATAACAAAGTATCTAGTTGAGAATTTATGAAGAAAGCTAAACTTGAAGAAAAATTAGGAAGAAGTTAAAGCTGTAGGAAAGCGAAAAATCGCAATATCCAAAATTTACTTTGAAACATCTGCAAGCTATTGAAAATACCAAATTGATAAATGATGACTGAGGAAAGTTGGGCGCCACCTGTAAAAACAATTACAGGAATAATGTGTAGAGCAACGAGCAACTCCTTCTCCCAAGGCGACGGTCATCAGGCTGATGAAGCTCCAGACTTACTTTACAACCTTACCTGTTGCTGTTTACCCCTGAAATAAAATTTGGATAGCATGCCAGGTTTTTACTCACTCCACCGATAAAATATTTTTCACTCACTAGCTTCACTACAACCATTTACTCCCAAAACAATATTAAAACAAAACAAAAACCAACAATTATCATCACGTGATGAAACCAGTATAAACCTACACAAACAACATCTACAAGCTATACACCACAACTGTACATAATTCTGAAGGCCAAGCTTCAAATTGATTATCCTGCGGATATGAAGACTGTCCCTTCCTAACCTTAAATACATTAGCACAATGGCATCATCACCGTGGAATCTTACCACATGCCATAACTGTACAAAAAACCCATCCACCTCACTATACTCTGTTACTAAGCCATACACATCCACAATGTAAAATGTCTGCTGCAGGATTAATAAATAACGACAACCATGTCGTATTATTCAAAGAATGAGCAAGTAATAAACACTTCAGCTACGTTTCCGTCAAGTTGTAATTAGTTCTGTGCACAACATATTACCTCCAAATTACACATATAAAAGACTGCCCACAATGTGCATTTCCTCGGCGAGGAATCCATAGTCTTACTCACAAAAGAACACTCTGTAGCATCTTCCACCAACCGCTCACCGGGAATTTGAATGAACGAGTAATGCACTCGTCATGACTCGGTAATTGTGCAGTAATGCACCCGTGAAGAACTCGTACAGCAAAGACTTTGCAGCGGCAATCGTCTTCAACAGCAACCTCAGTATCAGTGATCAGTAGGCCTAACCGCAAACTCGAGCACATTAAAAATAAACTCGTAGCATGCACGCACAATATGTTTCGTCCATCACTCCATAACAAGCAAGCTGAGAAACTCGTTGCACGCGCACACATATATAGGCTCGTTCAATGTGGCGTAGAGACTACTAAAATCCACAGGAAACAACACTACCACTGCCACATCTTCAAGCGTCTCTTGGTGAATGCAAACTTGTTCGAAATCGGAGCTTTCAGATTGGTTACCAAGCTGCCGATCCGCAAATAGCGAACTTGCACGTTTGTCCACATTGATGAATTATCATCTTCAGCATCCACTTCCCGGTCTAAGCCCGGGTTTCTAAACCATATGTTGTAACACTTCCAACTGACTTCAACCGTCTTTCCCGATATAGCCACTGTTTTTCGTGTTGTACAATTCTTGAGCAACCCACACTGCCATGCCATGTGCAGGCACTTACACAAATTAAATTAAACATTTACAATATTCCCTACTACAAATTCTTATAATATTACGTTTTTACATTATAAATGAACAAAATTACATGATTTTCATGACTTCAATATTACGAATTATCTTACGAAAATTCCCCAACCTAAAAATGTGGGAATCGTACATTCGTACGGTTAAAACTTGAAGTGATTCTGGAATTTCATTATTACTGACAGCACGATTTCATTGCAGAAAGGGTTGAAGCTGTGAGTCCACTCATTATGGCTTAGAAGAAACACTTCAGAATAGTATTGAAAACTGATAGGTTGACGTTAGTTCACTGAAGTTATAAAGAATAGTCTATATTTATGGATAACTGTTATGGAAAGGAGGACAATGATGTTTTAGTAAAATTGCGCTTGCGGAAGTGGAAAGGATGGTAAATAAACTACATTGCCATTGTCATAAAGCAACAGGAATAGATGGAATAGTCCTGACATGCTGAAACATAGTGAGAAGTCAGAGATGAAATGGCTTCAGAGTGTACTAAGATTTGCATGGTATGGTAGTAATGTACCTTCTGACTGAGCAAAAGTACACCTATCGATATGAAAGGGAACAGGAGGGATTGCAACACTATCGAGGTATTTCATTGATCAGTGTACCAGGAAAGGTGTTCACTGGATTTTGGCAGGGAGGATGGAGTAAGTGGGATGAAAGCCAGTGAGGTTTTAGACCACATAATGGCTGCCAGGATCAGATTTTCAGTATGTGCATGGTAACTGAAAAATGCTATGAGAGGGATAGGGAGTTATGTGTATGTTTCCTAGATCTAGAGAAGGCATCTGATATAGTACCGAGGGAAAAGATGCTAGCCGTACTGGGGGATTATTAAATGCAATCAAATACATTTGTGTTTACAATTGGGTTGCAGTTAGAATTGATGATAGAATTAGTTTTTGATTCAAGGTGCTTCCTTGCCTCAAGTTTCTGGCTTTGGCTTTCCAGTTGTTTTTGCATCTTAAAGAGCGTTTCAAGGTAATACCAAGTTACACATGGTTCAAATTATGTTCTACTCATTGTTGGCTGAAGTTTACTTTGAGTCACTCTTGTGCTATTCGCCTGCTCAGATAGAACGCGCATACTTCTATCTTAGCTGGATTTGGACAGAGTCTCCACTTCTTCTAGAATGAATTCAAGGTTTCCATCTCACTGGAAAGACTACTTTACCATTCATCTAGTGAGGCAATTTGGATATCGATAGCTTAAGTATTCAGTGGAGCAGACTTTGTAGCTGATAGTTCCAATCGTGTCGCTGGTGTACAAGTTGAAAAGCAGTGGTGCTAATACCAACCCATGAGGTAATCCACTCTTTATTGAAAATGGCTTGTTCGTCTTTGCCCTATGGTGACCTTCAAATAGCGGTTTGTCAACACATTCTTCAGATGTGAGGTAAGCTTTCGACAAAGTACGTACTTTTTAAGTTTGAGCTGTAGTCCGTCCAGTCAAATCGAGTAATATGCCACTGTCAGGTCAACAAAAGCGGCTGATGCCTTTAACTTCTTCTGGAACCCTGTCTCACTCTATGATGTCAACGCAAATACTTGTTCATAGCCGCTCCGATTAATTCTGAAACCCGCCTGATACGATAATGTTATATGATTTACCACTCCCTGAATTCGCCTAAGAATTTTCAAACGTTTCTACAAACACTGAATAGTGAATTGCCTTGGTAGCTTGAAGGATCATCTGCTCGTTTTCCTGGTTTGAGAATTACCAGGGTGGGAACTATCTTGAGCACCGAAGGAATAATCCCAGTCTTCAGGATATCACTGAAGGAGACCTTGAACGACGTTCTTCCATGCTTTCCGAGATATCTTAAAATGCTTAGAATATATTACCTAATCTGCAGCCTTCCTAGTTTTTAGCAAGTTGATGACTCCAAAAATTTTTACTCGTATGCATAAGAAAATAATACTGCCTTTTGGTATTCGTCATCCCACTAGAGGATGAAATAATGGTCCACGTACTATTCTCTGAGTTTTATTTTATATAAACTTAGTGAGTCACTCGTTTCTATAGTACAGTAAACCTCACTTCCTTCAGTAGTCACTACCCTATCAAATGCCCTGGATAGGATTTTATCGATAGAATCCGCTTGACCCCTTGAATCTATTTTTTTATTTGCTAGTGTTATAACGTCGCACTTAAACATCGAAGGTTTTCGGCGACGCAAGGAAGAGACGGACATTATTGGAAAGTTATCGGCCATGTTCTTGATTAAGGTACAGCAGTGGTGCTAATACCAACCCTTGAGATAATCCACTCTTCATTATAAACGGTTTGTTCGTCTTTTGCCCTATGGTGACTTTGAAATAGCGGTTTGTCAACACGTTATTCAGAAACGATGAAAGCTTTCGAGAAAGTACGTACTTTTTAGTTTGAGCTGTAGTCCGTCCAGCCAAACCGTCTAGTATGCCATTGTCAGGTCAACAAAAGCTGTTGATGTCTTTAACTTCTTCTGGAACCCTGACTCACTCTATGGTGCCAATGCAAATAATTCTTGCCTGGTGTGAATATATGAAACCACGGAAAACCATCTTCAGGGCTGCCGACGGTGTGATTCAAACCCACCATCTTCCGAATACAAGCTCACAGCTTCGCGATCCTAACCGCGTGGTCAGCTCACTCGGATTTAATCTAAAATTTCTGCTATAGGTCACTGGAATTCTGCGAGCTGATCCTTCAAACCAGCATAATGTTTTCAAACGTTCTAATATAATTAGAAAGAATGCTTTCCCAGAGATTACATACGACACATGTCAAGCTGACTGGCCTGTTATTACCCGCTTTGTGTTCATCATCCTTTACTTTAGTCACTGGGGCTATTATAGAAACTCTCCATTCGTATGGTATAGCTCTTTCAGGCGAAGAGTATTTAAGTAGTACAATGGTACTAACCAATTGCCGTTAGTATATTTCCATAAGTCCGGCTCCTTGGCTAAATGGTTAGCGTGCTGGTCACAGGGGTCCCGGGTTCGATTCCCGGCCGGGTCTGGAATTTTAACCTTAATTGGTTAATTTCCCTGGCACGGGAGCTGGGTGTATGCGTCGTCTTCATCATCATTTCATCCTCATCACGACGCGCAGGTCGCCTACAGGAGTCAAATCAAAAGACCTGTACCTGGTGAGCCGAACTTGTCCTCGGACACTCCCGGCACTAAAAGCCATATGCCATTTCATTTTTTATTTCCAAAAAATCTTATCTATTCCAGCTGCTTTTCTAGTTTTCAACATTTGTATATGTATTGAAACATATCCCTATTTTCATAATGTACACTTCTCGAACGTGGTCGTCCTTTCCAAAGAATACTCGTGATGAAACATGGGCTAACCGGAAGATACTATACCAGTAATCAGGAGTACTTACTCCCTTATTTACTGACTTTCAGCATAGGTGTTGACAAGAACTGCTCTCGACTATCTATTTTTGTAAGATTTATTATCACATAAAACTCCTACATAATAAATCAATGTTATGATATATAAATCTGAGGAAATGATATGTGAAGCATCATATATCTAGAGAAAAGTTCAAACACCACTGCTGGTCTTGATCCAGTCACGTACTGAAGCAACTCTTGCGTATACACCAGGGTAATTAGGTCGAGCACAGCCGTACCCCCAGGAGACTACACCCTGTAGCTTGCCGTTAGCAACCAGAGGGCCACCAGAGTCACCCTAGAAAAGGATTAAGGATTGTTAAGTGTCTGTTTTATTAGAAGCGTGCATAGAAACATCAGTATGATACAATGTATGTGAGCTGTTATACACGTAGAACGAACATCTTATCAGTTCCTCGTCAGCGATGGGCTAGTTCTAAAAACAATGTCTGTTTTTAGTTGATGTCTCAAACAACGTTACAGTTACAATGCTGATTAACGCACCTCTTACGGTAGGATGTCTCAGTGGCCTTTAAATTATTGAGTAAAGAATTCTTTGAAATTTGATTGAAGTTCAGCCAGGATGTTCTCTCTCTATAGTTGATGGAAAACATTTTTAGGGAGCACGTAGACTTCCATATTCCTGGTTCCTTAAGGGGCCCATAGACGTGCAATATTATTGCGCAATATCGGGGTTTGTGCAATAAAGTTGATAGTGTGTATTTCATATTGAAGGGTTGTGCAATATATTGTACGAAATCAAGAAAGTTTGAAATATATTGCGCAAATCGCAAAATACTGTGCTGTGTGTTGGCAATATTGTGCAATATCCCGTCCTCCCGCCAGTTGGTATCAACAAGCGTTGGAGAAGGTATCGTGTGATGCCAGGCAAAAAGGAGGAGAAAAAGTTTATTTTGGAGTTTATCGAAGTGTACCATGGCCTTCCGGCTCTGTGGGACGTTAAGGGCAAAGCGAGGAGTTCATCATACAATTCACCATTCACGCGCAGAAAGTTTCGAAATTCATTTGGTTCCCCTTTTCTCAGTTCATTGAGTAAATTTTCATGAGTGTACCTTTCTCTGTCTAGAAACCACTGTTTGGCCCTTGTGCTTCTTTTCTGTTTCTGCTTCTTTTTGAAACTTACGCCCACGGCGATCAAGACGCAGCAAAGGTCAGTGTCACTCAATATAATCACCAAATAAAATACCGACATGGACTGACTATATATTGCAACGCATATTGTACGTCTATGACCGCTTTGCACAATATATTGCACAACTATCAATATTATCTCCACACGATTCTAATTATTGCACAAACTCGATTTTTGTGCAATAATATTGTACGTCTATAGGCAGCTAAGAATATATTGTACAATCCGTTTTGCGCAATAATATTGCACGTCTATGGGCCCCTTTAGATTACATTTGCGTACGAAATTTCCAACCGTACGTTGAAATATTTTGTATGAGGACATCGAATCCAATAATTCACAGGTTTGTATTGCTACAATCAATACATGTCATTTTTGGTTATTATGAAACAAGTGGAAGTGGATATTACAACATGTAAAACTGAGCAAAGCAAAGTAATCTCCGGACAGGCCATGAAGGCCCTTGGAGGGGTGGAAGCTAAAGGCTTCCACTATTCGTAACCTCGGCACTTGATGGGGTAGAATGGTTAGTTCTACGCCCGGCCGCCTTTGCCCCCAGGAATTAACCTGGTACTCATTTTTGCTGTAGGCTGAGTGAACCTCAAGGCCATGTGCACCTCCGGAAGTGGAAATCTCATTTCTTAAATTTTACGACTTCCTGACTAATAATAGTGTTGTTTGTCCAACCCTTGTATCGTTTCTCTGCGGGATCGTGAATGAGGTGGGATGAATCTGTCGTGGCGGGATTTTATGGCCGGATGCCCTTCCTGATGTCAACCTACAATTGGCATAATTTCCCATCACTATACTGCTAATAATAAGAGTTAGTGTCTGACATTTCTTAGAGGGAGTTTCATTTACTGCCTGCAGATGCAGGATAAAGGGAGTGGCTGTGTGGTTGCCATGGAAACGAGGGTGGGGCGACTGCGGTTGCCATGTAGATAAAACTTCCGGGCAGCTCGTCTTGCTGGGAGTTGCCAAAACTGTCACTGTCACTGATAAGAACCTGATTGTATAAGAGTGATCGCAAATGGGACGACACCGCCTGGCCAGGTAGTCTACAACAGATCACAGCGGTCAGAATGAAGGAGGGAACAAGTGAGCCGGAAGCGAGGGGTAAGAGTATGTAGAAAGGAATGCTGGAATGCGGCAAGATCGTGAAATGGCACGTGCAGTGCTCCTCCCTCCAACCTTACCTGTCAGACGCCAACTTTAGTTAAGTCTAGTATAGGGTATAGTCCAGGCAAGCAATCATGATCCATAGTACACTTATGCGTTAACCAATTCTTCTACTTAGTTCTCTGCTTAGCAACATCTTTTTTTCTACTGTCGGCGGATGGAGAGTTGGTCTCGGCCCACAAGTGGTCGTAGTTGGCCCGTGGTCCGCCAGCTCTGCACTCCAATAGACCAACCGACCAGAAGAGGGGTGGCCACGGTTCCTCTCTGGCACTACGCCTCTGTATTCGGGGGACGGAGAGGGGCTGGTCCCACAGTCGGCTGTTCTGAGAACGATTTCCCGTGGTTTTCCATTCTCCTACACTAAGGAGAATGCCGGGACAGTTCCTAGTACAGGCTACGGTCGCCAACCCTCTCACCTTCTCCGCACATTTCCTATTCCGATACAAATTTCCTGTCCTGATAGACGGCGTCACCGTTTAGGAGGCCCGCCTCCCCCTTCAGGAAAGGAATGTAAATAATTAGTAGTAGAAATATTTTTCTGCGTTGAACATGGAAGCTTAGTTAGTGGTGCCCTCTTTGGAGGAACTAATTTAGTACCAAGAAAGAAGCACGGCCGACTTGATGCCTCGCTCTAGCTAGCTCCTTACCGGCCTTGACCGCAATTCAATAAACTTTGACCCGTTCCTAAGCTCGTGCTAATAATTCCACCATTTAAGACAGAAAACGCCATTGCCGATAAATGTGAGATTTTATAATCACCAAAATCATCAGTTTTTTTACAATAACTTCAAGAAATGTACATGTTAAATACGGAATAGAACTGTACAACTAGCCACTGATTAACTTACAAGAAAAAGAAGGTAACAACGAAAATAATATTCGGAAAACAAACACGTGAATACATAACGCAACAACAACTAACACAGTACGATTCCGAATAATATCATAACAGCGAATGAGAGCGAGCCAACCCACGTGGCGATAGCTTTCTTAAATGTGGCATCGCTGTTTTGGTTGCCGTAGCAACTGACCATTTTCGAGTAGCGTTAGTCTACTTTCTCTCGCCGGTAGAGCTAAGCGTCAGACTCCAACTAACATATGAGTTTGGTGCTGTTACTGTGGAATTATTTATGACCTTAAGAAAATAAAATTATATGCCTCGTAAATGTTGCGTCCCTGCATGTAGGGGCAATTATTGAGCCGGGTGATAAACATCTCAAAGAGAAATGGATTTAAAACTATCCACCAAGATTAATTTATCCCTTCCAAACAATTTGTGGTGAGTTAAAACTTTTCAAACTTCATTTTCTGAACGTTATATGAATTGTTTTGCTTCCTGTTTTGCTCATAATTAACAAATATGATTAGACTTTAAATCACTGCAGATAATGACGTCAAATATATTCCAAGGAGAAAAAATAAACGTTGGACCATAGTTGGGCACTTTGACATATAACAATAGTCCACATATTTATATTTAATTATTAATATATTTTAAATATAACTTTTACCGAGATTCCATGGCTCACAGAGGAATAGGAAGGGCCTGGGTTGAATGGCTGGACAGGGGATCACTTTAAGCAAACACTTACTTTAACAAAAACTGGTAATTGAATTTCTTTCCTTTCTTAAAATTCACATAGACCAGTTTAATGACATAAGAAGACAAGTTGATATAACTTGGGGATATTCACATTAACAACGAGCTCGTCAGCTCCAACAATGAATTTATTGGACTTAGAAGTCCTTAATAAGGTACAAAATTAATTGGTAGAAACGCCCAGTCGTCAACCTACATATGAAAGAGCATAATTGCTGCTGACAGGTACAATATTGTTACGAGTAAAACTCTATCTGTTTCATTACTCTCATTTATTTCAGGATGACCTAATAAATGCACACACACATATATAAACACAAACAATTACAACCAATTATGAATGGCCACACTACTAATTACCAGTCTATTTACAAATCTCCCTACCTTATGGCGCAGCAAGGGTCCAGCCCGTTCCTTTATCTGGGACAGTAATCCTTACTTTCACTTTCCCACAACTCCAGTCACCTCGCACAGCCACTGTGCGAAGACAGCCGGATTTGAACACAGTGCCCCTGGCTATACAACATACGACGACTGTTCGTTGGTTCAACTCCTGTGATAGTCCAGTACTTCGCCCAGTCCCATGCAGTGAACAATTGAATAGCTCAGCAGTATTCAACAGCAGGACGATACTCACAACAGCGAACATTAATACAGCTCCATTTATCCTCGCACTCACGATAGCGCATTTCCTCGCTGGCTCACGGCGATCCTCAGTCCACAGCATCACGCAGTACAGTCTTTCGTTCTGTCGCCTCCAGTTACACATTCACTGGTCTCTCCGACACCACAACAACAACTCCTGGTTCAAACATCGGTGGGACACCAGCGAAAGCCAACACCTCTGTCGCCCTCAGCCCAGCCACCGAACCCCAACTCACTCAGTGTCAAACTGGCTCAAACAGGGAGCCCAACTGTCGCTCACTCTAACACTGACTCCAACACGGAGTCCAAGTCTGACTCTGAGTCCAACACTGACTGACTGTCCACGGCTAGCCTCCCTTTTTATAGCTCGCGTGATTTGATCCAGAAAATTCACGATGTCACTACAGGCAGAACATTCCCGTTGAATCTCCAAGGAACTCACAGGTAAGCCGGCCGCCGAGAACAATACACGGAAAGGCCAACCTCACCCTACAGGCCGGCTGGGAGATTCTAGGTCGTCTGAGTCACCAGCCTCTTCCTGAAAGTATCGAAAAGAGCTACCATGTGGCTGGCATGTAATATTGTCCCCCCTTCGAGAGCTGATCGTCCCGATCAGTAACCTTCTCAGCTGTTCTTCGGTATTGCGCCCACCGGTCTAGATCTACCACCTTCATCTTGCACCTTGGCACACATCGTACTCGGTAGCTAACGTCGTTTATTCCTCTCATTACGTAGTAAGGGCGTTTCAACTTCCTCTGGAGCTTGGAAGACAAGAATTTCTTCCTTACGGAATTATATAGCCATCCTAGGTCACCCTCGTGATTTCCCGTGGTGTCCGCTCGTTGGTCGTGCCACACCTTCACCCGGTCGCTCTCTATGCTCGAACTCTTCTTGATAGCGGTGCTCACATCCTTCGGTCTCCTTGTCAGGTCCAGGTAGTACCTATCGGTCGGGGTAGGACGGTCCTCAGGCTGACCGAACCCCAAATCCACCGGAAGTCGCAGCTCTCTGAGCATACTTGCTACGAACAGGTACAATATTATAGAGTCTGAGCTCCAATATACATAGAGGCTAGCCTCAATCAAGCAATCAGATGCTATTTACAATCTCAATTTCACTCGGTAACCCCTAGGGTGACCCCACTTCTTCGTGTTCATATACAGTTTGCACCATGGTGGGCTTATCCATAACAAGATTTTACAGTCAGGTTAAGTATTGTTCCTCAAGGGAACCTAAACGTGTACACGGTTACCCAAAGAACCATAAAGAATATACAGGGGCATAATTACCCATACTACAAGGCCTTAAGAATAAAAAGAAAAGGTTACACAAAACAGGCGATTAACAAAAGCCAAGGAGGCGAACACGAGAACTCCTTAACGAACATTCGGGAAGGGACGAGAACCTACGTTGGCTTAGGGCCTAATGGTACAGAGGCTAATCCCATACTAAAAATGGGTGACAAAAGGGGGAATTTTAAAGGCTGAGACAAGATTTCAAAATTTAGAGGTTGAAAACTTTAGTCACCCAGCTCAAAAGTAGAAGGGGAGAGTTCCTAGGGTCACCACTCGTGCTCTCTTACATTAAATATTTATCCAGTAGGAAATGTAAATAGAGTCCAAAGACTGCGCGGAAAGCCCTACATTTCAGCACAAAATATGAAGAAAACCGTTGAAATCTTCCCCTCGAAACACACGCCGGCACAATCACATATTTGGGTCAATTCTGCCCTTACCTTTTTGCGCTGGATCTTCTTCAAGCCAGCCGCGCCCTGCCTCCTGGCCGTCTCTGACCTCCGTCGAGTCGCACTCTCAATAACTCGAGCAAATCAGACAGGACAGCCTAAATGTGTTCTCCTTAAATAGCTCCGTAGCGGAAAGTTCCAGATTAAATTAAAATACTGAACTCTGACAGGCTATATTTCCATACATTTCCCCGAGTTAGATTGGCTAGAGAACTTAGTTACAGGCATGTGATAGGCAGATTACCTTACAAGATGAACCAAGTGAAGTGTTGACAACTGCGGCACATCAAAAAATAACCAGGAAAGAAAGGTTTACCAACTACGACAACTGAAATACTTTCTGGAATTAATTTGTGTTTAGTCCACCAGAGATCGCTAAAAAGGATGGCAGAACCATCTAATCATCGGAGAAGAAGGTTTTAAAAGGTTTTTAAACGTTCTTGGTCACTGTCATAGATGGCCTTAAAGAAGGCGTGCAGTTTAAATAGCCGGGGAATGTGTACTCCTGGTACATCATTAATAAATGTGCGCTAGTCACCTTACCTGTGCTAAGTTACTGAGTTTTGAATGATTTTGCTTGCTTTCCACTGTAGTATGTATGAGTGAAAGCGATAACTATAAGTTACCTAAAGTGGACCATAGTTAGGGGGAATTACGGTACCAGGGAAGGATGAATGTCCCTATACGTAGGAACATGTCTCTAAAGCTGGCAACACTGATAGTGAAATTTCTAGGAAGTATTCTCACCTGGCAAGCGTCCTTTCCACCAGCAGTGTAACCGGCACAGATCATACGTTCAGTGATACCACCGTCATAATTTTCATAATCTGCGTTACACTCAGAGTAGGAAACTATAGGAACTGTGACCTGCTGAAGAATTGTGGCATTCCAACCATCCCCTTCCTGTAATAGAAGAATGAATATACCTTCAAGGTTACAATATACAACTGAAATACTGTAGTGAAACTCTAGTAAAGGTGTCAGTAATAATGGATTTCAACATACATTGGATGGATTGAAAATGGCAATAAGAAGAAGAATGAGAAGAATCTCCGTTGCACACAGCGCAGCAAGCCAGCCCCTCACCGTTGGTTTCCGTGCTTCAAATCTCGGTCACTCCGTGCGAGATTTGTGCTGGGCAAAGCGGGGTCGGGACACGTTTTTGTCGGGTACTCTGGTTTACACCGTCATCATTCATTCCAACAATACTCTCCAGTATCATTTTATTTCATCTGTCAGTCATAAATCATTGCTGCAGAGGAGTGTGACAGGGTTCGGCAGCCGATACAATTCCTATTCTCACCGTTAGGTTAGACTTCATTCATTCCATCCCTGACGCGGTCGAATGATGGAAACAAGCTGTGGATTTTCAACAGTAGTAACGATAATAATTGTACCGGGAGGTACACCTCAACTCTGCACATTCAAAAGAAGCGCCTTAATGAACTCTATCTATCCCACATATGTGAAACTGCTACTACATCAAGTTGGGACTTTAATCAGAAGATGTCACTACTGAAGTATTGAGTAATTGTTTTGTTTTGAAGTTGCCGAAACTGACTGGATTTATTTGCTTTGTTTTGTTTACTTCAAGAAGTTTTTACATTTCCCCATAGATGTCACTTCCAAAAACTATGGTCATGCACTCTGGTGCAAGGTAAAAGAAGTTGTTATGGAAATAAATTTTGTGTTCATGGGTTTTCTCTAGTAAATCAACTCTATTTTAATAATCTACCCTTAATCCCATAGTCCCCCAGTATGGCGAACATCTTTTTCCTCGGTACCCCGTCATATGCTTTCGTTAGATCTACGAAACGTTAACATAACTGTCTATTCCTTTCGTAGCATTTTTCAATTACCTGACGCATACTGAAAACCTGATACTGACAGCCCCTCTGTGGTCTGCAACGACATTGGCTTCCATCCAGCTTCCTCTCAACCAATGATCGCACCCTCCCTTCCTTCCAAGATGCCAGTGAATACTTTGCCTGGTAAACTAATCAATGAGTTACCTCGATAGTTGTTGCAATCCTTCCTGTTCCCTTGCTTGTAGATAGGTGCAATTACTGCTTTTGTCCAATCTGAAGGTACCTTGCCTTCGACAGGTGCATACTCATTGCACCTATTTTCAAGTTCCCAGATATTAGACTGCAGGCTCTTGGCACAATCTGCCTTTAAGACCTAGTCATCAGCATAGGACAGACTGCTTACTATATTTCCACCTAACTGAATCCCTCCCTTACACTGTATACCTTCCAGCAGATGATCCATGTAAACTACGAACAGCAAAGGTGAAATATTACAGCCTTGTATAACCCCTGTAAGTACGCTGAACCAAGAACTCATTCTACCATCAATACATACTGCAGCCCTATGAAGGCATTTCATCCCTGCCTTCCCACTGTACTTCACAATTTCAAGCCTAATTCCATCTATTCTTGTTGCTTTATGACAATGAAGTTTATTTACTATCCTTTCCACTTCCTCAAGTGTAAATTCACCAACATTATTTCCTCCTCCTCATGAGCTCGGTTGTAGGTGACACCACCAGGAAGATATCCTTTTACGTTGAGAACATTTTCAAAATATCCTCCACCTGTCGAGTAATTCCCTGGGACCTATTATGAGTTTACTTGAATGGCCGAAAACACTGTTCATTTCCTTTTTCCCTCCCTTCCTAGCATTTCTTATTACTGTCCAGAAATGTTTCCCTGCTGCTTGGCCTAGCCCTTCCAGGTTATTACCAATATCTTCCCCGACTTATTTTTGGATTCAACAACTATTTGTTTCACTCGGTTTCTTTCATCTACGCACAAACCCCTGCCTGCATCAGACCTTGTTTGGAGCCATTTCTGATAAGCCTTCTTTTTACGTTTACAAGCTGCTCTCACTTCATCATTCCACCAAGATGTTCGCTTCGTTTTCATCTTTACACACAGTTGTTCCTAAGAATTCCCTTGCTGTTCCTAATACAGCATCCCTGTATGCCACCCATTCTCTTTCTATATCCTGAACTCGCTTCCTGTCCACTGTTCGGAACTTCTCACTAATCATATCCATGTACTTCTGTTTAATTTCCTCGTCCCGGAGATTTTCTACACTTATTCGTTTGCAGACAGATTTCACTTTCTCTATCCTAGGTCTAGGGATACTTAGATCACTACAGATTAGATAATGGTATGTATCATCGAAGAATCTCCGGAAAACCCGTACACACTTAACAGATTTCCTGAATTTGAAGTCGTTTAAGATATAATCTATTATGGATCTGGTACCCCTGGTATAGTGGTGAATAGCCTTATGCTTGAAGAATGTATTCGTAACTGCTAAACGCATACTAGCACAGAAGTCGAGCAGGCGCTTCCAATTCCTATTAGCTTCCATATCTTCCCCACATTTAGCTATCGCCCTTTCATATCCTTCAGTTCTATTTCCAAACCTCGCATTGGAATCGCCAGTTATCACTATCCTATCCTTGCTGTTATTATTATTATTATTATTATTATTATTATTATTATTATTATTATTATTATTATTATTATTATTACATTCATTCACAGGTAATGGGGGAAGGGGCGGCAGAGCCGTTGGGATGGACAAGAAAAATGACCACAAAAATGCAAAACTCTGATCCTATGTTTATTCTCCCTTTCTCTTTGTATCCTTTTTAACAAAATTAGTAAATAATAGTGGGTGATCGATCTCTCTAAATAACAAATTGAAACATTTAATGCCTATAATAAGATTTTTACGCTCTCAGATACTCATTAATAACAAGGGATAAACTGAGTTCCCATTTTCCAAGGCTTACGCGGCTTCAATCCCCAGTACACTTCGTTGAACCCTCGCTGCCCTCTTCTTTGCAAGGAAACGTAACGAAATGCAACAAATACACGGGGAGAATCTCTAAGTAAACTCATACTACATATAAGTCACAAGAAACAAGATTGAAGAAAGGGAATCCAGGGTCCACACTCGTGCTTCCTTTTAAGATGTCATACCCATTAGGGCGGCTACTATCTTTGCTCATATTAACTAGAAAACCTATATAATACAAAAAGTAATTGTTAACAAAATCCCTACACTAAAACAGACCAGGTAACGGTATTACCCTAAACTTTACATTCTAATATGCTGGAGAATATGTATCTCCGTCGGCCACTGGAAATTTCAAGAGTCGCATATTTACGATATAGAAACTTACTTTACTGGTTACCCCAACGCGCCAGCTGTCTGAAGAGAGGTGTGACCCTCAGCCGATGATCCACAAATCAAGACAATCTCTAAAAGGCACCAACAAGTCCGTTTCATAACAGCAGACTGGCATTTAATTGGTTGTAGAGAAAACAGTATAAGCCACCCTTAGTAGTAACATAACAGCAGCTACAAATCCCTAAATATTAAAATTATTTTTAAAATGTAATTTACAACATAGGCTCCTAGGTGGCAACCTCAAACAGGTAAGCGATACCACTAGGTAGGCTTCAGAGCTGCATACCTTGATGAAGTCCAGCGTAGCGCCAGTAGAAAACACTAACGCCAAATGTTTAAAGTACTGCCTAACTCCAGGTAGAAGCCCACTTCCTGTCAAAATTATTATTATTATTATTATTATTATTATTATTATTATTATTATTATTATTATTATTATTATTATTATTATTATTATTATTATTATTATTATTATTATAAGAAGAAGACATTTAATACACAGATCCGACAACTGTATCGCTTCTAACCCTTAAAACGAAACAATCATGCGATTAACATTTAGAAAATGAGTTAGTGAAAGGAATCAACATAGATACGTTTTTTGCTAAGGCACTGAATTAGTCGAAATGCATTTTATATGATTGCATTTAACAAGGTAAGAGAGCAAAATGCAGACTTTCTCAATTTAAAACTCCGACAGCAGATGGTAAAATTCTATGTGTGGTTCATATGGACGCTGAAAGAGCACACAATTAAGAAGTTGGAAGCCTTCGACATATGGCTATACAGAAGAATGTCAAAAGACTCCCGGGGTCAACATGCAAGCAACGAACAGGTTTTACAATGGGGATGCAGTAAACCAGGACTAGTAGTTACTACTAAAAGCAGACAGATAGACTACTTGGGTCAAATACGCTGTGGTGAGGAATACAAGATTTTGAAACTTATTTTAAAGGGTAAAAGAGAGGATGAAGAAAAACATCTTGCCTTAGCAATATTAAAGACTGGACTGTTATACAGAGCAATGAACAACTGTACCGTGTTGAAGTAGACCGAATAGCATTAGCTGTGGTGGTCGCCAACGTTCGGAGGAATGGGCATGGCACTTAAAATAGTGAAAAGAAGTTATGGAGAACATTTTCTTTCATTAATTAATTTTGTGGGAAAAACATTCAAATACTTACGGAAGTAAGTCCCCAACCTGTGACGATAGCACTAGTTCCAGGAGAAACATCTTCATTCCGTGAAGGGAGGCCGACAGCAGCGACGTTCGAACCAAAGGAGAATGGGGTGGCCACCTCAAATGGAAATGACAGAATATATGAACGGTATTTCCATTAGCAAAAGAACTTCTAGTTACCCTCGGCTGTCTTGCTGACTGTACCTCAGACAAGGGTTGACCAAACTTGCAAATACCAAAAATAGTATCGGTCCAAATTACACGCAGGTCCAAATTACACTGATTTCCCCTGTTTCATATGTCTTAAATACTAAGACGTAAAGGGGCCCAATTTAACCGAAATTTCAAATGTGGTAATTGAGAATTTACTCTCTGCCACTCTTGAATAGAATATAATCTCGTCATTGAAAACCAGATCAATTCCTTTTGGTTCCTGCATGAGATTTCAAAATTTGTCTCGCTAGACGAAAATTGCATTACAGCCGAAGTTATCAAACATTGATTAAGTTGCATTTTCGTTTCGCGGTTAGCACGAAGGAGAGCAATCCTTATCCTGCAAGTTACTGGACTTTGAACCCCGATGAATCCTTTCGGATAACTGTGTATTTGTACCAAGCACAATTTCATCTTTCGATGACAATAAGAGGTCCCGTATACTAAATGTATCCTATTCTATAATGTGCCAAAATATATGAACCCTGAAGGTCGAAATCTGATTTATTTCACTTATTGGAAGTCCTCAAATAATGAGTACAGTATAAGTATGCAAAACGGAAGATTTTTACTACTAAACTTTATAGAACAAGGTTGGTATTCTTACTCTGATGAGTGCGAAATCGTAGTCAAGCGTGTTTCTATCGAATTTGGGGTGAGAGATGATCTGAGCCACTTGATGAATCGAACCACCACAAGCGCGGTTGGATGAGCCAGCACGAACGGAAATCCAGCTCGGTAAACCACTGGAATAGAAATATAAATACATTTATTTAAAGTTAATTACAATTAGGACCAGAGTTAAAGTTAATTACAATTAGGACCAGAGGCCCCTTTCGTCGTATCTAACTGCCACTGTATCTTAAATGTATCAATTAACATACAAAATCTAGTAAAAGGAATACATAAAATAATATAAGATACACTTTCCTATGAGGATAAAAAAGATTAAAACTACACATCTAGGAGATTACAATATTAATTTTACCATTTCAGAAACATAGACTATACTATCAAGAAGGAGAAGACATAAGAGAAACCTAATATAAACCTAAAATACATCTTAATGCCAAGGATTAATTATGAATAAAACTAAAGATCTAAAATGTATCAAGGAGATTAATATATGCTTGGTGAAAATTTACTTACATGGCTTAATAAGTGGAAAAGTACCGGTATTTAAGACCTTCTATTCTGAGTTTTGACACTAATTTGCCGTATTTCATTTAGTTTAAGGACATTGTATAATTGAGACGTAGTGAAAATAAACGACTTACTGTACTTTGCCGTACGATGCTGTGGAACCTGAAGGGTGTTGGCTGTAAACCTATTGCCCCGATCATGCACTTGACTCATGTGAACAAATGACTTGGTCAAATATGAGGGAGCATTGGATTTTAAAATTCTCAGCAGTAAGCAAGCAGCTGAGTATGATAGTCTATCTCTATGAGTTTCAACCACCCTGTGGCTTTGTAGTAAGATGTTACGTGACAGTCTTTACGAATATTGAAGACGAAATGCACACAGACATTCTGAACTCGCTGGAGTTTGGTATTATATTTCTCTGAGATATCGCTGTTCATAACAGCGCCGTAATCTAGAATAGGAAATATCATAATTTGGATCACTTTTGTCAACGAAAAAAGGAGGATAAGGCAAGTTTCGACGAAACTGATGCAATATACCAGATACTTTCTCCCCCAAATGCTTGGCATAAAGGTCCAGGAGAGAGTATTACTCATAGGAATACCTAAATTCTTCTCACATTCCTGAACTTTATTACAGAACCGTACTGGAGCGATGTCCCTGTTGAAAATTTTTGGCGAATTTCTATATCCTAGGTAAATAGCTAAGGTTTCCGTTTTATTTAATAGCAAATAATGACTCAGTGTATACTGATATTGTCTTTCTATATCTAGATTTATTTTACTAATACATTCGTTAACATGATTCTGTAATAATAATCTGTAAATCATCGGCGTACATATGATGTCTCGTGTGGCGTAAAACTCTAGGCAGATCGCTTATATACAGTGAAAACAAAAGGGGACCCAACACAGAACCCTGAAGGATGCCAGAATGTACACTGGACAATTTAATGAAATTGTGTTTGTTAAATACAATACGATGAGACATCCCTTTCAAGAACATTTCAAACCAAGAAAGAGCTGTTAGAGATATGCCCATTGTGTGTAATTTAGTGAGAAGGAGGTCATAATGAACTCTATCAAATGCCTTGCTTAAATCGAATAATACCAGAAGTTTTAGTTCCTTTCTGTCCATTGCAAGATTGATTTCATTGGTGACTTTGAGAAGTGCCGTCATAGTGCTATGGTCAGTTCGGAAACCAGACTGAAACATGTTAACAATAAAATGAATACTTAAATACGAAGTGAGTTGTTGGTAAACAATCTTTGCTAACCCTTTACCTAAGATTGACAAAATACTGATTTGTCTGAAATCATCAAATTCTTGAGAAGAATGAACTTTAGGAAAAGGTCGGGAATTGGCCCTTTTTCAGACAGCTGAAAAGACCCCTGACTGTAAACAGAAATTATACAGGTGAGCTGTGACCGGAATGATTATATCCAAACAGTTCATGAGGAGGGAATGAGAGATACCAGCCGGTCCAACAGCCTTGGTATTCATGCCCTTAAATACGTACTTTGACTATATCCTCTGAGTAAATGTATAAAATGTGAAAGCAATCATATTAAGGTTAATTTGTGTTCAAACTATGAATATTTTCGAATATTCTGTGGGAATTGTTCACTGGTGAAAGTTTTAAGAAATATTCATTTAGTAATTCTGCAGATATGAATGAGGATGTAAGATGTAAACTTTTCTTGGCAATACCTAGTGATTTTATTGTTCCCCACAGAGCAGACTGACTTGATCTCTTACTGAACAAAGAATGCATGTGTTTAACTTTTGGCATCTCGTATCGCAAGTTTGGTTTTAATACGCAAGATGCGATAGGTTTCACAGTCTTCAGGTTTCCTGGTTTTGATATGCTTTCTCTTTGGTTTGTCTCGTGCAGAGAATAACTTCTTAATTGCAAACGTTATCCACGGATTAGGTGGATGTTTGGCTCGAATTACTTTTTAATGGGGCATGCTTATCGTACAACGCAAAAAACATTATTAAATTTGGTAACTTTATCATCGATATTACACCGAGAGAGTACTTCATACCAGGGAACTGAAATGATGTCTTTCCGGGAAGCGTCAAAATTAAAACTGCGGAAATCTCTAAATGTGATACATTTCCTTTCATATCTGGGTGTTGATATCGAGAAGACAGCATATAGCATATCATGTCCAGAAAATCAACTCCTTGGGGTCTCCCCAAATTTCAGTAGGATATCAGTACAATCTGAAGCTATGGTATCGAGATTAGAATGACAATATGCAGTGTGGTATGTGACATCAAATGTTATTCTTGTCAGAATGCACGAGTCAAGTGCATCATCAATTTCTACAGTTTCCATTCATATCACCCGAAAGTATAACATCTTTATAATTAAAAATGTAATTATGCATCGCTTCTACAAACGATTCCATGAAACCAACATGGGTAGGACGTAGATTCATGAAAATAGTACTTTACTCACAGCTAATTCAAGTTCGAGGAAAATATACTTTGGCTTACGACAATACTCTGCAAGGGAGGTGCGAGCTATTTTACATTTAATGTTGCTCTTCACGTACACAGCTACTCCTTCTCCTTCTCTTGCCTAATCTATCGCTTCTATGTAAATTAAATCCAGGAATGTTAACCTCTGAATCCGGTATGACTCCTTGAAAAATATCTCACTTACAGCAAAAGCATTAATGTTTGAGTTTACAAAATATTTTAGTCAACAAATTAATTTAAATGTACCTTATTAACTAATGACTGTGCATTTAAGTGAATTATTTTCAAATCAGAGAGTTAGATTTCTGTTAGATCTTCACTGATTTTGTGGAATTCAGAAGACTTAAATCTAGAAGACATGCTTGAATTTGGATGGTTACAAAAATTCCAGAAAATGAATATTCAATTAGTTGTCCGAATGATATTACATAGAGTTTTATATTACATGAAGCAGAAGTAGAGAAGATAATAGTGAATAGAACATAGTAATTTAACTTAGGCAAGGAGAAATCTTTTAAGTTCAGCAGTATTTTCCAAACGGTATTTAACACCCCCTTGTAGTACGACAACTGTGCCATCAGAAGTCCACACCTATCTTCCACCGAAGATGGAAATTGCCTTTTTCAAATGTGATGTCTGGTGGAGGTAAGATCTTCACGAATCGTCACCTTGAATCCACGTAACAGCCTCTTCGCACGGAAAACTGCTGATCTCTTGGTGTACGAGACAAATTTACATATAATAGCCCTTGACTTCCCAGACCCAGGGGCTCCAACCCTATGCGCGTTGTCAATATCTTCCGCGCTTATGGGGACCTTAAATTCTGGGCCACATTGATCACTAAGTGAGTTGTATCTTTAGCTGATTCTTCGGGCAACCCAAAAATTCGAATACTATTTCGCCTTTGGTATTGCTCAATTTCGTCCATTTTATGATTTAATAAAGACTTCAACTCCAGAATTTCATTTTCACGAGCTTTTAACACATTTCTTAAGTCACTGATAACTTTAGAGTTAAAATCTACTGTTTCTTTGAGTTATTCGTAAACGTTTTGTGGAAGAACTGTTATCAAGGTTTGAACGAAATCCCTATTTTGCAATGTGAAAGTTCCCCACTATATCTTGCAACAAGGTCAACAACTTGTCCTCTGTTGAGGTAGTGTTACCTGTGGTGTAGGAGGGCGCTGTGTTCTGCATGTTGGTGGTATGAGGAGAATCAAGCAGTAGGTAACTTAATCGTACTCACCCATCAACACAGTGACCAGCTGTCAGAGCCCATTCAGCGCTGATGATGGAAGCTCCGCAGTAGTGATTACCTTCTGTCTGAAGAGAAAGCTGAAAAGAAACAGCATCCTCAGCATCACCGGATGATAAAAGCATTGTAATATATTTCTCGCATATGACTATCACCTTTTATCTTAAATCTTCCTAAATCAAAAGCAGGCTTCACGGAGAGAAAGAATGCAGTGACAAAAAAAAAAAAAAAAAGATTATTATACATTGAATTCAGCAGCCACAGGTCAACACTGAAGCATGGGGAAATTTTTGGTGATCCGGACAGTGAGTTCACACAGCATACACCGAAAATAAATACCAAGTTAATTTCTGGGGCCTAAGGCGGTCGGGCGTAATGATAAACACGCTACACCACCATGTACCGAGGTTACGGATAGTGGAAGCCTTTACCTTCCACCACTCCAAGGGACTTCATGACCTGTACGGAGATGACTTTGGTTTTAGTAATAATAATAATAATACAGCTTCAGCTGCAGTGAGCAGATATTTTGGTACGCCATCTTTTCATTGTCTGCGTGTCAATTTACTCTTCCAGATGGCAGGGGAACCACCAATTTATTTGGATACTTAAATGCTCAGTTCTAATTAATAATGTCCGGTAAACACAGAGATGGAGTGCTGTTTCAACGTTCTTCCACCTGTCAAATATCGCACTAGCCCTGTCGAGCTTGAACCCGCAATCTTGTTACTCGGAGGCCGAAACTCTACCATGACATCATAGTTTACTTTTTAATTTTTGTATCGAGTTGAGCCTCAATAGACTGGGTGATAACAACAAATTTCATTTCAGTGTCTAGATATTATCGTTCGTCTTCCGGCTTTGACATCGTCTCAGTAGTTATTGAGGCCAGCACCATCTTGTGCTCTTCGGGAAGAGGTCCTGTCCGTCTTTTAGGTTTCTATTCCATCTTAAAACCTTGATAGTCCTGTACCACATGTCTAAATTTTAGTCTGTCGTTAATTTTAAGTTCTGGGATACCGATATGTATCGGATTATTTTATCCCTAGAACCACTTTGACCTTTGTGACATCGGTTTGATGAAATTCCATTTTGTTTTATTCGGTCACCTGATATCCTGAAAATGTATCCATAGAATAGCGGTCCTTTTTTTCTTAATCGATGATGTGATTAGTTCTGATCGTGTTTCCGCAAGAAAATGGTGAAAGTTCAAGTATTTTTACTAGCCTATACTATGTTCCTCGAAATTTCCTTACGATATATAGAATTTGAGATAAGTAATTATCACGGTGCCTTTCAATGTATGACCAAACTTCTCAATATACTTGCTATCTGTAAGATGGAACGTACTCCTTTAGTCCTTAGTGGGCCGATGACCTAGACGTTACGCCCCTTTAAACAACAAACATCATCAGTCTTTGGTTATTATTTAATCCATCCACTAGGAAGAAGTTGTTGACGCGTGAAGTCATGTCGGCGGTTTACTGCTACATTTACTGTCACACTACTGTGTCTGATAAACGTGACTTACTCCTTCCTATGATATAATGCAGTTTTCTCATTAGTGCTTAATTGCTACGTCACACTGTCCATATCTATGGCAACTTCGTCTCATATTGGTACCGAATGACGTCATGTATCCCTCGGCGGCTTTCTTCTGCATTGTTTGCTATATGATTGGCTGTGTAGTTTAATTTAATTTATATTATTTCTTACGATAATTTAATTTCGTCAACATATATTCGTTTAACCCCTATGGTTTTTTGTTTATTGTGAATGTTTATTCTTGCTTCCCTTAGATAATTTTAGCCTATAGTTTCTTTCAGCTCTATTTTTTCTGTGTACTTCACCCCGTCTTCTCTATATAAAATGATGTGTTGTCTTGCCAGCACTCACCATTCATAACTCACCGCTGAGCGCTTATTTCTCAGCGCTTTGCAAGCAAAGCTCCGTCCGCACTCCGATGTCAAGACACGCACCTGCTTCAGATCCTCACTAGACGGGACTTTGACCGGTTCCTGGTTTGAGCTGGCGTTTTACATCATACTGCACGTTTTAAACCTTTGTCACTGAAGCTTGGTTTCTTCAGAAGATAGTTCAGTTTATGGACTGAACATGAGGTGGGAATTTTTTAATTCTCTAACTTTTTAATCACACTTCTGAGATATTTGCTATTTAACACTTCTTTTAAGAAATTTCGAAAATGCAGAAAGAGCCCTGAATCTCTAATTTACTAGTTCAAGGATTTAATATTGAGGTTTTTAAAAATAACTCTCCCTCTCTTTTTCTTAGGAACTATGTATTTTAGTTCAACATTTATGTTTTTCACAAGTAAGTGGAAACACCCCATTACTCAGCTAGGGTCCCCGTGGTCGTCATCCCACGCTTCTAAGTTGAGAATACCTGATTTACCCTTGAATTATCTTTTGCGACAGGCAGTGGGCAACGTGGATGTACTCTACTGTCCCAACTCAAAGAAGTATATTTTAGAGGAACATCTTGATAAAATTACAGAGTAAAAGAACATATTTTCGGCCTTTCTCTTCCTAAATCGGAAGTTGTATTACGAAGTTGTAATTTCGTCTATTTTCAGTTCAGTTATTGGACTGGTGGACTGAAGTATCTGCAGTTGTCTTAATTTTCAAGGATATAACTTTTTACTGTAAATATTTATTACGTACCTGGTAGGGAGAGTCCTTGATATCAGCTGTGGAGCCTCCTACGATCCTGCCATCCAGACGAGGCCGGCGGAGAACTGCGCTTCCTGAAAGATAACGTATTTATTTATTTATTTATTTATTTATTTATTTATTTATTTATTTATTTATTTATTTATTTATTTATTTATTTATTTATTTATTTATTTATTTGGCTTGTTAACTTGGCGTAATTAGGGCTACTAAGCCTTCAATCACACGAAAACAAGATTAACAACTACATGAATCTGATACGATACAGCTTCTAGGTTGGCCGTGTGGCTAGAGGCGCACAGATGTGAGCTTGCCTCCCGGACACAGTGGGTTCAAACCCTACTGTCGGCAGCCCTGAAGATGGTTTTCCGTGGTTTCCCATTTTCACACCAGGAAAATGCTGGGGCCGTACCTCAATTAAAGCCACGGCCGCTTCCTTTCCACTCCTAGCCTTTTCCTATCCCATCGTCGCCATAAGACCTATCTGCGTCGGTGTGGCGTACAGCAACTTGTAAAAAGAAGAGCTTCTAGGAAATAATTTTAAGAACTAACCCTGAAGTGCTTCGTTGGACTGGTTAGAGTGCGATTCAAACGGAAACGTAGGATCAATAATACATCCATTGATGTTATAATCCTACGGGTACCACCGGTCTCCGACAACCCATAAACGTGCACTGGATAAGCAGCGTCTCTTAATGACTGAATGGTGGAGCTTTGTATGGCGTCGTATCAGCAGATCGTAGGCTTTCACAATAGGTACAGTATCCCAGGACATGAAAAATGGTTTGTACAGGGTTTCTCATTTAAACCCAGACCGTCCAGCGGCGTTTCTAATCCCCGAGACCTAAGCAGCTGTACGGGAAGCGCGCGCATATTTCTTGACCTTAGAAGGAGCATGCACGTGTGTGTAAAAGTTATTTTAAATACGAGTCGGCTCGACGGGTACGCGATGCATTTGTTCAGCAATTTCCTGGTGAAGTGCCATCTTCATGAGCACAGTTTCACGTAATTTTAAATAAATTTGGAACTACTGGCTGAGTGCTCAATAAAAAACATGCGCGGACACGAACAGTTTTAACAGAGGAAAAGCTAGATGACTTTGGTGCGAATATTGAACGATCACCGAACAAATCACTCACAAAATTAGCACAACAAGTAGGGGTTTCGGTTTCTCCCACGCACAGAGGTACAAAGCTGTTTTACACCAAACCGTACAGGTTTACACGGGCCAGTGGCGGCGCGTTCTATATGTTCAGTGGTTCAGTGAACCCCCTAGAAATAGATAAGTCTAGGTAAAATGATTTATCAGAGCCTATTCCTTAAATTTGCTCTGTATATCAGCGCGCGTAGCGGTATTTTTGACATCAACACTCGCTTGCTCTCCGGAACCAGCGAAGAGGTTCAATTTCAGGTCTGAACGCGTGGGGCCGTGAGACGTAAGGAAGGTGCGCATGGCGAGGGGCTGTGAGGAGCAGGGAAAACATAGCCCAGGAATCGCTGGCAACTGGACCAGCGATAGACACGAGTTACATCGAGCAGTTCCGAAATTAGCCGAAGCATTGTCAGAGCGCGCGGTTAAAATATGCCGTATGTGGTAGGTTTTGAAAGGATTTTAATTTGACGATTTTGCCATTCTGATGTAATTAACCGCAATGAGCCAGAATATTTTGATAACTACAGTTTGTATAGCATCAATAGGCGTAAGTAGCATAAGTTTATGTAATCAAATGAAACTTTTCATTAGTAATACGTGTTTTATGAAAAGTAAACAGCAAAATACGTCAACAAATAAATAACAGTAGTCTGCCTAACACGTTCTTGAAGTTATTCCTACGTAAGCAACGTCTTCAAAATGAGGGGAAATTGGATCAGCTTAAAGTAATTGCACCTCATATCCTCTGCCTTTCATTCTTCATTGTTTTGGTAACTTCTTCAAGCTGTAGCCGTGTCTCTGCAAAGCAAAGTCATGTTTCTAATCAAGCAATGTCACTATTTTACATATATGTAAACATCAAGTAACAATAATAATCTGAACACCTTATTTTCCACAGCAGTGAACCCCCAGACGTTTTATCCACGCGCCGCCACTGACACGGGCCCATTGTTTAACACCTGCTGATCCAGTAACAAGAGTGAGATATTGTGAGTGGTACCTTTCATCATTGAATGATCGTTTATTCGACCCACACCTTGTGTTCTTATCGGATGAGGCCTGGTTTCACCTTAATGGTCCTGTGCACAGTCATAACTCTGGCTATTGGTGTGCAGAAAATCCTAATGGTGTTTAGGAACTCTCTCATTCTGAAGAACGACACTTCCAGCATCTTTTATAAGGTAATATTTCATATACGATTGTATACATGCTTAAAGCAGGGCGGTCGCGCTTGAGGCAGCTGCTGTAGCGCACACCGTGCACGCGGTCTGGGCAATGCCGACAACGATTATTGTCCTGGAATGGCTCACACGGCTGCTACATTAGCGGTCATATTTAGAGCACCACGCCAGTCACTGCACGACAGACCATCATGGTGTCTTACCCAGCTGTTCGCTGAATTTTGTTAAGTAAGGAAGCTGACACCGTTTTTTCAAATTTCTGATCTCTCGTAAATTCCTTATTTTCCTCGAATATATAAATTACCATTCTTGGAATACAATAAGCTGTTACAAGGTGACGTGCTGTTTGTGTAGCATTTTTTACTCTCCTCAGAGAGGTACCTACTTCCCAAATTACCATTTTCAATTGCATAATTGTTTGAGGTGGACTTCTGCAAGCCGACTCAAACCAAAACATCTAGGAGGGTAAGACTCAGGTCCGTCGATGAAGAACTGAGACATGCATTGTCAATTATTCCACTACAGATCAAACGCCTGTGCCCAGCTAAGCAAGCGCAAGTATTATGTTGGAAAGGAATGATTAGAAATTTTAATAGTAACTGTTACGGAGATATCCGTGGAAGTCAGAGGTGAAAGAAGGTGCGGGCTGGAATGGGTCTAACTACAAGTTCAAAAGATGAATTAAAATTTCAGCAAAGGTTTTATTTCCAAAACTTAACAATGGTGACATAGAATTTAGACCGTACAACAAATAACAACCAGTTAAATCAGGTACAAGGCAACTTTACAAATTCTGGGCTACGAGCCCCAAAGTCTGAGCTCACAGCTCACACCCACAAATTACCAAAGGGCAGAAAACCCCTTCATTACATGGAGCTCTTGTTCCCGCTTAGTAATACCAAGCCTCCTAGAGGCACCTTCAAAAATACCAGAAAGAGCTGGCCTGCTCTCAATTTTACAAGCCTATCAAAGGCCACAACAAACTTTACTTCTAACTGCCCTCAAGGCACACAAAGAAACAGGGGCATTTAATACCCAACCTACAGGGTCTTCGCATGAAGAAAACTAAACATCAGGTTAAGTTACTGGCCCAAAGGACAGAAAGGACTGGAGGCGTGAGCTTGCACTCCTAAATACACATTTTAAAACCTAAGGGGCTCGAGGCCGATACACAGGGGCTAATCCCAAGCTAGGGAGGTGACTCGTATGAAAAAACTTTAATACATTAAGGAAGAGAATAAACGATTACGAAAACGTAGTCACCTCATTTTCAAAATGAAGGGGAGAGAGAAAAGCACTCTCTATCCCCGAATTAAATTTCAAGAAAACAGAAGTTTACCAGGAAAAGGGTTTACATGTTAAATAGTTTACATATGAAAGGTTTCGAACCCTCCCCGAGAGTTAAACTGCTGAGCTAGCACGAAATAAAGATGTTAAAAGGCCATTACCTTGTTGGAGATCTGTTGTCCGAAGAAAGAGGCGCTTCCCGCCCCCTGCTACATATCCACACACTAAGCTAGATGTTACTGAAGTGGCCCGGAGACAAGAAAATCAGCAGTTTTTATATCCTCGTGGAAAGTTCGAGACATTTCATGAATGATAACAACCCGCCCTCAAACTTTTATTGGCTACAGTACACAGTTACATACAAAATTGGAGAAGAATGCCCCGATTGGCCGAAAATTAATTACAGAAATTCCTAATTGGCTACATTCAAAACAGGCGGAAAGGAAGGATTAATATTGCCAACCCACAAATGACAGAACAAAATTTAGTAAAGAGAAAACTTATGAATACAAAATTTCTCCAAGAAGGTTCATTCCTTCACACCAGAGCGCATTATCATAGTTTTTGGTCGAGATCTCTGTTAGAGAATGTCCACACTTCTTGATCAATGAAAAACAAAGCAAATCAAAAACACACAGTGACATCTTCTGATAACCAGTAGAGTTAGTTCAGTTTTTAAAGTTCAGACCTTCTCCTGTAGAGGAGTTTCAATTGGCGCAAGATTTGAACTTGCGTCGCGTAGAGGTGTACCGCCCGGTACAGTAACATAATAGTACATTATGCAAGAATCCTATAATGGCAATGATTGAGACACGACTATGTTTATAAAACGAGCGAAGCGAGTTTTTGTAATTTCCATACGAGTGTCTTAATTACCACTATAGGCGAGTTGCATACGACTGTTTATGCTCGATGATAATCATAACTCTGTTTGTTAAATATGCATACATTTCTGTCGAGATGTCGCTTGACAGTTGAGTTTACTGAACGGAGCGCAGAACGCATGCGCTGGGTTATTGATTTTCCGTGAGTGGATCAGAGACCTTGACAATGCCATATGTTTTCAAAGCTTTGATAGAAGGTTATCATAACCTAGCTTTATTTCAAGTAAAAATTGTTTATTGTACAGTTGGTGAAATGAATTTGCCGGAATGTGCCGTCTGGTTGTGTAATATTGGAAGTAGAAGGTGAATTGATGTTAATATGTGTGTCCGACATGTATGAATTTGGAAACAAGTGCGAAGCTAGTGCGTTGAGCTCAGATTCGATGTTACCCTTACCTAATTGGTCAAACAGTTGTAAGGTAATGAAAATCTGAACTCTGATTGGTGGAGAACCTCTATCATAATGAAAATCTGAACTATAAATAGTTTGCATGTAAAACCGACGTCAGCCAAGACCGAGCTTGCACCCTGTCAACCTGCCAGCTCACCGTCGTCGCCCGCCAAGCTCCAGCTTGCCCACTCGCGCTCGCCGCCAGCTCAGCCCTACTCAGCAGTCGCCGCGAGCTCCAGCTCGCCCCAGCCAGCCGACCAATCATCGAAGAGCAGCCACTTTCTCTGCGCGGTCCGACTTCCCAGATATACTCTGGGAGCCAAGTTTCTGCGGTCTGCCATATTCCCACCAGCTCTTCAGCCAGGCACACATCCAGCCAAGCCTCCCAACACATCACAGCAAATTTGTCTAGTGCTCAGTGGAACATCAACTCAAGTCTTGTCCCGGCGAGATCCGTAAAACTATACCTGCCATGACTGGTGCCCACTGAGTACGCCTATTCTGGTCCTCTTCGGAGTTTGACCCATCCCGTTTTCTATCCTCACCCCACCCTCATAACCCCCCCCCCCCTGTCGGGTCAATCTCGGTGGATCGAGTAGCTGGGACCCCGACAATACCCAGTCATGAACACTTCCTCAGCCGCCAAGGCGCGTCCTTTAATACTGTACCCGTCCTTCTCCCTATACATTACCGACTCCAATGAACCAACCCCTAAGACACCACCGCCTGTCACAGTCACGCCCAAACCCCAGAATTCTACAATAACCAAAGACTCCTACCAAAAACCCCTATTCCAACGTACCAAGACTCTAGATACTAAATATCTACCTCTTGTCATCCCACCCATGCCGGATTTCCTCACTCTGCATCAATTCCGTGAACTCGTGTTCTCAGCCGCGTCCACTATTTCTAAACATATCCAACTCATCCAAGAACTTGCAAATGGGTATGTCATCATATTCACAGACAGCGAGGACAGTTTTCAATTACTATGGAAGCAACTTGCATCCCACAAGTTGCTCCCCTACACGTGTCAGCTTGAAGCCTTAACTGTGGACACGGGTACGCAGACCTCTCCTCCCGCCAATCATACACACACACAAACACTACTCTCCCGCCCCCTCCCTATGATCTCTAGACCCTCACAGACTGACACCACACTCACACTTGATCATCAGTCAACCACACCCAACACCACCAATCCATCACTCACTGTTCCCCCCACCATGTACCGAGCTCGGAAGTAAGACTCCTTCAACTTCCCAACCGGGCTAGGTTACACTAAACAAATATACTCAAGCTGGTGGCAGGCGTAACAAACCTGCCTCCCAATCAAAACCTCCACCAACGCCTAACACCTCCAGAACAAGTACACGCCCCCGCCCCCCTCACTCGTTACACAATGCTTTAATTGCCTCAAGCTGAATCACTCTGCAGCCTCGTGCTCAGAACCCACCAGATGTAACAGATGTGGTGGTCCTCACCGCCACACTGTTTGCAATATACCGAAGGAGCAGGCGAGGTGCGCTAACTGCGACGGCAGTCACGCAACCTCGTAACCTGGCTGTCCCTTCCTGAAACAGGCAATTAAAGCTCATTACAAACACTCACGACACCTGAACACACACTCCTCCATCCACCCTCAGCCTCGTCACCGTACTGTCACCACTCCGAACCCGGCACCCCCTCCCACTCAACACCCCGCCCTGCCAAGTCTCAATAATCCCACCCTTCTCAACCTACTCCTCATCCAGCTACTCACGTCCTTCAACCAGTCTCCCCTGCCAAGCCGTCAGCTAATCATTAACTAATTCCCGCCCTGTATCAACCCTGTCACACACCAAGATGTTCAACTCCTCATCCACCCAGTACCCCCGCTGCACCATCACCCACTCTGGCTGCCCCAACTTACCTCCCATCAATAATGTAAACTTCATAATGAACAATTATGACAGCAACATCGGGCGTGGTCACCTAATGGATGGGCGACCCTCCACCTGATATTGCTTCCCCCTCCCTCCGTTGGCCTCTGTCTTCAGAGAACCAACGTCCCCCACCCCCCAACATTCACCCTACCCTCAGGCCATATCATGGCCAGTTAGATCCCACAAAAAGAATCCACCTTCTACCATATCCGTTAAGTTCCACAACAACAGATTCAGAAATAGTACTCAAGGCCTGAAATAACGGTCGATGGGCTGTAATCTCTCACTGGTCCCTCGGGACCTCTGAGTATGGTGGTCTGAGTTCAAGTTTCATTATGATACAGGTTCTCCACCAATTAGAGTTCAGATTTTCATTATGATTCACCTGTTTGACCAATTAGGTAAGGATAGCATCGCACCTGGACTCAACGCACTAGCTTCGCACTTCTTTCCAAAATCAAACATGTCGGACACACATATTAACATCAATTCACCTTCTACTTCCAATATTACACAACCTCACGGCACATTCCCGCAAATTAATTTCACCAACTGTACAATAAACAATTTGTATTTGAAATAAAGCTAGGTTGTGATAACCTTCTATCAAAGCTTTGAAAACATATGGCATTGTCAAGGTCTCTGATTCACTCACGGAAAATCAATAGTCCGACTCGTTGGCTGAACGGTCAGCGTACTGGTCTTCGGTTCAGAGGTTCCCGGGTTTGATTCCAGGCCGGGTCGGGGATTTTAACCTTAATTGTTTAATTGCAATGGCACGGGGGCTGGGTGTATGTGTTGTCTTCATCATCATTTCATCCTCATCACGACGCGCAGGTCGCCTACGGGAGTCAAATAGAAAGACCTGCACCTGGCGAGCCGAACCCGTCCTGGGATATCCCGGCACTAAAAGCCATACGACATTTCATTTTACGGAAAATCAATAACCCATCGCATACGCTCTGCGCTCCGTTCAGTAAACTCAACTGTCAAGCGACATCTCGATAGAAATTTATGAATATTTAAAAAATAGAGTTATAATTATCGTCGAACATAAACTGTCGTATGCTTCTCGTCTTGCCATTATAGGTTTGTTGCATAGTGTACTCATTTTCTACTCTCTACAGCGAATTAAATATCACACACTCTAATAAACGCAGGAGTCAATCTCTGTGACCTGAAGAAGGCCTCTCCATAGAGTTAGGCAACACTTTAATCACCTGGCATTAGTGTCATCTAGTGGCGAATATTGGACTCTTTCAAGTTAGCAGTTATGTAGCCTGGCCATAGGCATCGGTTTCCTCTTCGGGATTGTCACCAAGGAGCCTGAGTTGAAACATTTTTTTTTAAGTATTGCAACGGTTAGTGGTTGGCACCCCCCGCGCCTTTAATTTCTCTGCTTAGGGTTACCTTTACTCTCTTCTATGTGCCCAATCAGCGGCCAGTCTGCTATAATAAAAGGAGTTGGCGAGTGCCTACGAAAATTGCCGTTTTCAGATCATCGGCTGCGGTTCGTACATGGCTTAAGGCGGCTGGTGCGCTGGGACAATCATAAGGTAGACTATTATATCGTAAACATCACGTAACTTCTAGAAACATCGAATGACCAACGGAGATACCATCGTATCCTGGAATGTAAAGTTTAGGGTAGTGACGTTTACTTGCCCGTTTTAATGTACGGTTTTTTTTACTTAATTGTTTTTTGTATTATGTAGGCATTCCTGGTTTCTTCGAGAGCAAATATAGTGCCAAAAATGGCTGTAATAGTTTCAAGGAAATACGAGTGTGGACACTCATTCCCCTGGTTGAAAATCTTCTCTAGTGACTGGAATCTTCTAAAATTAACCTCTGTTTTTTCTAGTTTCGGCTGCACTTTCCTAGTCACAAAGGGGCATGGGATTATCCTTTTGTTTTTCTGAGCCTCTTGCCCTATTAAGTCTTATTGTAATGACATGCCATGGGATCGCTTTGTAGGTTTCAGCATCACTTTTCTATTTTGTGCCGACCGATTTTCTAAAATTTCATTTCTGATCTCCTTTCGGAGTTTAAATATTTCTTGACCTATATGTAGAATGAGCTTTGCTTTTGTTTAAATTCGGAATTCTCTCCCTGTTATATGTTGCGTTGGCGTTGCCTTCCTTTATCAATAAAAGGGCAGTGAGTGTTTGACTGTGTTTACACTGCTACCTGAAGGCATGTAGGCCTTGGAAAATGGGAACTCAAGTTACCCTTGTTATTAATGAGGCTCTCAGAGCATTCGAACTGTTGTAACTTTTTCAAACCTTGGTAAATGTTATATACTATTATCAACTGTTATTCAGAGTGATAGATCACCCACTATTGTTTTTATATTGGTTGAATACCAAAAAAGAAAAGTAAAGTAAATAGGGTTGCCTTTACTCTCTTCTATGTGCCCAATCAGCGGCCAGTCTGCTATAATAAAAGGAGCTGGCGAGTGCCTACGAAAATTGCCGTTTTCAGATCATAGAGTTTTGCCTTTCTGTGGTCATCTTTATTTTATTCGTCCAGCCCTAGGACCCTGCCACTTCTTCCTCCACCCATTGTGGACCACTGTAACGATAATAATATGTTGGCGAATTTCGTATTTGTACGAGGACTGTAAATAAAACAGTGACAACGTAGTCCAGACATTTGCAAGAGATCGGGCATGCACAAATAGGATATGGGAGGGGTTCGGTGGCGCTATTGTCGATGTGTACAGTAGTGTGCATTTGACGGACATCCAGTTGGGAGTGTTGCTGCTGTGTGGCGTTGAAGTGAAGAGTGTTGATTTCACCGATCTAAAGCATGCTTTTCCAAAAGGTGATTAGAGTCCGTGGATGAAAATCGAGGTTGCCCGTGGCAAAAATATATCAGATTTATATCGAGGATTACGTGAAGCCTGTGGCAATAATGCATTACCGTATAGGACGGTTACAAGATGGGTGAAGGCGTTTCGTGCTGGTCGGAATCAGACTGCAGATTTGCAACGCACAGGTCAGCCGTCCATTCCTCAAGTTCAGATTGACATTGTGAGTGGTCTCGCTGAGTCATCAAACCGTGTGGCACATACTGATGAAATGTCTTAACATGAGGAAAATTGCGTCCCGTTGGGTTGCACATTAACTCACCGACATACAGAAATGGCACCGGTATCCACCTGGACAGATACCCCAACGAAGGAGAGGCATTTCTGCAGCGTACGAGTATTGCCGCCATTGATGAGTCGTGAGCACGAGCCTATGAGCCTAAATTAAAGCGCCAATCGAATGAATATCGTCCCCCAGGTTCGCCACAGCCACAGACATTTCGACAGGAACCCAGTTGGGTGAAGCTTATGCTAACTGTGGCAGGGGGTGTAATTCTTAAGCATGCTGTGCCTGAGGGACAAATCGTCAACCGTGCCGATTTCTGGAGAGACATCTGAGTCCGGCTATGCGGCGCAAACGTCCATGTTTGTTACGAGACGATCTCCCTATCGTGTTGCATGACAACGTACGTTACGGCGCTGGACGAACGTTTTCTACAGCGGATATTCCTCATGTGCGTACGAACACTTACCTAGGCAGGACGTCACCAGACAGAGGATAATTACAGCTTTCATCATCTTGTCGGTGTTATCAACCACGACTCTCAGATATTCGATGAGGGAACAGTGTTTTATAGGAATCTTAGCTCGTTAAAAACACAGTTGTTTACATATCGGTTTTCACTTTTATCACAAGAAATCATCAACGTTATCTCTGACAAGTGTTATAACGAAACGAGTAACGCCATTTTATATAAAAATAATGAAAGATAAGGTAATGGTCCGGTTGTTTCGCTGAATGGCTGGCATTGTTGCCTTCGGCTCAGAGGACCGCAGATTCGTTTTTGTGTATCGTTAATTCTTCTGGCTCGGAGACTTGGTGAGTGTGATCGTATCAATACACATCTTCATCTACACACAACCATCACACACACTACTGATCACCACAGAAACATGGAATAATTATTGCAAACCTCACATAGAGTTGGCTTCAAGAAGGGAATCGCGGCATAAAACTGGGCCAGATCAGACAAACTGATGAAAATATTTACCTACAAACATAGTATTTGTAGACTGGATCTCCCACTGACTACATTTTCAGTTTTCGGAGACATCGAGAAGTCGGAATTTTGTCCCGCAGGAGTTCTTTTATGTATCCGTAAATCTACCGACACGAGCTTGGCGCACTGGAGACCTTCAAATAACACCGGACTGAGCCAAGATCGAACCTGCCGACTTGAAGTCAGAACAAATTTTACAAGTGGCTTCACGTCGCACCGACACTGATAGGCCTTATGGCGGTGAAAGGATATAAAAGGGCTAGGAGTGGGAAGGAAGCAGTCGTGGCCTTAATATTAAGGAAGATGGTTACCAAGTTGTTCTTCCCCTTAAAATAATAACCACCACTACTTACTACTACATAGCAGGAACGGGACCTGACAACCCTTTCGACCATTCGGTTTGTGGAGTGAGTTTTCAGTAGAGATTTGTTTAATATTGAAATATTGTTTGTGTACATGTTTATAATCTATTTATTTATTTTTATATTTGTAATTGTGATTATTTTGTATTTATCTGAAAAATGAAAACCTACAACCTGTTTTCCAGTCATTGACCGGGTCAGGGATGGAATGAATGAAGCAGATATAGGCTTTTAGTACGATGGGGTCGCCACTCCCAAAGTGATTTATTAATGACTGATAGATGCTATGAAATGAGAATGGAGAGTGTTGCTGGAATGAAAGATGACAGGGAAAACCGGAGTACCCGGAAAAAACCTCTCCCGCCTTCGCTTTGTCCAGCACAAATCTCACATGGAACGACCGGGATTTGAACCACGTTATCCAGCGTTGAGAGGCCGACGCGCTGTCGTCTGAGCCACGGAGGCTCTTTGTATTTATGTATTAAATTAAAATGAAATCATACCGTCACATCTTTATGGAAATGTTGTTTTATGGAATCGGAACCACGGCTAGGGCGTCCCCCGCTGAAAGTGACGCTCATGCAGGGCCCAGTCAGCGCGAAAAGTATGCACGGGCGGCGACGGCTAAATGAGCGAGCCCCCACATTCTCTATAACATCACTGAACGTCGGGACTATTTCTGGTCGAAGCAGGAAATGGCTACAGCACTTGAAAGAAGGCATAATATAGACATCTGTACGGTGCAAGAAAGGAGACGGAGTGGAGAAAAGTCATGCGACATTGGGTGTGGATACAAACGCATATACAACGGAATCCGAAGAACAACTAATGGTGTTGGCATTGTTATATCATCAAAATTTGATGATTATGTCTCTGAGGTGCAACGTTACGATGATCATTGGATGTAAATAGTATATGTTGCGAATAGAAGAACCATTTTTTCAGTGCATACGCTCCACAAACCGGCCTAGACGTGGAAACCAAAAATGCCTTCTGGGAACTGCTTGATGAGAAGACTGCTGAAGTGCCACCAGAAGACTACCTTATGGTGGCCGGTGATCTGAATGGACACGTCGGACAGAGGAAAGAAGACCACACTGCCCATGGAGGACATGGATAAGGAGAGATGAACGACGACGGCCAACGAATTTTCGATTATGCAGAAACTCATGATCCGATCATCATGAACACCTGGTTCAAAAAGCGTGATACTCATCTAATCACGTACTACAGTGGCTCATGAAACTCAGACTGATTACATATTTGTAAGACGACGCCATTTCAAAGATGTTCTAGGTACAAAACTTGCTACTTAAGAAACAGTCGCGATGCAACATCGACCAGTCATCTGTAAGCTACGGATAAAGAGGCCAAGAGCCGAATACTTACTTACCTAGAAATGGACCTGAAAGAATCAAATGGTGGCGCTTCAAGAAGAAGGAGGCCGACGTTGTTACAAAAATTACAGTGCCACCAATCACCACAATTGAAGAGAGCTTGACTGAACTGAAAGACGCCGTTCATGAAGCCGCACGTTCTATTCTTGGTACAACTAAACCAGGACGACGAAAGATTAACAAAAACACGTGGCTTTGGAATGATGATTTTAAATATGCAGTGCGAAAGGAGAAACAGCTGCTCCATGAGTTTCTTTCAGATAAAAAAAAAACCGTCTCGATGGAATGCCTACAAAGCAGCCCGTAGTGAAGTGAAGAAGGTCATTGCCGTGACAAAAGCAAAGCGATATGCAGACATATATGCAAAACGTGATACTCAAATCGAGGAACCGCAAAACGGAAGACATCCAACGTTTGTACGGCATCAATGACTAAACAGGTGACCTGCTGGTCGACTGGAAGAAAGCGCGAGAACGCTGGTGGAGCTATTTTGAGAAACTTTCAACCTAATAATTTTCCCACTCACCAATCCCACCCAGCTTCGCTATTGAAGGTGCAGTGAAGGAAATTGACGTCACCAAAGTTCAGGCTGTCCTGAAGGAGATGAAACCAGGGAAAACCACCGGCCCCGATGATCTTCCGGCAGAGTTCTGGTGCTTTCAGCGGTGGGATGCGGCAGTGTGGCTAACACAGTTTTTCAAGTAGATCGTCAATAAAGGTCAAATACCATCATATTGTCGACGGAGCATTACCGTACCAATCTTCAAGAAGAAGGGAAGTCCTGCCGATTGTTCTAATTATCGCCCGATCAGACTTCTGAGCCACGCGATGGTCTTCAAACGTATTCTCGTCAAAAGGATTCGTGAGATAGCCAAACTTACAACGAACCAAGCTGTATTTTCTGAAAAATTGTGGCACAACAGATGCAATCCACGCTACACGGCTGTTAGTTGAGAAACAGCGTGGAAAGAATAAGCCGCTTCGTCTCGCTTTTTTTGGATCTTAAGAAGGCCTTTGATCGGGTGCCACATGACCTAATCTGGTTAGCGCTACGAGAACATAGCATTCTAGAGCACCTTGTTAAGTGGGTATAAATTCTGTACGTAGAACCAAGGAGTTATGTTCAAGCTGCCGCAGGAGCGTCCGATGACGCCCGCATCACTGTAGGAGTCCATCAAGGCTCAGCCTTATCACCACTGCTGTTCATTCTTGTGATGGACACTGTTAAATCAGACCTGCACAAGCCAATACAATAACACTTCTCTATGCTGATGATGTCATGTTGGTTTCTGATCTCCAGCGTCAAACAGAAGAGTCGAACAACCGACTAGTGCAATACGGCCTGCGCCTCAACAAAAAGAAGACATAATACATGACATTAGATCCTCGAGAAATTGGAACAATCTACGTTGACGGTGAATATCTACCACGAGTAGAGAAATATAAATATCTTGGCTCCATAATCTCTGACGATGGCCGAATTACTGACGAGGTCAACACAAGGATACACGCAGCCTGGCTGAAGTGGCGAATGACAACGGGCGTCACCTGCGATAAAAGACCATCTGAAATCTAAGATCAACCGGACTTTTATCCATCCTGTCGCTCTCTACGGCACCCAGTGTTGGCCAGCTACAAAGGAGGTAGAAAGTCGATTACGCGTCATGGTGACGAAGATGCTTAGGTGGACAGCTGGCTTCACTACACTGGATCACATTTCAAACAATTATATTAGGAAACGTTTTGGCGTTGAACCGATCCAGAAGTAAATGCAAGGAAACTGCCTGCGCTGGTTTGGACATGTGTTGCGTGCACAAGACAATTCATTGGCAAAGTCAGCGTATACATTAGAATACTCTACAAAGAAGCCCAAGTAACGACCAAGACAGCGATGGACCAATACAGTGTACAACGACCTAAAAGCTGTATGACTACATCCAGACATGGCCCGCGACCAAATTAAATAGAGACAACGAATCCACACAGCGGACCCTGCCACCAGGCGGGGCAAACGCTAAAGGATAAGAAAATGAAGTTACAATGAAATTGCCTTCTCTGTTATTAACGCAGTACATTTGAATTATAATTTATTTTTCCATTGATTAATTTTAATATATAATGTACCCTTTAAATTCTTAGGGTTATGGTTGCATCAAATAAGAGCAGAAGATGCCCATTCAAAAGGAGGCAAAAAGGCATTGAACTATCAAATAGGCAACGGAAGCTAATATAGGCAAAAAAGGCAAAATTGACACAGGCCGTACTGTTCCCAAACGTACGGAAACATGTTTGTCTCTATTTGACACTCCGATATAAATACGCAATAAAAAAGGCATGCCTTGAGGCTTAAGATAGGCGCATAATAAGCTTCTGTTGTGCTGAATTGGTCGATTTAGCGTCGGTATATAACCGCACGACAGTTTTTGTAAAAGCCTTTTGTTGAGTCATTGGTCACGACAGCAAGCCATCCCTTATTATTGGGGTCGGATTCGGATTCGCATTCTTCTCGGTACCCCTGCAGATAGTTTTCTTTAATCACTGGCAAAATCCATATTTTTCTTTCCTGTGAAAAGAATGCGCCGGAGCAGAAGAAGAAAATAACATTCTCTGCAACTTTTATACCCGTTATACACAAAAACACCTCAAACACAAGAAACATAAAACAAATTCGAACACCACCACACTCAAGAAACTACAAATCAGAGTGCTTCTGAGCATTAACTGACTGCAGCCTGCAGTTAAGATGTAATGTAAATAAAAGAAGATACACTATTGGCTTAAACCAGGATCATAAATTCCTGAGTACCAATGACAACATTGGTTATAACCACAACTCTTCTCAGTTTTGTAATCGGGGAAGTACCTTTGTTTCTGTGTCGAAAGTAGTGCTGACTACAGCGACTCTATATGTTCAGTGTGGCCAAGTACAGTCCAGCCGCCATGTTTTAGCCAAGTACTCTATCAGCTGATAGGTGAAGGAGAGTGATATTATTATTTTTTGAATAACGAATAGACTAGGTCAATGTTTTAAGATGTTATTTATTTTGCTTATGCTGTGTGTATAGAGGCCGATCAGTATTTGTTACATTCCGAGTCTGACTACCTGACAAACACTTCAAAATGTATGCTTATACGTGATACAATCCTACAAATCCACAATATTACTGAAAAGGTTAGAAATTCTGTGTTGGTAGCTTGGCCTATAATAACATTTATATTATAATACATGTAGCATAAATAGTATAGTAATTGTCTTGAATAATATGTGTGATGACTGTAAAGTTAGCCTACATTTAAATAAAAAATTGACATTACCAAATTCCAGGTTACATGGTTTTACATACCAGAATATACAGCGCAGTATCATCAAACTATACGTAGAAATGCCTTTTTAATATATGACTTATCGATATGTATATAATCTTAACACACGCAGAAGGTAGAAAATAATATGATTAGCTAATCGATAGGTAGACAAAATTGTATTACCTAGCTCCATATTTATGTTAACACATTATACTGGGCCATTTTACTCGTGGTACTAATAGAAATAATAACGAAAACCTGCTACCCTTTAGTGGTGAAAAGAAGCAACTGCTATGATCTCCGGGTTGTATATAGTGCTCCCTTAATGATAACTAAGGTTTGATCCCCGCAATCAGGAATGAAATATTTGTATCACTATACAACAGACATATCGTTTGAAAAAAATAGTACTTGTTGCTCGGTGAAAACAAGCAGTCATCCTGGTCCCGGAGTACTTGTATTCAGGACTCAATTATCGAATACCCACGGTTCGATATCCGTGATGTGCGACTAATTCTGTTCCCGGTTCGGTTAGTACTGGTAGACATCCGCTGTATTTTAAACATTCTATTTACTACTATAGGTTTAGCTAATACATTGTTATTACTGTTATCATTACCTTCTTCTTTTTCTACAACTCTTCCCACAGCTGTGAGGTTGTGGGTGGGAACTGCGTCACACATGCGGATTTGGTCCTGTTTAACGATCGGATGCCCTTCCTGACGCAAATCCTATATGGAGGAATGTAATCACTATTACGTGTTTTTGTGGTGAATTTTAGTGTGGTATGTTATCTGAATATGAAGAGGAGAATGTTGGGACAAATATAAGCACCCAGTCCCCAAGCCCGAGCTATTAAAATATCCCACCCGGCCGGATCGAACCCGGGACACTCTGAAACAAAGGACAGTACGCTGACCATCAACCACGGAGTCGGACAGTTATTGATTTCATTATAATATATGGGAAAACTCAACTTGATGCTAGGCGGCACTTACAACTGGGTCCTTTAAGAGAAGAATAGCTGTAAAAGTTTTAATTCGATGATATATCAATCATAAGATCTCATAGGTAAAAATGAATGAGACATGCAGTAAATGATCGGAAGTAACCCTTTCCGTAACTTTTGTTATGTACAGGTTTTAGATAAAACAGATATTTTCGGGGATATTTGGAAATTTGTGAAAAATAATATAATCATGAAAATCTCTGTTATTTTTCCTTACACGGTAAAATCGCACAAAACGTAAAAGATCGGAAATTGTATTGTAAACAACTTTCGATATGTACAGGTTTTCGATATAGCGAATATTAACGAAGAAATCTGACATTTACTGCCTTGGCCTCCTTAAAATTCGTAACCGATTTTATTATTATTGTTACTATTATAATACATGAGACAACTCTACTCGTTGCTGGGAGTGTGTTATAACGTGCTACTTTCAGAGCTGAAAACAAATAATTGTCCAGTTTCATTTTAAAACCCTTTCTGGATCTGTTTCTGTATCCATTAGCATAACAACCTGGCGTAATTTTCTTCAAAACTCAGACCTCATATATACGTAAATTCACACACATTTCTAAACTAATAACACTAAATAATCTTCTGTATTTAATAAAAAACATACTTTCGTTGTATTAAGGTTAAAACAGGTAGCTTGTACTTCGCTGAAATTGCATAAAGAGTGATATTACCCTGAGCGGAATACATACGTTTAAATCAACCGACCGAGCTCGATAGCTGCAGTCGCTTAAGTGCGGCCAGTATCCAGTATTCGGGAGAGAGTAGGTTCGAACCCCACTGTCGGCAGCCCTGAAAATGGTTTTCCGTGGTTTCCCATTTTCACACCAGGCAAATGCTGGGGCTGTACCTTAATTAAGGTCACGGTCGCTTCCTTCCCACTCCTAGCCCTTTCCTGTCCCATCATCGCCGTAAGACATATCTGTGTCGGTGCGACGTAAAACAACTAGCAAAAAAAAAAATCCACCGACGGGATATTTGACTAAACCATGGCGCAGCCAATCAGAATGAAGCACTCCTTGACCACACTGTACATATAGAGTCACTGTAGTGCTGGCTACTAAAAGCGATTAAAAATAACATTGGTCATATAGGTGGACAAAATATTTGATGAAATGGTTTCCTGGAACTCAAAGGCTCAAATTTCAAGACTGCATTGTACGAATGTTAGAAGTCGCCAGTTTTGTCGCCAGTCGCTAAATTTAGTCGCTTTCAATGATCACAAGTCGCTACATTTAACGACAAAGTCACCAAGTTGGGAATACTGCAGCCCGACTTATTTGGTTGTAGTACATCACTCAATTCCGGGGAAGTTTCATTAATACAATGATGTTCAATTAGGTGAATTGAAGGACAAAATACTAACGTACCGGTAACTGTTCTGTCAGCAAAAGAAGAAAGTATTTCGCTACCTCAAGTCTGAATACAGTTATATCACTCTAGCATTTGTATTCTTTCTCAAGATCATTTGCAAGCTACGTTTCTAGTATAGTTGTACAGGCAAGGGACAGGTTTAACCTACGCTGTGCTTCTTTATTTAGCTGTGAGTGTCTGGGAACATGTTTAACTCGCATGGTTCAGATCTTTCTATTGATGCCCATAGGCGACCTGCACGTCTGGGTGTGAGACGATGGTGATAATTAGTTTTTCTTGCTATTTATTTTACGTCGTACCGACACAGATAGGTCTTATGGGGTAGGAAAGACCTTGGAATGGGAAGGAAGCGGCCGTGGCCTTAATTAAGGTGTGAATTAAGCTTGGTGTGAAAATGGGAAAACACGGAAAACCATCTACAGGGCTGCCGACAGTGGGGTTCGAACGCACTATCTTCCGGATGCAAGCTCACAGCTGTGAGTCCCTAACCGCACGGCCAACTCGCCCGGTGATAATGAGTTAGGAAGAGGATGAAATCTGATGTCGACACATAATCTCCTCCTGTCGAACAACAATAACGAGTCTGCAAAAGGCTTAACTTATCCATCCGATGGACGAATCACTATCAACAGCGCTATGTGCTCGCTCACACCTAACGGAAAAGAAATGCGTCCATATGGCAGGAAAAAGTATTCTTTCACTGTGTAGTACATGTGGTGGACAAATACACACCTACTGGAGGGTAAACGCGCCGCGCCAAAGAAGAGGATGTAGCTTGACGAGAATATTTCTTCTGCTTCTCTCCCCGGAATATAATTTCGGTAACGTTCGTAAAGTATTCGGGTGTTTCGCAATCGCGTTGAGTCCATGCCGTGTTCTACATTGTGTTTGCTTCCTGAGGGGCATTTGAACCGGACTGTATCAAAAATGAATTGCGAAAAACTTATCCAATTATTTAAAAAGTATACTTTTCTATATGACAATTGGCATAAGTTATATTGTAGTTTTGTACTTTTATTGAACCTCACAGGTTTCCACACAATTCATGGTTCAAATTTGGAATAGCCTAAGCCAATTACAGGTTGCAAAACAACAGTAATTTAGAATCTAGTAAACCGAGCTCGATAGCTGCAGTCGCTTAAGTGCGGCCAGTATCCAGTATTCGGGAGATCGTGGGTTCGAACCCCACTGTCGGCAGCCCTGAAGATGGTTTTCCGTGGTTTCCCATTTTCACACCAGGCAAATGCTGGGGATGTACCTTAATTAAGGCCACGGCCGCTTCCTTCCCACTCCTGGCCCCTTCCTGCCCCATCGTCGCCATAAGACCTATCTGTGTCGGTGCGACGTAAAGCAAATAACAAAACAAAAAAAAGAATCTAGTAACACGACATAAAATAAAAAAACCCAGCAAAATAAAATGAAAATAAAAGGCAATCAATTCCCATATGCACTGCCATATGGCCCATCTTCTTCTTGAGGCGCCTTCTCCTAGCGGAGGTTGGTGGTCCACATAACCAGCTCTGGACGTGATGTTGCAGCATGAAAAACATCTTCTGAAGTGCAGTTGTGCCATCTTCGGATGTCCTTCAGCCATGAATTCTCCCTCCTGCCAACAGACCTTTTCCCCTGTATTTTACCTTGAATGATGAGTTGTAATAGCTGGTACTTCTCGCCTCTCATAATGTGCCCTAGATATTGGGTTTTTCTTTTTTTTTTAACAGTAAGTAATAGTTCTTTTTGTTTCTTCATGCGATGAAGGACTTCTTCATTTGAAATTTTCAGCACCCATGGTATTCGGAGTAGGCGGCGATATAGATACATTTCAAAAGCATCAATTCTTTTTTCTAGATTTTGGTCAAGGGTCCAGCTTTCACATCCAAAGAGAAAAATGGAGAATACATGGCACCGAATCATTCGCATTCTTAATAGCACACTTAGGTCCGATTTTGTAAAGAGCTGTTTCATGGTAAAAAATTGCCTCCCGGCCTGTTCTATTCTAGATTTTATCTCTCTCTTGGAATCACATTCCTCATCTAGCACAGTACCCAAGTATTTGAAGGAGGATACTTGTTCAATCTTACTGCCGTTTATTGACAGGGGTGCTGGAATTTTTCTTTTAGAGAAGACTACAACTTTGGTCTTGGAAGCGTTGACAAACAGCCCAAACTCTTCACTGCGCTGGACTAATTTGTCTATCATGCGTTGGAGCACAGGTAATTCATTTGCTATGACAACAGTATCATCTGCGTACCTGATATTGTTAATTGTCTGTCCATTTATAACTATCCCGCTGTTTTCCTCCAACAACACCTCCTTAAATATTGTCTCAGAATACATGTTGAATAAGAGAGGTGACAGCACACAACCCTGATGAACACCTTTTCTGATTCCGCTGGTAAGTAACACACTGGTTCATCATAGTATTCCAGCTATTCGATCCCTACTCTGACGCGCTGTTTTGAATGAGCAGTGTGCACACTTAGGCCAAAGGCAGAGGCTCACTTAGTAGTAGTAGTAGTATGACCTGATCTAGAATTACAATTTAGGCCTATTCCAAAGTATAGCACCGCAATTCACTAAATAACTCAAAATTCAACCCTGAAAATAGCCGTTTCTTAAGTAAAGCTTCATCCTATTCACTTTTATTAAATTCTACATTCATTTTATTCCAACGTAGCAGTGAAGAGGGGGTTTCTACTCTGGCTTGGAGAAAAAATTTGCCTCCAAGTCAGATAGATTTTTCCCCTGCCAGTGTAGTAAATTGAGATTTTCCGACTCATCGGGTACTCCTAGGAAACAGGTTAGGAAAAGGACATAGTTTCTGCCCTGGGACTCTCCACTATTTGACCCCCCTTCCCCCGTCGTCCGTCCCCTACCGAGAAAAGACGAAGAGTGTACACGGATCACGGCTGTCTGCGGCTTGGTCATTCCAGCTCTGGAACTTTGGAGTGTTAGATCGACAGCGTAGTACTGTTCGTAAAACTTTTCGGAAAACCACTAAGGCAGTTTTATGTAAAATATAAATTCTCAGCCTGTTTTCCAGTCATCTGACATGGTCAGTAATGGAATGAATGAAGCCCCATCTAGCGGCGAGGATAAGAAATGTGCCGGCTGGCGATGCCTGTCGCACTCCTCTGGGGCAATGATAAATGACTGACAGATGAAATGAAATGAAGTGCTAATGGAGAGTGTTGCTGGAATGAAAGATGACAGCGAAAACCGAAGTACCTGGAGAAAACCTGTCCTGCCTCCGCTTTGTCCAGCACAAATCTCACGCGGAGCGACCGGGATTTGAACCACGGTATCGAGCGGTGAGATGCCGGTGCGCTGCCGTAAGGCAATCTTTCTGATGATGTAAAAAGGTAGGTGGAGAGTGAGCAGCTGCCATTATAATGAAAACTCCCCAACTTGATTGTTTTTCTAGTTGTTTTACGTCGCACCGACACAGATAGGTCTTATGGCGACAATTGGACAGGGAAGGGCTAGGAGTGGGAAGGAAGCGGCCGTGGCCTTAATTAAGGTACAGCCCCAGTTTTTGCCTGGTGTGAAAATGGGAAACCACGGAAACAACCTGATTGTGATTTATGGTAGGCAAGCGGGCCTACCATTACAATGAAAATTTCCTAACCCAGTCTTCATATGAGATAAGACGTTTGGTGACTTCCCCGTCGCGTTTCTAGGGTAACGTTATGAGCTATGCAATTTAATACAGTCTTGTTCACAATGTGCGCACTACCTAATACTGTATACAATGTAGAATTCCGTAGCGAAGCACGGGTACATCAGCTAGTAGACTATATATACGAAGTGGTCTGCAGAAGTTAGCCAATCAGATCGCTTCCATAGCTTAAGACCGGCTTGAGAACCATACGGAGAAATCAGTATCAAACACAAACCCACGGTGGGTATCAGTTGGTGTCACAGTAGCGTACTAGCTATAGAGCGATCTTGTCAGCTCGGAGGTCCGTGTTTAAATCTATTCCCTGGTAAAATTTTGTTTTTCTTCAACAAGTGACCTCAAAATGGTCTTGAGCCACGTGCAGACTTAGCAACACCGCCTCGCAAAGCCCAATTGAATTCGCCCGCGAAGCGATCTGATTGACTAAGGGTATGTTTATGCTGCAGCTTCGCTGCTGGCACATCGCCAAGACTCGCTGCTCGATGTTAGGCGATGATGAAACAAACCAATGGATCTCAATCGGTCCAGTCAGAGCCATCTCATTGGAGCAGACAAGGCCTGCTCCGTGAGTATTGTAGCCCATCAGCCTTTTGAGGCTTTGAGTGCTGTTTCTTGGTGGTGACATCTTCCCGTTGCTTGACGTATTGGTTGGTGGTGGCTATCTTCTTACTATTTTCTGGACTGGGCAGGGTATGCCCTGTGCCCCGAAGGGCGATTGAGAGAAGAGAAGAAGAAGAAGAGAAAAGAAGATGTTGTCAGGACGAAGTGAGAGCAGATGTTAGGGTGAGGTTTTATGGTGAGTGGGCAAGGCAGAAACGGAGCGGTCACCCATCCGCATGGTGACCACGGCTGATGTTGCTGCACTCTACGTAGCGACGCTAGTGTTTAGTACTTCAGCAGTGATGGAGGGATTCATGAGGAGTGAACTTGTTGCAGTTGACTTTCATGGCGGGGTTAATTGACAAGAAGTTGTCTGGATGGCATGGAGGGCGGGTTAAGGGACGTGAGAAGCCTGATGAGGAGTAGGTTAATTAGTGAGGAGTTATCTTGGCTGGGTTGGGGAGGGGGATGACTTGGAAATCTGATAGAGGGACGGTATATATGTGACGTGCGTGCCTGTAGTTAGCTCGTATTGCCTTCTTAAGAAAGGGACAACCAGGATAAGAGGCTGCGTGACTGCCTTCGCAGTTTGCACACCTCGCCTGGGCCCGAGGCACCGTGCAGACAGAGTGGCGGTGGGGACCCCCACATCTGTTACAACGGGTATCATTAGGGCAGGAAGCCGCTGAATGATAGGGTTGGATGCAGTTGTAACACTGAGTCACTAGGGCAGGGCGGGCGGGGGGTCGGTTTCGAGTCTCTGGACCGGAAGTGTGAGGTGTTGGTGTAGCGGGCGACTTCGGAGCAGGTTTTCTACGCCTACTCCGAGTATGAGTGTACTTCGAACGTGTGACCTTACTCGGTTGCGAGATTAAAGGGGTCTCGCTTCCGGGTTCGGCGTTAGACTATAGTGGGGAGGGTGAGGTGTCTGTATTGGGTGAAAGTGAGATGTCTGGTTGAATTTCTTGTGGTGAGGTTGGAGGAGGTGGAGTGGTGATTGAACTGTCGGAGTTAGGATGGAGAGTGATACTGGTTACTGTGGATCTTGAGATTGTGGGTGGAGGTCGAGAGGTTTGGGTGGTCTTGACTTTAGTTTTCTTGATAGGATGAGTTTGGGTTTCGGAAGTAGTAGTGGTTATAGCAGAAAATGAGGCAGGAGGGCAGGTTTGAGTGGCCATATCATCAGTTTCGGTGTCATCTGCACAAATCTTGTAGAATACATTGTGCAGTTCTAGCTGGCCTCTAATCTTCTCATAACTGGATGAGTCACGTGCGAAGATGATGATATAGCCATTGTCAATTTCCTGGAGTAGCTGGATATGGTGCTGGATGGATGAAGTGGCAGTGGAAATAAGTTTACGGTGGTCATGGAGGGCTTGAAGTTGTTGGAGGGCATCTAGTTTCTGGGAGGAAAAGAAGGGAACCATGAACGGGGTGAATCCGGAGTCAGGTAGGTTTGTGCGGTGTAAAAGTGGAGAGTTATGGAGGGAGTCCGGTAGCAGGAGCTCAGAGTACGAGGAAAACGATGACTCAGAGTCAGAGGACATGGCTGGCTGGAACTGCCGGGTTCCCGGCGACTCGATCCACCAGAAGAGGCCCGACGAAGGTAGGGTGAGGGGGGGGTCTGGAGCCGGCTTATATACGTAGCTGCGCTGCTGGCTGCTATCGTCGTCACATCCATGCTCTCAAACCCGTTTGATTTTCGAGCCTGGCACATCGCCGGCTATCCTGTAACTTGGACTGTAATTGGTTCTTTCAAGGTCACCCGCTCTCCTACTCTTCCTCTCTTCGCATTCTATACACACGTTCAGTGATCACTTGCTCACTTGCTATCTGAACCGGTCTTCGAACGCAATGCTATTTACAACCAGCGGCTAGCGGATCATCACAAGAGGTTCATATGGGATAATAGGAGTGACGAGATGATGAAATTTTAATCCATTTCGTCTCATCTTGTACCATCAGGGGACGATGACCTAGAAGTTAGCCTGCTTCAAACAAAAGCAGCAGCATCATCATCATCACCATCAAACTATGGAATGAAGTGGCAAAAGAATGCGGAACGATTATGTCAACTTTGTTCTTTTATTCTTGCTATTTAGGGGAACTCTATCATTACAAGCAGGTGATTGATATGAAGTATCTCGTTTGTGCCCATTTACATCTCGTAGACAGCTTTCAAAATGGCGCCGAGTGAAGGTATCTGATCTATAAGATGCAAGAAATAGATATCTAATGCGATATTATATAAGGCCATACGCGTCACGGAACGGTCAAATATTGAAGGCACTACGGACAGTGGGCGGTCAAGTGAATAGTTTTACAAAAAAAATAGAAGACAACGGATTGATAAAAATCTCCATCTAAAAATTTTCATCGGAGAGTGAAGACGCAATTGGCGAACGCGCTAAGTAATTTGAAGAAGACCGAAAAATTTAGTAGAGGTACTTGAGAAAAAGGGATCGTCGTAGTAAAAGAAACGACGTAACTCACCAGCCGACGAAGAAGAGCTGATAAAAAATATAAAAATAAGAAAGATACGACGAAATAAGCGTGGGAGGATCTCGACAGCAACTGAGCTACATTCTACAAGGAAGAAGCAAGTGAAACCTAGGAGAAAGATTCTCTTACGGGAAGAAGACTACCTTGATCTTGTTTCAAGAGAAGAAGAACAATTTTTCGACATTTGCAGGAAGCAGCCGATATAGATACATATACGCAGAAATTAAACCCGACGAAATTAAATTCACTTCTGAGAGCAGCAAAAAGAAATAACAATTGAGGAATTATTATCGTCGAATGGAACATACCATGGCTATTTACTGCTCTGAAATCTGCATTTTTGTTGCTAACAGAAGTAGTATGATGATGGCTTGCTAAATACGCATGATGGACCAAGCTGGGGAGCAGTACATCCTTACCGGAAGACCAACCCATGATGAGGAAGGCAATGGGAAACCAGACGACCAACCCATGATGAGGAAGGCAATGGGGGACCAGTTGACCAACCCATGATGAGGAGGCCGAGGACCTACCAGACGACCAACCCATGACCTGACCGCAGAGCCAACTACATCCGAGTGGAGGCGGAACAGCTGGACCAGATGTAGAGATAAGCGAGCTAAGTCATTTACATTATTTAATTACATAGTATTTGTTTCGCGTACACAGGTGCTTTTGGCATGTGCCGATAAGTTTGTTAAAGATACCGTGGAATTTAAAGTGCAAGTGAATAATGAAAGTGATGTGTGAGATATTTAAGTCCATAGTAATACGATTAAGCAGTGTAGAATAAGATTCTTGTGTGTTATATACAGGGTGTTAGGGGTATACGTGCAGATATTAAGCTAGTCGGCAAAGAAAAATACATCTCACAATATATGCTATGTACTTTTTACCTTGTCCTATTAGTTTGCCCATAACAGAGCCAAATATTTCAGGACCTAATGTGTTTTGAACGGCCGTAGCAGGATGCGCCGGTTACGTCATTCTGTCCACGCGTAGTGGAAGTACAGTAGCAGAGTATAGGGCTTGTTGAACCTGTTTCTTATCGCAGGCCAACACATGTTGTTGTGCACTTCCCCTAAAGGCTTGGCAAGTAGGAGAGGTTGACTCACGTGCCTGGCCACTTGCTGTGCTCGAAAACCGGTCTAGGGTAGTCTGTTTGAAAAGTACACGGAATTCTTACAGTGACGTCGAAGATCCGTACCAGCACATGCATGCGAATCAAGTGTTGTGTAGTTGTGTGTGATTTATAAGACGTCATTGGCATTACTCAGTGATCCAAGCTGACAAAATTAAAGGAAATAGTTAATAAGTAATTAAAAATGGGTGCAACATTTCTGTGCTGTTATTGCGACAGTCTACGATGAATTTCTGACAATAGACAATGCGAGTTGTCTATGCTTATTCATAAACTTTTCAGGTCAATGAAAGGACGGTGGACACTGAAAGAAAAGGCTATAAGTATTCAGTGAAATTGTTATTAATGAGACAAATTTCAACCGTAGTTTCATCCATCGTGAACATTGCTCGAAGGAAAAAGAGCTACCGGTACTGTGGAATTGCCGCCGGGCATTTGTAATATAAGGCTTATTCTTCCTTTTCCTAATATTTTTACCCTCCAGGGTTGGTTTTCGCTGGGACTCAGCAAGGGATCCCACCTCTACCGCCTCAAGGGCAGTGTCCTCGAGCGTGAGATATTGGGTCGGGGATACAACTGGGGAGAATGACCAGTACATCCCCAAGCGGCCCCACCTGCTAGGATGAACAGAGACCTTGCGGGGGGATGGGAAGGGATAGAAAAGGAAGAGGGAAGGAAGCGGCCGTGGCCTTAAGCTAGGTACCATCGCGGCATTTGCCTGGAGAAGTGGAAAACTACGGGAAACCACTTTCAGGATGGCTGAGGTGCGAATCGAACCACCTCTACTCATTTGACCTCCCGAGGCATAATGGGCCCCGTTCCAACTTTCGTACCACTTTTCAAATTTCGTGTCAGAGCTCGAAATCGAACCCGGGCCTTCGGGGGGTGGCAGCTAATCACACTAACCACTATACCACAGAGGCGGACAGAAGGCTTATTACTGGACAGTAAGTGCCGATAGGTAAAGTGATGACTGTAATGGACCCGCTTAATTAGAACTTCCGTAATCATAATAATATTACTACTACTAATAATAATAATGTCTTCACGGTTTTCGGAGACGCTGAAATGCCAGAATTTTTTACCGCAGTGTTTTTTAATGCAAGTAAATCTACAGACACGAGAATGGCTTATTTGAGCACCTTCAAATACCACCGAACTGAGCCGCCATCGAACCTGCCAAGGTGGGATCAGAAGACCAGCGCTCTATCGTCCGAGCTACTCAGTCCGGCATTAGAGGTTGGAATAAGTTGGTCGTGTGGTAGGGGCGCGCAGCTGTGAGCTTGCATTTTGGTGATAGTGGATTCGAACTCCGTTGTCGGCAGCCGGGAAGATGGTTTTCCGTAATTTCCCATTTTCACATCAGGGAAATAGTGGGACTGTACCTTTATTAAGGCCTCGAACGCTTCCTTCCCACTTGTATCCCTTTTCTCTCCCATCGTCGCCGTAAGACCTACTTGTGTCTGGAATATTGTTAAGGATGCGTGGAATCACATACATTCACGATACCTACAGAAACTGATTGACCGCATGATCGAGTTTGTGAGGCAGTCATTAAATCCAAAGGAGGAGACTTTGATGAAAGTAAAATATAATGATTGTGATTGTATGATATATGTGTAAGTTAATATAATTATCTTTTGTGAGAAATAACGTTTGATTTGTGTTTTAAACCTCAAATACCAGGGTGTATTGAAATTAATGAGCGGTAGTGTATATTTGAGAATTTCATACAAGGTAAATGAATCAGACTGTTAAATTGAGGCACTTCAAAGCTTACTTGCTGTGAATGCCTCTTTCACTGGCCAATATATCAAAGTTAAAGAAAATTGCAAGCTTGTAGTGTCATATATTAGTTGACTTTTGATCACTATCACGGCACCTATAATTTTACACGGAATCCAAACTAGAGTGATGAAATTTCAATTCAATAAACCTACATGCAAAATTATTTGTCTATGTTATTAAAATTTCCCGGTATTTAAACTCTATTATTTTTAAGATCTGCATTCAATGTTTTAAACGAAAACTCACTTGATATCAGTATTTTCCCAGTATCCTCGGTAATGTGTTAAGGGTGTCGCCTCATTTGCGATCAGTCTTATTTGCGACCAGTCCCATTTGCGATCACTCTTATCAGTGATAACGTAATGACCTACAAACACTCAGGATGCCGTGAGGGAATTTCCTACTGAAGGACTATTTTTTTGGTAGTTGCTTTACGTCGCACCGACACAGATAGGTCTTATGACAACGATGGGACAGGAAAGGCCTAGGAATTGGGAAGGAAGCGGCCGTGGCCTTAATAAAGTTACAGCTCCAGCATTTGCCTGGTGTGAAAATGGGAAACCACAGAAAACCATCTTCAGGGCTCCCGGATGCGAGCTCACAGCCGCGCGTTACTAACCGCACGGCCAACTCGCTCGGTCTACTGAAGGACTGGCACAGGGATACAGCCGTCAAGTAACTGGCGAAAACTATGTACTGGTACTAGGATTCTGATGGTGAAATTCATTAAATTACTTATGGTTAACGTTTGAGTCTGATGCGTTAATATCGGGACAGACAGAGACTAAATAGGACTCAATCGAACCTTTTATTTAGGACTAACAAATGGTTGTGGATGTTAAGGCTGTCAGATGATTTTTTAAATGCAGGACAATAGGACGGCGTTTTAAAACAGGTGAATTTTACACTTTTAAATTTCAAAACAAAAATTTTTGCTGTAACAATTTGCTTCCTGGACAATGCTACCATTATTTTGAAGCAATCGTAGCTCATCTTCGACTTAGCAATAAATTGACACTTTCTTATATATTATTGACACTTTCTTATATATTAATGCTTATATAATGCTCAAATTGTTCAAGTATTCAAACCGACATGTTAAGTAAACAGTTGCTCAAAATATAATTAGCTTACTTTCATCTAACTTATGCAGTTTGCATCCTCAGGACAGCCAACGGTGGGATCAAACCCCCGGGCACAACAGCCGTAGCGCGTTAACCCGCGCGGCCACTCAGCTTACTTTCACCTATATAAATTAAATTATAATTTTGTCTATACGCTCCAAAAGTTACTCTTAATAAAATGCTTAAATTAAAATAAGTTTAAAACACATTTCTATAATGATAGTGCGAAAAGATCCATTGTTAGCGCCAGTCAGAGCTGGGTGCCTTCGTAAACAAGCACCTCAACTACTTTGAGGTGAACCTGACTTGTCGCCTTGCACGAGCCTCAAGATAGGGTATCAAGTAACCCACGGAATGGGTTGCCATACGTCCTAATAACAATAATCGTATGGCCTCAGCTACCGTGTGCAGACATTTCAATTTGACGCCATCTGGCTGTCTGCTACCATACGTCCTGAAAAAGCGAGATTGTCTTGAATTTGAGCATGTGTCCCGACGTCCTGACTGAATTCTTAAAAATCCCTAAATGTCCTGGATTTTAAAAATCAGAGCAAATTGTTTAGAATTCTGTTGAAATGTTTCTGAAAAGGGAATGGAATTTTTAGGTTGGTCATCCTGAAGCAGAGTCTGGCGTCATTACCTGACGTGGTCATGGTAACAGGCTTGACCTAACGCTAACGCTGTCTCCTTCCACCCGGGAGTAACGTGTTGAATAATGATGAAAATGATTTTGTATCCATGTTAGCTAGTGATAAATGCGTTTAGCTTTTACAGTAACGTAGATCCAGTGAGCAATATTCGGAATTGCTTAAACTGGCTCAGTCCTATTTCCGTTTACCTGTCCATAATGCATGTGTGGAAAGATTTTTTCTTTAATGAATTCACAATGGACAGATGACAGAAAGAGACTGAAAGGAGAATATGTTAAATCAATATTATTGCTGCAATACAATTTTAAAGAAATATCTTGGTAGGTATTTCAGGATTACATTTAAAAAATTGATGAGTTGCTAAAATGTGAGTCAAGTTCAGAAAATGGCATCAGCATCAGGGCACTTCTGTGTTATAAATATCTTTAAGCATACATACGTTATCATTATAGACTATTATGCCTTTCAGCGTTCAGTTTGCAAGCCTCTGTGAATTTACTAAACGTCGCCACAATCATCTATTTACAACTAGTGCTGTGGTCTCATTTAGTTCCATACCTCTTATCTTTAAATCGTTAGAAACTGAGTCTAACCATCGTCGTCTTGGTCTCCCTCTACTTCTCTTACCCTCCAACCCAGAGTCCATTATTCTCCTAGGTAACCTATCCTCCTCTATTCGCCTCACATAACCCCACCACCGAAGCTGGTTTATGCGTACAGCTTCATCCATCAAGTTCATTCCTAAATTAGCCTTTACCTCTTCATTCCGAGTACCCTCCTGCCATTGTTCCCACCTGTTTGTACCAGCAATCATTCTCGCTACTTTCATGTCTGTTACTTCTAACTTATGAATAAGAAATCCTGAGTCCACCCAGCTTTCGCTCCCGTAAAGCAAAGTTGGTCTGAAAACAAAGGCTAAATAAATACTGTTTTTAGTTTTCATTCATTCGTGTTATTGAGAAATGAGAAATTCCAAGTTACATAAAAATCTATGCAAATAACATTGAATATTATATAATTGTGGAGTGGTCTGTAAAGTGCGGTGGGTGTTTTACGTAAAGTACCTTATGATTTCTTATGATTTCTCTATTTGATTGTTAACATTAACATCATACAATAAGTGTGTATTTTGGTAACGGAATTAACCAAATACACTCGTTGGAACCATAGGCGCCGGCTTTTGGTCTTGAGCATGGGTCAAGGATGAAAATATCAGATATTCTTGCGGGAGCAAAAGACAATTGCGTCCCCGTACCACTTGCTTCCGTAGACTGGGCGCCTATGATTGGAACTTGTCGATGTTGGTGTCCTGAATTACATCCTGAACCTTATGGCATCCCTACCCATGGACGCCATGGACTTGCATGGTTAACCGTACTCGGTCTTCATTTGAAGACCTTGTTGCCCGTTTGGTATTAGTCAAGTTTCAGAACGTAAGAGATCGTCGTAGAAAATATTCCAACATCAGAATCTTCTTCGTACCTTCCGGTAATCCTTGCTATTCTTCCACCCAATCCCTATTCAGCGTTTTCCTTTTCACTCCTTCTAAATTCAAAGTCGTCCTCAGAATCTTATGATTACATTTCTCATCTTCAAAGTTTAATTACTTGATGAGGTCGTTTGCACTGGGATGTGGTCTTCTAATTCGACTGTTCAGTTCATGATTCCATCCTTCAACTGAATTTCTCGTCCTATGACGTCGCCGGTAACAGGTCCATAATTCAAGTGAACTTTGTAGCCATTAGTCCACGAAGTACGAATTCGACGAGCTTTTCTCCTTCTGGTGTGTATAGCCAGCCTTCCTCAAGATTTTCAGGCTTGAGGAGAACAGGGACAGCACACATTTGTACACAGTCTGACGTTTTCATTTTCCTTGTAAAGTGTAGTCATACCAATATGCTGAACCCTCCTCCAGAGACATTGCATAAAATGAAAAAATGAAAAATATCCGAGGATATTTAATGAGGGGAATATCTCCTTTAAGGTGGAGATAGCCGACGTTTCAAAATCAGTATATACCGTCTCAAACTGCCGATCAGGTAATTCTCGTAGAAGCAATCATAGCATCCGTAAATTTCTTTCATTCTGTCAGGAAGAAGAGTAAATACGACTGGTGCAACGTTTGCTTCATGTTCTGTACTTCCAAGAACGACATCTATAGAATAGTTAAACGGACTACGACAGCTGTTGAATGTTCAGTCCACGAAAAAGAATGCTTTTCTTTTCTCAAAATCTCCCTACCGGGCGAGTTTGCCGTGCGGTTAGGAGCGCACGGCTGTGAGCCTGCAGCCGCGAGATAGTGGGTTCGAATCACACTGTCGGCAGCCCTGAAGATGGTTCTCCGTGGTTTCTCATTTTCACACCAGGAAAATGCTGGGGCTGTACCTTGGTTAAGGCCATGGCTGCTTCCTTTCAATTTCTAGGCCTTTCCTATCCCGTCGTCGCCTATCTGTGTCGGAGCAACGTAAAGCCACTAGCAAAAAAAAAATATCCCTTCCTTTGCCTTCACCGAACACCAACAACCTATCTTATACACCGTCATCGGTCAGGAGAAAATTCTTCTCGTCAGACATTTTTACGATTTCCTCACGAAGAACAACCTCCTCGGAACTTCTTGGCTGCTTTCTGTACTCCTTGAGCATGGTTTCTGTTTCGATACAATGTCTTTAAATTGTAGAATTGCGGCTCTTGTAACGAATTCGTAACCCCTGTTTATTAAAGGCTGAACTTCTTCGTCAATTTTCTGAGGAACTGCCGCACTGTGGTCCTCGTGAGATCGCTTCATCGCTCAAAGTATAGCTTTCTTTACGCCTAAGTTCGCCTCATCAGGAACGCATTGATGATCCATCATTCTCACCACTGTGTCTTTTTGACACACCACTATTCCTTTACACTGGGATTTATTCTCTTTTAAACATACCCATATCATAAAAAATCCTTGATTTCCCGTAAATTTCTGTACGAATATCCTTTATATAAAGCACAAGGGTTGCCTCTCTTCGTCTCAATGAACTCCACGTTGTAATTAAGCACGCAGATAATAACGAAAGCTACATCAAGGATGGTTGTCTACAGTGGGAATAAGTATGTTGAAAACTGTAAAATAATATTACTTCAAAAAACGTTCAAGAGAGAGAGGACGCGTTGATTATCTAGAGTACGTCCTAATTAGATGTCCTTCTGCTGCATGGACGTTGAAGAACCCTGATTGGTTGCTGATAATTTTACATGATTGCAAATGGGACACAACCGTGTTAAGTACCATTGTGGTCCATTCATATTTTTATCAGTTTAATGATATAACAAAATGTGATCGTCAGGCTGATAAGAGATAATCAATAATGAGCAGAAGCAGATTAATGAAGTGGAGGCACAATTTAACCTTCGAGATAGAGTAATTTAATTTAAATCACATGGATTAAATTTGAAATCCCGAGATGACGAAATCAGACAAACTGGACTATAAATAAGGTCCAGTACTGGCAGTCCACAGGAGGTACTCCACAGAATAAACATGTTGACTGCTGTAGTACTGTTGTGTTTGGTAGCTTCCTGCTTTGGTGAGTAGAGTGCAACGACGCCCATTTTTTTTTATTATAAATTTCATACAGTTATGAATAAATTCATGGAACGACAAGCATATCCAATATTTGTAGCCTATAAAACTTTACCAAGAGGAAATCCAGCATAGATTATACTAGCCCTAAAATCGATAGCATCGCGACTAGTATGTTTATTATAGATAAGGGAAAGTTTCTGCCCTGAAATGACAGCAACTCGTTGACAGCAATAAAATGCACTCAGATGTTACTGTGGCTTGGTTCTAAAAGGGCCAATGTCATTTTTTATCGAAATTGAGATATTAACTGCGTTTTATACTGGCTTGCAACATGTTAAAAGGGCCAATGTCTCTGTTAAGTACTAAACTAACAGTTAACGTTTAATTAAATAAGCCCTTGGCAATAATGTTAGATTACCAATAAAGAATAGAGACCTGGCAATTTTTAAAGAATACGATAGAAAAAATTAGCGTTTAATAAGCTGACTTCCACAAAGAAAGTATAAAGTTATTTAAAGTCAGTTGTTGAAAAAAATAATTGGAAAACTATAAGGAAAACTTTAAATGCTCATAGCTCAAAAACAGATTTTTTGACATTGGCCCTTTTATAACCAAGCCACATGTATAGTCGTTTTTTTTTATCTTACGTTAGAACTTGGGAATTGTACGAATAGGTTCTATTGAAAGAGTTAGAGCCTCCGTTACCTTACCACATTTATATGCAAAAAATATGTCATTATATTAATGTAAGGAAGGCAAGCACGATGTATAAGACTCGAGCTACTGCTGTAGATGTATCACATGTTAATAACATGCACATATAACGAGAAAGAACAAATATTTTAATATAATTTTTATATTTGATAAAATAGTAGATTATTAACACGTTTGGGAAAGATTGGGACGTATCTTATTCCTGAAGAAAACTAGAGGAAGTTAGTTAAACTACCTAGAGTTATCTCTATTACATTAAGAGGATAAGCACATTCCTTTATCAGTATTTATAGCTCAGTTATTTATTGGTTTAGTCAACTAATTGCAAATACTTGGTGTGAAGTTCTTCTTGATATATTATCATACAGATAATTTTCCCCTCTTATGAAATGGTTAAAGGGAGTAATATGATCATTTTAAAGAAACTCATAACATGCCTCTCAAATAAGTAAGTGATAGAAGTCAATATCTTTCACGAGTTTTGAACATTTATTTGTTCTCTTAAAAAAATATTCGATCACTTTCATTGAAGCTGAAAATGATTAACCAGTTCTGTCAAAATAAGAAGTCGATTATTCCAACTATGAAAGATTCGTAATTGATAAGATCTGTAGGTGAGAATTTTACTTTCGATAATAAATATACACAGATATCTGCAAGAGCTTATATGAAATACAAGGAAAAGCAATTTTCTTATTTCATTTCAGGAGGAACGCTCCCCGTCCGTCCTCGCCTGGATGGAAGGATTGTTGGTGGTCAGACAACCAGTATCTCCAACTACCCCTACCAGGTAATAGCTCCCAAATGTGAATGGAGATTGCATTACAAACAACAAATGTCTTGTCGAACTTTTCACTACAGACGTACCGTAAATCCCGACACAACAATGATCACCATAATATTATCCAAGATTCATAATTAAGGACAGATTTATTTGAATGAATAGGCTCAAGTCATCCACTGTGTAAGTCCTTAATTTAATAAAAATTAACAATTAATAATAATAATAATAATAATAATAATAATAATAATAATAACTGCGTGTGACATCCGGAGGGGTTTGGTACGGTATTTTGATATGGCGCCTTGTAGGCGGCCTGCGCGACTGTGAGGATAGAATCCTATCTATCAACAATCATAAATAAATAGATTAAATTTTCAAAACCAATATTTTTAGGTCAATTTACACGTTACTTTGAATTATGTGCTAGAATTCTATCATCTGGTATAGTAATAAGATAAAAAGGGTCTATAATTCACCTTTTCACACTATAAAATAGACACATCACAATGTTCAAAATAATATTTATTTTTTCATCGTTATCCTAACTATGTCTCAAAGTATGTAAGCACTGTAAGTTTGACTTCATTGTAACTGTCACAATCTTGCCTGGGGCCGATGACCTAGCTGTTAGGCCCCTTTAAACAGCAAACATCATCATCATCATCATCATCATCATCATCATCATCATCATCATCACAATCTTGCCTGCAAGGTGTTTGTTTGTCTGCATGTTTCATCGTTCCTCAAAAGCTACAGGATTCATGTTCATATAATTTCCAGTGTTCATTATTTTATGAATAAGAGCTTATTTATTTATTAAAAACATAATATGATAATGTCAATGATTGCTATGATGATAATGAAGAAGATGATGACGAATATGATCATGATGGTGAAGAAGATGATTATACAGGCTTTAACATTCAACTGCAATGAAAGACAGGATATATGGTAACTTAAGGCTGAACATAATTCTGTAATAACTAGATGAAATGAAATGTATGGCTTTTAGTGCCGGGATATCGCAGGACGGGTTCGGCTCGCCAGGTGCAGGTCTTTCTATTCGACGCCTGTAGGCGACCTGCACGTCGCGATGAGGATGAATTGATGATGAAGACAACACATACACCCAGCCCCCGGGCCATTGGAATCAACCAATTAAGGTTAAAATCCCCGACCCGACCGGGAATCGAACCCGGGACCCTCTGAACCGAAGGCCAGTACGCTGACCGTTCAGCCAACGAGTCGGACAATAACTAGATTAATAATGGTGATATCATTGACAATAAAACCAAGTAACGTACAACATGAATTATTTGTAGCATTCTGAAGATCTACATGAATTAGTGCGTCGTATTACAATTATATTACTAATAGATATTATTAAATACGACGCCATTCATTATCACATTCACCTAAGCATGCATACAAGCTGGCTACGCAATTACTATTAAATCCTGGCAAGATCGTTTAAAAGAGGTCATTGTAGTGCAAATCCTAAATCTCAGTTGAAGAGAATTCCACGGCCTCGCACTAGACACGAGAAATATACCGTTGAATTCTGACGTAGGCTTATACAGTAGGTAGCAAGCGATGAGTTGTATCGAGTGTAATCCTGTTGTTCGGAGGAGAGGTGCTGGCTATGATCTAAGGAAAGACACCGAGGTGTTGTTTTATTCAAAAGTTGGAAAATTAGAGTAGCAGTGTACAAATATCTCATCTGCTTAATCTTTAAACAGAACAGTGTTTCATAATATCTGTTGAAAATATAAGTGAAAAATAAAAAGTGATGCTCGAGTAAGTTGCCTCCTGCAGTTTCTTTCTTTGTTCTTCAGCAGAATTAGGGTAGCAATATATTTAGTGAAGAATAACGTTTAAGAGGTATTATAATGCTACCTTCGAAACTAAACGGACATATAAGTTAATATGCCCTTTAACTCCATTGTAGAAGATGAAACAACTTATTTCCCTTTATCTTCAGTATTCCTTGAGGATGACGAACTACAACTAACTTGTTTTTATGGTTTATTTACAGCTGTCACTGCAGTCTAGTGGTAGCCATATCTGTGGAGCTTCTATCATCAGTACTACGTGGGCTCTAACAGCTGCTCACTGTGTTGCTGGGTAAGTGCTGTTGCACAAAATACTCTAGTGGGTGTTTAATTTAATTCAAAATACTTGTTTCGATACTTTATAACTACATCGACATTAGATCTTTTAATTGCATGCTACTCAGACAGCGAAATTGAAAATAATAATGTTCGTTTAACACACGAATGTACTGTTCCAAAAAAACCATTTTGTAGACTATCGTCCATGATCCATTTCGGTTTATCCAGATGTGATAGTTCAATCACTTAAACATTTTCAGTAACACTTTATATATGATCTCTTCTTAAATATATTGAAAATTTAATTTAATTCCTATGGAATTCTTCAGAACTTGTTTTGAAAATAAAATACAGCCCATGTTACTCACTGGCAATGTAGCTTTCTATAAGTGAAGTAAAAATCGGTTCAGTAGTTTTTGAGTCTATCCGTTACAAACAAATATACAAATTTTCCTCTTTATAATATTAGTATAGAAGTATAGATGATATCCCTACAAATACGGTGGCAGTCAGGAAGGGCATCCAGCCGTAAAACAGGGAAAAACCACATGTGCGACACAGTTCGCACGCGCAACCCCACAGGTGTGGGTAAAGCAATAGAAGAATAAGATACTCATTTTAAAAATTCACCCGGTTTTTTTTATTCTTTTCACCCCTTAAGAGGATTTTCCAACCCCCACTTTCAAGTGGATTATCTGAAAACGAATATTTGTGATCTTTAATTTTTAAAGGGGGATTCCGAATATCAATTTTCATGTCTGTAACATGTTAGGTTTTTGTGATTTATTGTAGACAATTTCGCTGCTGTAGAATTCTGTAGCTGACGTTGTCATGCTTACGGCAGTTCATTACTTTATCCGATTCCTAGAGCAGGGGTAGTGTGGTGCCAATATCTCCGTAATGGTTGGTTTTAGGGCCTTAAAATATGGTTTTTGGGCCCATAGGGCTTACCGAGTTTTGTTCTTTGCGTCAAGAGGATTAAATTGAGCTTTGTCTCGTCCTTATACGACAAATTTGATATTTTGCCTATATTTGCCTATTATTTTCATATCTCAACCCCCCCCCGTGCCCCCCACCTCGAATTGTTTTGAAAAGAAAATACAGCCCATGTTACTCACTGGCAATGTAGCTTTCCATAGGTGAATTAATTTTTAAAATCGGTTCAGTAGTTTTTGAGCCTATTCGTTACAAACAAACAAATTTTTCCTCTTTATAATATTAGTATAGATATAGATTTATTTATTTATTTATTTATTTATTTATTTATTTATTTATTTATTTATTTATTTATTTATTTATTTATTTATTTATTTATTTATTAACTGTTATATGCATGATGCATCTTTTCTGCAAACAATACTCCTTTATGAAAGTGCCTTTTCAGAGAATTTCTATTTCATGCTTCTCATGTGCTCCATGACATTAACAGATTATTTTTGAAAGCAGTAGCTCAGTTGTCGTGTGCACTGTAGGTTTACGGTGTTGTCAGCTGATGAACGGGAAGAGCTACATCACGCTGTATTAAGTTGAAGTTGAAGTTTGGAATTCGTTTTGCGTCATTGAAAGCTGTTTTTAAAATAAGAAAAAATATGCTTTAAGTAAAATATATAGTTAAGCTATGTATTTGTTAAGATAATTTACCACAAGTTTTATAGATCCAGTGGGTTTATAGCTATTTCTTGCAAAAACTATGAAATGTTTCTCGATCTTCTTTTTCAACGAAGACTGGAATTTCTACACAGGTTTTCGCCAGTAAGCTTAAGTGATCACCCAGGTGATTTTGGACGTAATGATAGAATGATCGTAAAGTGAGAGAACCGCGGAGAAACAGAAACCAACTAAGCAGTCTGAATCAGAGTTTTATCAGTGAATTAACCCTCACAATGAACGCAAATTATTTGTAACAAACAAATGGGAATACAAAGAAAGAACACGGATTTATGCATGTATTATTCAGAGAAATATGCCAATTTTGAAACGAGTGTTTATCGAATAAGAAGCATGTAAGCAAATATCAAATAAATGTCCTATTTGATTTCTAAACTTAGTTGGAATTTTTAAAAACGTTCTTCCCTTCCTATAAACATCCCAAGGAATCAAAAATAATTCTGAAACAAGAAATCATAATATATTTAAGTGTCAACAAAATATGAAAATAAGATCATTCCATTTAGAATAGACTCTACAAAACGATATAATGAACAATCACCTCATTGATTAGGCAGCACTCTACTTACATTGCCTTATCGGAATTATTGTCACGACCAAAATTGTTCATCGCTGTACAGGATATTATCGTTATATCGATCATGGTTGAAAGGATACTTCACTCTATATAAGTTATTTCTTTCACATGTTCTCCTCGATGTTACTTATCGCTTTAATTCTTAAAACATTAAATATATATGTACAATAACCATGTTCAATCTGAGAATATAAATTTTTTTATAATACAGAAATGTACCTCATGTGTAACGAAATGTCCGGCTTGTGATCTAGAGGTAGTGAATTTCTGTCTTACACGAAGGCCCCTGTTACGATTCTCAGCCACGTCAGTGACATTTACCTGTATCCTAAGGGTGGTTTCGGGGTCTACTAAGCGTAAGTGAGGACAGTTGAGGAGCTAGCTGATAGTAGGATGGTGGTTCCGGTCTATAAAACCAAGAATAATGTCCGAGAATATCCACTGCACTGACCACGAGTCACCTCGTAATCTTTATGCCTGCGGACTGAACAACAGTCACGTCATAGACCAAGGCCCGTCGGGGTTCCAGCGTCTTGATGCGTGTATTTTATAAAATGAAATTCAAGTACTTCAAATTATTTATGCTACCGTCTATAAAAAGACTTTGAGTACTAAGGTAACGTCAATATTTGAGAACTTCATGCAATGTAAAGGAACCAAACTGTAAATTTGAGGCACTTCAATGCTTATATCCTCTGAATGCATCTTTTAAACGCCCAATGGATCAAAGTTAAAGAAAATAGCGAACTTGTAATGTCACATAACAGATTATTTATCAATGCCGCGGATCCTCTACATTTACACGGAATTCAAACCACAGAGATACAATTTCAATCCGATAACCCCACGTGCATATCCTGGGTTTAAACCACAACAATTTTGTAGAGAAGTCATCAGTTATCGCCTTTATACAGTACAAATATTCACATTTACATAACGGACAAAATTATTTGTCCATGTTATAAGCATTTCCTGAAATTTAAACTCAAATATTTTTCTGGGTTTTACACAGGCGCACTCAATATATTGAAGAAAAACCCACTTGACAGTCAGTATTTCCCCAGTAATTAATTAGCACCATTGCACTCATATTCTTATCAGTTCGATGATATAAACAAATTGTGATCATTAGGCTGATAAGAGGTAATCAATAACGAGTAGAAATGAGAAGCAGGCAAAATTTGACCTTCAAGAAACAGTAATTAAACTTAATCAGAGAAATTAAAACTGAAATCATGAAATCATGACTGGACTATAAATATGCTTCAGTACTGGCAGTCCACAGTAGATTCGTAAGGTACTCCACAGAATAAACATGTTGACTGCTGTAGTACTGTTGTGTTTGGTAGCTTCCTGCTTCGGTGAGTATAGTGTAAGGATACCCGTCCATGCATACATATTTCATACAGTTTTAAATGAAATGCTGCAACAGCAAACATAATGCCATATTTGAAACCGTAAAAACTTACACAAGGGGAATCCAAGATAGATTAACCTGAAAATCCATTGCATAACAACTCATACTTTTATTATTTCTAAGTGACACGTCTGTGTGGGAAATAAGGTGACATTATATTCATTGAATTACTTCTCTGTGAGATATGTCATTTGAGCATTCACGGAGTTTACGCTGGCATCTCTGATGTGGAGTTTAAGTTCTTACTAGCGCTGCTGACTCGTGGTTGTGTCCATCGTGCGAATTAATAAAACTGTCCTATCTGGGATAAATTCGTTAAAGATACGAAAGGTCTTCGTATTCATTGGTCTTACAATCATCGTAACAGATGACAACCACCATGATCAAAATGGCTACTCGAAAGTACCGAGGAATACATTAGAAAAGCTTTCATCTGAACCCCTTTTTTTTACTTGCTCGAAATGGCTTGAAAATATTTAAATAATTAATATGATTATTATGATAAATAAGAGAAAATGAAACTAAACCACCACCTAGGTTATACAGAGACTTCGTACATAATAGCTTAGTTAGGAGCTCCTCAACACAAATTACTTATTTACGTGCATGAAACATTAAATAACTGTATCAAGAAGGTAAAACTAATATCATCCTCACAATTTAAAATTGAAACCCCAAACAGATGAACATTACATAGTTATGATGAAGACCAGTCTTTTAATTTTTTATTTTTTTTTTACCTCTAAAGCCCGAAGATTAGATGCAGAATTTTTCACATATAGTAGGCCTTAAAGGGTCTCCATGTCTCTTAACACCGTGAAATAGTAGGTTTTCGTTGGCTAGGTTAACCCAGTACTGAAGTGCTTTGAAGTCTACTTACGAGGTCAGAGGATTAGAACGATTAAATTTAAAAAAATAAACCAAAACTTCGGGCCTACCCTACAGATCACTACCGTCGCCTTCGTTGTCATTGTCATCGTCGTCCAGGCAGATTATCAACTCCTGACAGTCACTGATGATGTCATGTATTGCCATTGCCAAGTTAATGAATGCCGCGACATGGCTAACTTTGTTCATCCACAAAACCGCATCCATTCGAGCAATACTCTCCCGGAACAGTCCTTCCACTTCAGTAATTGTGCAGGACTTGTTATTAGTGCGTACGTAATATTTTACTTCACCCCATACCGTACCAACTCAATGAGGTTGAAGTGACAGTGGTATGGTAGCAACCTAATAATCTCGTGCCCTTGTTCCTTCGCTACCTCGTCGACTAATTTAGTCACACACATGCGCTGGGATATTGTTTTACTGCAGCCATTCTACTAACAGTTCTTTACAGGAGCTCGAAGTACGGGTCTTGTTTATTATTACGGAGTGGTAAGGTGCATTGTCCATAAGAATGACAGAAGGGACTTTGAGCTGTAATAATCGTACTCGTGTCTTCGTATTGCATCAGCCTGGAAATAATTAATTAATTAATTAATTCCTGTTACAGGAGATAGCTTAATTCGTTTCTTTCCCGGAGTGCTGTGAAACAAGTCCCTACTATCAGCCCCGTTTCCGCTACTGCTATGTACCCCAGTCCCTTTTTACTCCTGTTCTTGGAGGCGAACTCCTCTCTGAATAACAGTACGCTTTGAAAGCTTTATTTTTATGTATCCCCATTAACCACCATATTATACCCCTCATTCTCTTTTTTGTTATAAACTCTACATTTATTCTCATTCTCCCATATATATTACTAAATTCTTCTAATAACCTCTTATTTCTACATTGTGTATCAATGTCTTGTTTTTCAATATCCTTAATTCTTAGAATTATTTTTGCATATTTTCCACTTCTCTATACATTCTTTTTCCCAGTAACATCCCATTCCAATCGTTTCTAAAATATTCCGTACCCCATCCACCCAGTATCCTTGGTTCTGATGTTTCATTTGGTGTTGATATGCTATCTATAAAATTTCGCCCCCTTCTTGCAACTTCATTCTCAACCAATACTTTATTATCCTTTTAATAATGTCCACTCGCAGACTTATATCTTTGCACATCATTCTCACTCCACCCTTTTCGCAAATGGCGAGGTTTCAGGAGGGTTGTAGACAAAACCAATACATAAGTCTGACTCATTTTCATCATACATCTTTATTCTGACCCACATCATTTCCTCCATTTCTGATTCTATCTGAATTATTCTAGCTTGCAAATCCTCCCTAACCATCACCATTATCCCACCCGGGTATCTGCCCCTTTCGGTTCGTCTCTCTTTTGACTTATAATAGACTGTAAACTCTCCTATTTCTATAATAGTTTTCGGTGGAATCCAGGTTTCCACACATGCGAGAATATGCAAGCTATGTAATTACTCTTTAAAAGCTTCATTCTGTAACTTACTCCTAAGGCCTTCAATATTGATACACCCTACTCTTATCTCTAGTTATGCCTTTCTCCCTTGTCCCTCACTATGGCTGATCTTCTTGGACCTCGTAATCCTTGTTACACCTAGATCTTCAGTGTTCTCATCTATAGTGTTAACACCTCCTCTATCAAGGCTACCCTCATTTGCATTACCTTTTCTGAGCAAGAAGTCCTTGATACTCACACGTCTGCGTTCCGATGTTGCTTCTTTCAAAGAGTCTGCACTCAGCTGCCTCTGAAGGTCGCCTGGACTGCCTTCACTATTCGTTGTCTCAGCATCTGTCACTTCCTCTCTCTGTCCTTGTTGCATCGCTGGCTGATTGTCCCTCGCTGCTCCGCATTCTGCTGGTCTCAGCTGCCTCGTACGTTCACCTTCCTCCTCGGCCAATGTACTCGCTGTATTGTACATATTCTTTAACTGCTCAACTCCCCAAGTTCTCGTCCAGTTACTGTCCCCCACCACTAATTTGTTGCGCCTTATGTAGGCCCTTAATCCTTCACGTCTAGCTTTCCCTAGGTGAAACTGTAGCATTTTCTGGTTCCTGAGGGCTTCTTTTTCCATCTCCTGTTTGACCCATATGTTCTCACCTTTCAACCGGCTTGTATTATGCAAAATCTTTCTCACTAGTAAATTTGATACAAATCTCACTCTCACTGGTCTCTTGTCTTTTGTTTTCCCCATTCTCTGTAGTTCTTCTACATCGGCCTCTCTGCAGCTAATCTTCATCTTCTCGTTAATTAGCTCCAGCACTTTGAATACCAGGTCTTCTTTAGTGTTCTCTGGCAGCCCATATATAAAAATATTTTTCTTTTGGGTTTCCTCTTGTCTTTTTTTCTCCTGCCATCTCAACTCTTTTATCTCTTCCTCCATTCTCCTCACCTTATCTCTCAAACTTGATATTTCTTTATTATTTTGGACCGCCCTTTCCGTCACTTTTCCTATCTCCTCTTTCACCATTTCTCGTAGATCGCTAGATTGTTCTCGTAATAGCTCTCTCATTTGTTCAGTTTGGGCCTTACTAAATTCCCTTATCTTCTCCATGTCTTCCCAACCAACCACATTCTCATGATCAGGTCCAGGGTTTATCTCGACCCCTCCAATAACCAACAACACTGCCATCACTGATGCAGCCATCAAAATTGAAACCGAACTCACCTGCTGTCTGGTTCTGCCACTCATATTGCGCCTCGTATTCCTGCTTCTACCGTGCCAACGACCTATCGTCGCCCGGTACAATTCTATTGAAATCCCCTTGTCAGCACTCACACACTCAACAACCTTCCCCTTCGCTTGCACGATTACAACTGTCAGTAGATCAAACAACAATATCTATATGTTATTTTCCTCTTCAACTCGATATTCCGCAAAATTAATTTATCTGTATTAAGAGGTTGACAAACAAATTGAAAAATTCATGTTACAAAAGAATTAAAATTATAATTAAACATATATTGTGTATAATATCTTCCTCGAGGCTAATAATTTTAGCAACTACCTACGAGGATGGGGAAAACATCATGATATTATTTTAATGACAAGAATCAGAAAAGTTTGGATTGTTCAAACAGATACATTTAATGGAGTGAATTATCAAGGTTGATCAAGCTATCTTTCAGGTATTATATGGTAAATAGTGTATTAGTATAATGTAGAACAAACAAACAAATCTTATTAACAGATGATAATATTACATGAATCCCTATTTGTAAGAAATTCCTTATCATCAACTAATGCTTGAGATGAGCAATTTAACGACAGGTCTGCTCCACCATTCACCCTGAACCATTCTTTAATCCGACGTCGATGAAGCTTAACTTTAAAATTCTCACCAACCGTGAAAAAGTGGTCGTATCGAAAAACTTTTTTGGCGAAGCATTATGAATTCCCATCGCGCAACCTAGCCATCAAAGGCTGAGTTAGAATGAAATTTTCTGCACTGTAAGCCCTACTCCACAGTATTGTTTCATAATTGGCTTACGTTTCACAAAGAGCGGACTATAATCTCCAATGATACCATTAATCAACTCATTTTTTTCTATTTACAAGTAGTGTTAATGTTCTAACTGATTTCTCAAGTTTTGTCTTCAAATGGTAATTACAAATCAATATCGTCCTTCAGAGTTATCTCTCCTTCCCATTTTTTTCCACAGTAAATTACCTTAATTACCCACTTGATCATGAATGCACTTCGTCTGACATTATCAGTAAAATTTATTCTTGCCTTTATCTCCAGCAATCCATGAACACACAAATAAATAGCTACAAAGTAAGCAACCAGACAGAGTAACTCAGCAAGTGTAGCACTGGGTTTCTGAGCCAAACGTAGCAGGTTCGATTCCGGCTCAGTCCGCTGCTTTCTGAAGATGCTTATATAAGCAGAACCGTGCCGGTAGATCTCCCAAAACACAAATACAAAATCGTGCGGAATAACATTCTTACCCCACGCCTTTTCGAAATTCACAAAGCAGTAGATAGTGGAGTTCAAAAACCGATAACATAATTGTTAAAATTATGTACATTACAGATAATATAGTGCCAGTATATTTACCTAATATAGGAATTCCTGGATGTTCGATAAGGATCCCCCTATAATTCTACCGTACAAGCGAGGACGATGTGGAAATTCAGTCCCTATAACAGAACGAATTATCACATACAGTGCAATTGACTCAAATATGAGGATAAAAAAGTGATTACTGTGAGAACTGTTCTTGCAAGGAGCCGGCATGCAACATCATGCCAACCACAAGGATGTGAAGAGTCTATTTCCTACTTGACGCACACCACCACACGGATTAATATTAAAATTAATCCGGCACGCTAACGAGTAGTTTTGCCGGATTAACCCGCTCCACAATGATTATACGTTCTGTAGGATTGCGTTTCCATGGTTTCTGTTGGTATGCTTAACCAGCAGGTGTGAGGGATTTAGTTGATGCTAAAGTAGAACCAAAATTCACTGCGTAAAGTGTAATAAATGTCGGTGCGTTTCGAAGGATAACAAACAGTTTTAAGATGTTCCACACAGTTTTGAAGTATTAGGTGGCAAACATAGATAATTCAAATCCCTTCAGAACTCAGAGAAACGAAATTTTAATTTGAAAACCATACTAGATGAACAAATATAATTATACAAAATCAAATGCTTTGAATAACTGGTTCGATATGTATTAAATTGAATGTAAGACTACGACAAAAAGTTGAATTACCTGTTTTCTCTGACCCTTCATTTGTTATTTTGACAACTAATTTGCCCCAAACAGATTAAATGGAACATCTTACTCATTTTTTATATATCTTATATCGTTCCAGTTAGGTCTATGTTTAAAAATGTTTGCAGTATAATGTGCTTTGTAATTATTTGGTTTCCCCACCCCAAAGAATTACTTTTCATTTAAAATTTTCAGTTTTGTCAGTCTTTAATGTGAAATGTTCCTAACTCTCTGACTATCTTTTGAAACATATAAATCTGCATTTATATTGGAAATTATGAAAATTAATATTCATTAAATAAAATACACAATCGTCGAACCTTGTATTCACACTTACTTGTTACGTGCTTACTTACACATACGTTGTTTGAAGGGCGCCAGCTACCACTCAGTGCAGCAATAATAGAATGAGAATCTTGACTAACTCTAGGGTGTGGTGTAATAAGCATACTTTTGACAACATACCATATAAGTTCTGGGAAAAGGAGATTGGCGTTCGGTTTCCCCATTAAATTTGAGGTTAAGTAATTTTACTGTAGAAATGAAACGCTGAATTAATTTGATAGAACAAAATATATTCTTGAAACAATATATAAAATAGTGAGAACTGCTGCGATTAAAACAGATGAGAATATGAAATTATGACATTGCAACTGAAAGAAACTAGGCATGAATTTGAATTCTTCTTGACCGGACATTTAACAATTTATACAAAATATATCCCTCACTGTTTCACTTGACTGTACCTTGAACACTTTGAATGTAATTACGACGTATTCCTTAGATCTGGTGTTTACTGTAGATGTGCCACGCCTAATATGGTGATGTATCCATGTGACTGATTCTTCTCCGTATCATATGTCCTCTTTGTAAGCCTGTATGGTGTAACTTCTTTGCAAGTGTGTCCTTATATGACTCCATCAGTTCACCGTCCACTTCTCTCTTCATCTTCCGTTTAACTATTGACTCCCGTTGACTGACTGAGGCCGCTCCATCTTCGTTCACTTAATGGCCAACTGTGCCTCTCCTTCCAGTAGAATAATGACTGACGCTACAATATGCAGCCATCTTATATAGGCATAGCATGGCACACATACGTAATCTCCAGAAATAGTTATAATATACTCCCACCTCGCGACAAATAATATATGTAATGGTGAAATCCTCTGGGGTTCACTAAGAAAGTCCAAGACCGTGAGCGCAGTGCTAAATACTCACGATGACGTAGCCATGACGTGGCGATGACTTGACAGAAATCCCAGCAGTATTGCACAATGTAACAATGTCACATCCAACATCTGATATATAACAATTCTCACTGTGCATGTCTTTGGTGTTAATCTACACACACACACATATATGCATACATTTAACTACAATCATACAAGCGACAAGCATTGCAGAATCGAATTGAATAGGAATGATAATATAATAATATCACAGATAAAATAATAAAACTGACATAATAATAATAATAATAATAATAATAATAATAATAATAATAATAATAATAATAACACAAATAAAATAATAAAAATACAGATATCATCTTGTAACGGGATTTGAACCGTTACAAATGGCAGACAAGAGCCTTTCTTTCTCAATAAGCATCTATTGTACTGGTATATTTTCGGATCATGCACAGCAAAAATTATTTATTTATTGACCTTTGTCTGTTTTATTCACCTTGTTCCCAACTCCTCCCACCCCCCAAAAGGTATTTTAATGAACATTATGAAAATGTTCAAGTCGTAAAGGGATATGTTAATTCGACGATCATATGGAAGTTACTGGGTCTGAGTGTCCGATCGTAAACTGCCAGCACGTTTGAGAAAATTGGAAGTTTATGAGGAGCTGCATTGTGTTTCAGATATTACCAGTAATCGTCGAACAGATACAGTTTGCATCAACAGAAGAGAAAATGGAGGACTCATCCTAGACCTAACTGCCCAAAAGGCCAATGGGCAAGGATTCGCGTTTACGAAGAAAAGGGGGCCCTGTATTTTACGCTTCACTGAAGTGAGATATATTACTTGCCTGCAAAGCCATGATTAGTGTGTGTACTTTCCAAACTCAAGAAACATCTCATATATGTGTAATCAACATAATGAAAGAATTTGACGTCACAGATAACCAAATAGATGAAAATTGATGCGAATCTTTGAAAGACTCGATTAATAATTTTTTAGAAGTGTAAATTTATATGCATTAAACATGTTCAATCTGAAAAATTACATTAAACATAATATAAAAATGTGCGTCGTGTATAACAAAATGCCGCGCTTGTGATCTAGAGATAGTGAATCTGTTTCTTAGACGGAGGCCCCGATTACGATTCCCGGCCAGGTCAGCGATCTAACCATTATCTTAGGGCTGGTTTCGAGATCTACTCATCCTAAGTGAGGACAATTGACGAGCTAGCTGACAGTGGTTCCGGTATATAAAACCAAGAATAATAACCGAGAGGATCCATTGCGTTGAGCACGTGTTACCTTATAATCTGCAGGCCTTCGGGCTGAACAGCTGTCATTTCACACACCATGGCCCCTCGGGACTCTAGCGTCTTGATGTGTGTATTTTATAAAATTTAATTCAAGTTCTTCAAGTTTGACTCGGAACGCAAAATTATTTATGATACTTGTATACAAAAAAATTTTTGAGTACTAAATGAAAAGTAAAAAAAACTAAATTTCAGGCACTGAAATGTTTACAGGGTATGAATGCCTCTTTCTCACTGGCCAATAGATGGAAGTTAAAGAAAATAATGAGCTTGTAGTGTCACAAAACAGTTTATTTAGCACTGCCATGGGACATCTAGTTTTACACGGAATCCAAACCACAGTGTTGAAATTTCAGTTCAATATTCTCACGTGCGTAGGCCTGAATTTACACCAAAACTATTTTCTAGAAACGTCAATCGGTTATCGCCTTTATATGAGACAAATATTCTCATTTTCATCTTCTTCTTATCTTAATCTGTTTACCCTCCAGGGTTGGCTTTTCCTTCGGACCCAGCGAGGGATCCCACCTCTACCGCCTCAAGGGCAGTGTCCTGGAGTGTGAGACATTGGGCGGATACAACTGGGGAGGACGACCAGTGCCTCGCCCAGGCGGCCTCACCTGCTATGCTGAACAGGGGCCTTGGTGGGGGATGGGGAGATTGGAAGGGATAGAAAAGGAAGAGGGACGGAAGTGGCCGTGACCTTAAATTAGGTACCATCCTGGCATTTGCCTGGGGGAAGTGGGAAACCACGGAAAACCAGTTCCAGGATGGCTGAGGTGGGAATCGAACCCACCTCTACTCAGTTGACCTCCCGAGGCTGAGTTGACCTGGTTCCAGCCCTCGTACCACTTTTGAAATGTCGTGGCAGAGCCAGGAATCGAACCCGGGCCTCCTGGAGTGGCAGCTAATCACACTAACCACTACACTACAGAGGCGGACCTCATTTTTATAACGGACAAAATTATTTGTTGATGTTATAAACATTTCCTGGAATTTAAACTCAACTATTTTTCTAGGTTTTACACATGCTCACTGAGTATTTTTAATGAAAACCCACTTGACATTCAGTATTTCCCCAGTAATTGATTAAGCACCATTGCAACACATTCATATCCTTATTATTTCAATGATATAAACAAATGTGATCGTTAGGGCGATAAGAGGTAATCAATAATAAGTAGAAATAGAAAAATGAGGTGCAAGCAAAATTTTACCTTCGAGATACGGTAATTAAATTTAATCAGAGAGAATAAAAATGAAATCCAGAAATGAAAAATTCAGGCAAACTTGACTATAAATAAGATTCAATACTGGCAGTCCACAGTAGATTCGTAAGGTACTCCACAGAATAAACATGTTGACTGCTGTAGTACTGTTGTGTTTGGTAGCTTCCTGTTTTGGTGAGTAGAGTGCAAGGATACCCGTCCATGCATACAATTTCATACAGTTTTAAATAAATTGCTGTAACAGCGAACATATGCCATATTTGAAACCATAAAAACTTACACAAGGGGAAACCGAGATATATTACGCTGAAAAGCCATAGGATAGCAACTAATAATTTTATTCTAGGTAAGTGACAGATTTTCTCCTGAAATGGAAGAATGTCATTGACAGCAATAAAATGGAATTCAGTCAGTTGTACAGCTAAATAATCCTTTGATGTATCTTACTTTATAACATAAATATAGTTTGCATCGGTTCTAATGAAAGAGATCGTGCCTCTGTTACCTTACCACGCTTGTCTATAGAAAACCTTTCATAAAATTAAAGGAAGCAATACAAGCACGGTGTATAAAACTGAATCTACGGCTGTGAATATATCACATTTCAAGAAAAATTTAGTTACTTTATTTTATTATTTCTTATCATTTTTATGAATAGATTATTAGAAGTCAAGAGAAATATACCGCCTGATATTCGTACGTACGCGTATACTGTACTATGATAGAGTCGGTAAAGATAAGATTTTCAGATGCGCATTTACTTTTGGTGATAAATATACACAGACATCCGTAAAATCTTATATGAAATACAAGGGTTAATTTTCTAATTTCCTTATTTCATTTCAGGAGGAAGGCTCCCCGTCCGTCCACGCCTGGATGGAAGGATTGTTGGTGGTGAGACAGTCAATATCTCCGACTACCCTTACCAGGTAAAGCTCCTAAACATGAACAGAGATTACGTTACTGTCAGCACATGTCTTGTCCAACTTTCCATTTCACACGTATGGTAAACGTTCGACACAGCAATGATATTTATTTTCTTCATCGCTAACCCAACTATTCCTTAAAGTATTCAAGCACTTTAGGCTTCTTGAATCGTGAAATGATCAGTGCTTCGTTCCAGTGCGACGTGGATGCGTCAATTGCATTGGCACACCGTTCCTAGAATCAGGCAAACCACTGCAAGCCTCATGAGTAGGACAGTGTAGTAAGGGAACATTGGGGGACCTCACATACAAACAGCTGGAAGAATTGGAGCGAATAAAGGCTCACGAGATCCGATGCAGAACTGAGCAGGCCAGAACTTCTTTTCAGAGACTTAGGAAACTTTTGACAAGCCGTGACCTTTCCATTTCACTACGGACACGACTACTCCGGTGCTACGTTTTCAGCATTCTGTTATACGGTGTTGAGGCATGGACACTGAGACCATGTGCAAGAGATTGCAAGCATTTGAAATGTGGACGTACCGAAGGATGCTGAAGATACCTTGGACAGCTAAAATGACCAATATAGACGTTTTGCACCGTGTGAACAAAGAACCAGAAATTCTCACTACCATCAAGAGAAGGAAACTAGAATACTTTGGTCATATGATGCGGAACTCTAAATACCACCTTCTGCAAGTAATACTCCAAGGGAAAATTAATGGAAAACGTGGTCCGGGGAGTAGTAGTACATCATGGCTCGGCAACTTGAGCCAGTGGTTTGGGGTGACAAAGCTTACACTGTTCAGAACAGCTATGAACAAACAACAGATCATGCTACTTATCGCCAACGTTCTGCGAGGACATGGCACATGAAGAAGAAGAAGAAGAAGAAGAAGAAGAAGAAGAAGAAGAAGAAGAAGAAAGGCTAGATACCTGAAGAGAATTTTAGGAGTCCCGCAGAATGCGAGATCGAGGCTAGTGTATGAGCTTACCAGGGAGACCTTGTTAATAGAGGATCTGGGATGTGAGCTCATACTTCCAGCTAGTACCAGCTTCAAACAGCTTATACAGGATCTGCATGAGAAGAAAAACAACATATCGGAGGACTTCTATGCAACATCTGCTATGCAAGAAAGGCCTGGATGGAAGCTAATCATGATATGCGACACGTGACGACGAGATTGGCGATCCGTGGTTTTCACCACAAGGTGTGCTGCAACAAATTATTTCATGAACTAAATGACGAATGTATGTGTGTGATTTGTGCTTGGAATTCTGTGATAGATACTATATTGTAAAATGCAGGAATAGAGAGAAATCGATCGTAGCTTATAGCAAACGAAAGTAATGTAAATGTAATATAATGGTATTCTGCACGGCATGTACGCGTTTTCAATAATAAAAATAAAGAAAAACAAAATCAGTTATAAACAATTTCAATGTAAAAGTTCTTAAATGCATGCGATTTATATCTGTAGATATTTTGGTATGTTAAAGAATTTCTTCCAGAGCAAAATTCTGATACTCTGGGATCTGTAAAATCATAATCATCATTATTGAAATTAATTGAAAACTGAAGGACTAATTAAGCTTCAAAGAATATTTTCTAAAATCTTCAGTCTCAAATCTTTCATTATATACTTCCACTTGTATAAAAATCTGCCTTTGACTTTCATATCAAGATTAAGTTTCCGTGGGAAACGACGATTTAATTTCATCAAGTACGAATATTTTAATGAATGCAAGCAATGCAACTATAAACGGTGTTATACAGAACTATTGTGACTTCATTAAAACTATCAAAGTGAGTATCTGTATAGTCCACCGTTTCTGAAACTCGCTGAAATCCTTTTCATATAATTTTCTGTGTTCATCAGTACTATGGATGGGCAAATTCGCGAAGTTGGATAGCAAATTAATAAGAATTTATTTATTTATTTATTTATTTATTTATTTATTTATTTATTTATTTATTTATTTATTTATTTATTTATTTATTTATTTATTTATTTATTTATTTATCAATGGCGAAGTAAGATGTCTCACCCCTCCCCCTTCAGTCTTGTTTACAGTTTGGACTAAGGTCACTAGGCGATGATGATGATGATGATGATGGTGGTGGTGGTGATAGTGATGGTGGTGATGGTGGTTGTGGTGGGCGTATAGACGCTTTTACACTTAACTGCAGTGAAAAATGGGAAATATTGTCACTTATAGACTAAAATTATGTAATAACTATATTACGGAGGGTAATAATCTATGGTAATGAAAGCAAGTAATGTACAATATGCATTATTTGTACATAGGATAGTGATCATCTATATGAGTTAGCGATACTGATGGCAATTATATAACTAATCGATATATTTAAATACATCATTCAGTCTCACCCTCCCTTAAGCGTGCATACAAACTGGCTACGCAATTATGATTAAATCCCGGCAAAAGCTTCTAATAGAGGCTAATGTACAACAAATCCTAGGTCTCAGCTGGAGAGAATTCATAGTCTCGCGCCAGGCACGAGAAATGAACGGTTGAACACTGACGTACGGCGTATACAGTAGGCAGGCCTATAGCAAGCTAGGAAATGAATCGGGTGTGACGACGATGTGTGGAGAAGAGGTGGCTAAGATCTGAGGAAAGACAGTGCAGTGTTGCTTCATGCAAAAAATGGGAAGTGAGTGTAGTAGCGTGAAATTACCTTATTTGCTTAGTCTTTAGAAAGAACAATGTTTCAAAATAGCAGGTGAAATGTGTTGAATTTTTATAGTAAATGCAAAATTATAAGGATGCACGAGTTCGTTTCCTTCTGCAGTGTCTTTGTTTGTTCCGCACCAGTATCAAGGTAGTAATTAATTTAATGAAGAAAATATATTTTAATAGATTTTGTAGAGGCAAATTTTAACGTAAACTCAAGAAGAAATGGACATATATGTTAATACTGTGTATTTTTTAACTCCATTGTAGTGGATGAAATAACATATCTTCCTTTATCTTCAATATTCCGGAAGGATGACGATTTACTACTAACTCGTTAGTAGTATAATTGGACAGTTCGGCGGCCACCACCCCCACCGGCTCCCAGAGGCCACCTCCACCACCACCACAGCCAGAGGCCTCCCAGAGGCCTCCTCCACCACCACCACAGCCAGAGGCCTCCCAGAGGTCTCCTCCACCACCCGCGGGAAATTTGAATTTGTAAACAAAGCCACGTGCTTTTTGACAGCTGTCATCGACAACTACGCATCGCTAACCTCAGTACTGCCATCTTGACGGGCCTAAACCTCAGTAGTACCAACTTAACCTAACTAGCGCGAGGTAAACAAAGCCACGTGTTTTTTGACAGCCACGTGCCTTTTTGACAGAACAACGCATCGCTAACCTCACTGTTGCCATCTTGACGGGCCTAAACCTCAGTAGTACCAACTTAACCTAACTAGCGCGAGATAAACAAATCCACGTGCTTTTTGACAGCCACGTGCTTTTTTGACAGCTGTCATCCGCCATCTTTAAACCAGAGAGCACTGTGCTGCCCTCTTTATCGAAGTAGATGTAAATTCGTCACCTGTCACCGACAGTGCTGCCATCTTGGCGGGCCTAAACCTTAGTGCTACCAACTTAACCTCACTAGCGTGAGATAAACAAATCCACCTGCAGCTGACATCCGCCATCTTTAATATATAGAGCACAGTGCTGCCCTCTTTAGCTACTTACCTTTAAAATGTGGTGGCGGATAATTTGAAAAATGCTTTTTGACAGCAGCCATCTTGCATCGCAAACCTCAGTGCTGCCCTCTTTAGCTAGATACCTGTGGTGGCAGACAATTCCACGTGACAGCAGTCATCTTTGAGCACAGTGCTGCCTTCTTTGTGGTGGCGGCAAATTCCACGTACTCTACAAACTCACGTGCTTTTTTCTGACAGCTGTCATCCGCCACCTTGCATCACAAACCTCAGTGCTGCACTCTTTAGCTAGATACCTTTGAAATGTGGTGGCGGCAAATTCCACGTGCTCTTGTTTGGAAACAAACCCATGTGCTTTTCTGACAGCTGTCATCCACCATCTTTAATCGAGATAGAACAGTGCTGCACTCTTTAGTTGAAATGTGGTGGTGGCAAATTCCACGTGCTCTTGTTTGGAAATAAACCCATGTGCTTTTCTGACAGCTGTCATCCACCATCTTTAATCCAGAGAGAACAGTGTCGCACTCTTTAGTTGAAATGTGGTGGCGGCAAATTCCACATGCTCTTGTTTGGAAACAAACCCATGTGCTTTTCTGACAGCTGTCATCCGCCATCTTTAATCCAGAGAGAACAGTGCCGCACTCTTTAGTTGAAATGTGGTGGCGGCAAATTCCACGTGCTCTTATTTGGAAACAAATTCTACGCGCTCTTCAGCTGTCATCCACCATCTTTAATCAAGAGAGCACCGTGCTGCCCTCTTTTGTGGTGGCGGATAATTTGAAAAATTCTTTTCGACCAGCAGCCATCTTTAATCCAGAGAGAACAGTGCTGCCCTCTTTAGCTACTTACCTTTGAGGCGGTTAATTTGAAAAATTCTTTTCGACAAGCAGCCATCTTTAATCCAGAGAGAACAGTGCTGCCCTCTTTAGCTACTTATCTTTGAGGCGGTTAATTTGAAAAATTCTATTTAACAAGCTGCCATCTTTAATGAAAAGAGCATCGTGGTGCTATCTTGCGGGTAAATTTTACGTCACAGCTGTCATCCACCATCTTGCATTGCTAACCTTAGTGCTGCCCTCTTTAGCTACTTACCTTTGAAAAAAAATCTATTTGACAAGCTGTCACCCGCCATCTTGCATCGCAAATCTCAGTGCTTCACTCTATGTGGTGGCGGATAATTTGAAAAATCTTTTTGTCAAGCAGCCATCTTTAATCAACAGAGCACCGTGCTGCCATCTTTAGCTACCGCCATCTTACATCGCTTACCTCGCTGCTGCACTCTTTCGTTGAAATGTGGTGGCGGTAAATTCGAACAAGTTTAATCACGCATCGGGAAAGCTAGAGTAAGCACGTGCTGCAGTGATGACGTCATCATGCATGTTTAGACTTGTCTGTTTTCTTAAGAGTAAGTCAGTGTAAAGGAATGTGGTGGCGGTAAATTCGAACAAGTTTAATCATGCATCGGGGGAGCTAGAGTAAGCACGTACTGCAGTGATAACGTCATTATGCATGTTTAGACCTGATCGTTTTTCTTAAGAGTAAGTCGGTGTAAAGCAATGCAATAAGTACAACATTTTTGAATGCGATCAAATATTTATTTACAAATGTACTACAACAGTGTTCGTTTTTGCTGCTGACAAGGTTGGTGTGCTTCTTAACAACGTATGCTTCTGAAATGCCTTCTGCAACATTCAAATTAAACAAAACATTTAGAAATATATTATACTAAGTATGTTATGCTTTACAGAGAAGATCATATACTTCTTACCTTGTTGTTATTCCTTTTCGGAATCATCATCATCATGAGGTACTAGAGAAAGTTCATTCATACACTGTGTACAGTGTTCAATCCTCGGATTTGGTCCATCCCAATCATCATCACCATTTCCTCCTCGATGCTTGTAATGTCGTTCACAAGTTCTGCATAAAGCTACTTCGATCGACATCTTACTGTGTAGAGGAAGGATGTACCAAAAATTATGTACGTAAAAGGCAGCGTACGTATATAAATATCCTGGTGGTAAGTATTGAATAAGATGTTTCGGCATCGACGATCTATGTTTATAGAACATCGTAATAGCCTCACTCACTCGTGAAAGTTAAATAAGATGTTGCGTATGAGCATGCAAACAGCATGCACATTTACAGTTTTGTTCCATAGCGTACGATGTCGAAGCACACACTAATGAAAATGATAAAGATCTATTCTTATTTATAGTCTCGTAACAATATTCATTAGCGGATGGTAAGTAACATCACTCATATGAATAATAAGACAATAGGCTGCTGTGTTAGCCGGAATGTTTTCAGATGTTTCAAATTCTAAACGAATATCAACTGGAGATTCTTTTATAGATTCTTCATGATAAGAGCAGTCTATAACTACAATCGGTGCTTTATTTTTAAATTCTTGAGGTGTAAATAGCGGACGATCTTCTTTCTGATAATACGATGGTTGAAATTTACAAAACATGACATAGAGCATCCCAAACTTATTTTTCTCAAAGTTAATGTCGATGTTTTCGTAGGGATACGTAATTCCGTTGAGATATAGTCTAACGTGTCTTAATTTACAGTGATCAAACAGTGAGCTATCTTTTTCGTGATTGAATTTACGATTAGTTTGAAATCCAAAAATAATGTACAAGGGCTTCTCAGTAAAACGTGATGTTTTAACAGCCCAGCTATGCTTGTTTGTAGGTGGTAACACAGGATATTCATGCAGCTCCCAACTCCTAAAACGTATAGGTAATGGTGTATCATTTTCTACAATCTTCAGCAATCGAAGTTTTTCGCGATCAGATAAGGTTACATGTGGAATCCGCCACAGTATACGATGCAGTGTTATTTTCGATTCTACTGGTGTTTCTACTGCTTTAAGAGAATTGTAATCACTTCGATCACGGATTAGAATAAGCTCTTGTTTTGCGTTGATTATAATACGTGTAAAGTCTTCTGCGAATCCAAAAATATGTTTCAGTGATAACATACCCGTAAAAGTTCCATCCTCATTAATCATCCAGTTGTTAGTAGCTTTTGGATACCATCCAGCCATCCGCAAAAGATTACTTTCTTCATCACAGAAAGAAGGGTAGAGTTTCATTGCACTTGTTCGATCTATTTCAACATTATTTACTTCATATCGCGCTTCAGAAAAGAGAAAAGCTAGAGCATGGTTGTTTAGTTGTGAAGTGCTTGGTCCACTTCCATCTGACTTTTCTAGTCGTCCTTCAATATAGAGGTAGCTTTCGTGTGGTAAGGTGTAAACATCTTGTTGATTAATAATAAAATGAATTTCATTATTGTTATTTAATCCAAACGTGAAAGGTTGATAGGAATGAAGCTCACTTCGTACTACACCTTCACGACTTTCTACTGTATTCGTAATGTCTAGCATTTCTTCCATTCTGTTGTAGTAGTGTATATCCTAAATCTTGGAGTATCTGCTTATGGATATCTGTTAACTCGATGAGTCTCTGCACACATGTAGTATGTCTTCGGAATGTACACCGTGTTTTATAGATGGTTTTCATACTGGTTTAAGATGTAGTTTGTATGCTACGTACGCGTGCTGATCTAAATGAATAAGCTGATTATGTTTATTTACAAGTCTAAGAGTAATGTTGCTAATGTGTTTTACAGACACAGGATGATAAAGAACTACTGCTGGTTTCTCACAAATAGTATATCCACGTTCCTCTGTAACAATAAAGTCGTGCAGGACGTGCGAAGGTTGTAGATTACTATTCAAGTCTGTAATAATATTACAAGTAATGTTCACATTATAATCATCGAAGAGTTTTATAGGTTGATCAGACTCGTAACGTACGTTCGGTAGGAGCTCCCTCGATGAAAATCCAAGCAGTGGTCCAATCGAATCAGGTTGTGATTTGAAGTCAATCTTAAATGATGTTTCAATAACACATTTATGTGTAATGTTGCTTATAGTGATTGAGAACTTGTAATTATGATTACTAAAACTATCTTCCCCAAACTGATCAATTAACGTACTTTCAATATAGTCGTGAATATCGTCTACTGTATAACTACCTGAGGGTAGTGTTAGCACATACTCATCGTAATTGAACTTGTTTACACCATCACGCACATTGTAGATTTTATTGTAGCTCTCAAACGATACTAGTCCAAGACTCTGCGGCTGATAACTAAGTTCGATTGGTGGATTAAAATAGACGGTTGTTTCAGGTCCTTCTCCACGTACAGCAAACGTTCTTTCACTGTTCGTCATCACGTAGACACTAATGCACTTTCTCTACTGTCTGGGTTTGATATAAGAACATAAGACATAATCGTCCGCACATGCGTGTATTAAAGTTTTGCACACGGTTTTTATTGTAAACAATGTCCGCACTGCTTCCAAAATAACGTATGAGCTCAAAAGGAGGAGGTAAGTCTCCATAGCTATCAAAATACCATACTTTAGATTTACGTTTTACATAAGCAACGTAATGAGTTCCAGGTCCACGACTGTCGTCCAAGTTAATTACGGCACTTTCACGTTCACGTGGGCGTGCTGGTAGTTGATCGCGCATATACACTCCTCGAAAATAATGAATTCCTAGTTGTTTAGCAAATGTAAAATCTTCATGCGTTAGAGCTCGATATGGCAGTGCATTCAGTAGACGTTTTTGGAGAAATGTAGATACCAAGCCCTTTCTTGTATGGCGCTAGCTTCATGTTCATACCTTTGCCTCGTAACGCAATTGCCTCCATCGTCTTGTTATGACGTTCACTCTCTTTCAACTGTTGTTTCGCTTCTTCTACAGCTTTGACAGTTCTCGCTACAGCACTAGCACCACCTAGCAATGACCCTAAAGCTGCTAAGCCAGCAAACAGCGCAGGAAGAAATCCTCCTCGTTTTGGTACAGGAATAATTCGTGCACGTTTACTAAATATTGCTCTGCACTTTGGAGAAATTCTCGCTCTTGCTGCGCTTAACGCTTTAGTAATAGCTACACGAGGATTGTATTCCCCTCGAATAGCTTTTTGCGCAGCCTTTATAACATCTTTCCATCCAACAGTTTTTACTTTCTTCTTCTTCTTCATGTCGTTTGGATATCGTTGTTTTACCATGCTGGCCACGACTTTACTAGTCAAGAGCAAATCATAAACTAACCGTTACCTCTTGTTTCGTTTAATATATATATTACTATTACGTACTTTATGATTCAGTTATCATGAAGATTATAAAGCAGCAAGACACGCTACCTGTTACCGACATTGTACCACATCTCTTACCTAGTTCTAGTACAACTACAGGAAAACGTCATGGAACGTTGTTTCCTTTTACTGTTCGATGTATTATATCAGGCCCGTCGGGATGCGGGAAAACAAATCTTTTACTCACACTTATTACTTCTGTAAATGGTGTACGCTTCGAGAATATTTACGTTTTCGCAAAGTCACTCTATCAGCCGCTATATACTATTCTACAAACTGTAATGCACGATCTAGTTAAAGATGGAATAAGATATTTTAAATTTAATTCGCATGAGCAAGTACCATCACCAGACGATGTGCTTCCTAATTCTCTTATGACCTTTGATGATGTCGTAACAGAACAGCAAAACGTTATTCGTGCATTCTTTAGTATGGGTCGGCATAAATATGTTGATTGCATCTATTTGTGCCAAACCTATTCTCGTGTGCCTAAGCAGTTGATACGCGACAACGCAAATGTTATTGTGCTTTTTCGGCAAGATGTGCGCAACATGCGACATGTGTATAACGATCATGTTAACACTGATATGCCATTCGATGACTTTAAACGTATGTGTGCTAAATGTTGGTCATTACACCGTTACAGCTTTTTAGTTATTGATAAAGAAAGTGATGTACAGCATGGACGATATCGCATGGGTTTCGATCATTTTATATGCATTAACACAGAATTACAGTAACTACTTGATTAAAAACCATCATCATGTTAACATCTAGCAAGGAGATCACAAAACATATCATCCAAGCTCGAAACAATATTCGACGGAAATTTAAGGAGCTTAAACGTATTCAAGCAGACACGGATTTATTTTTAAAAACACAACTATGTACACCACTCAAAAAAAATTTTAATTCTACTTCATAACCGCAGTCTACTTCAAGTTTTGCTTCTATGCAAACATCATATCATAAAGAGAAGCATGAAGAAGAAAAGCATAAACAAGATAAGGAAGAGAAGAAGCAGGATGTAGATCAAGAAGAGGAAGATAAGGAAGAAGAAGAAGAACTTAATGATACATCACCATCTAAGCGTGTTGAGTTTTTAACTACAGATGTTATTGCTGAAACACCTACTACATCGACGCAAAATCTACCATCTTTGTCTGAGGTTATGATTACAGCAGAGTATCGCAATCAGTTTAGAACTTTTATTCAAGATACCTATGGATCTCTCTTTGCACCTTATATAGAAAAACGTTTTACAGGACAAACTGACACTACCTACGGTATTCGCTACGAAGATGACTGTTTCCGGATAGGAAATTCAAATGTTAAGATTAATAACAACAAACTCATTGTAAAAGGTGTTACCTATAAACCTACGAAAGGACTCTTAGAACTTCTTTTCTCACGAATACCTGACAAGGATATAATTTTACAAGATGATCTTAAAAAATATAAAGCAATACTTTTTGCTACTGACGCAACACGACGTAATTACAAGAGAACAGAAGCTGTAAATGCGAGTAAGAGTTACAAGTATCGTGAGTTTATTTCTAAGCTGTTTCCGACTGCACGTAGTCTTGATGTTATCTACAAGCCTTTGTTGCCGTATGTGGATGTAAGATACTGGAATGACCCAAACTTACTCGTTGAACGATTACAACTTTTAAGAGCATCGCAAGAGGCTGGTCACACTGGTCACGGATCAGAAATTCTAGAAATAGAAAGAGAACTACGTTATGCCGGTATTATTTTGTAATGGCTCGTCAAGAGAAGATCTCACCTGTAAAGGAAAACATCGCACATGAGTTACATAAACCAGCACGTCGCACCTACTGTCGCAGACGCGTTATTACACGAGGAAAAGATGGTCTCTGGCAAGCAGACTTAGTAGAAATGATTCCATATGCCTCTAGTAATAAGGGGTATAAGTATCTACTTACTGTTATCGATGTGTACTCGAAGTTTGCTTTTGCACAACCCGAGCGTTCTAAAACAGCAGCTCAAGTTAAAGAAGCGTTTAAACATATTGTTGAAGAATCGAAACGCTGCCCAAGGCTTCTTCAAACTGATCAAGGTAAAGAGTTTTACAACAAGGATTTTTCTTCTTACCTCAAGTTACTTGGCATTCAACACTACTCTACGTTCAGCAATCTCAAGGCAAGTGTTGTAGAACGCTTTAATCGTACACTCAAAACAATGATGTGGCGAGAATTTACAGCGCAAGGTTCATATCGTTGGATTGATCTGCTACCTAGACTTTTATCTACCTACAACGATACACCTCATCGCACTATCGGAACAAAGCCACGTCTTGTTACAAAGAATACACCTCGTATAAATGCTATTCATCTTGTAATTAAAACAGCTGATCCACGTCGCCATCGCTTTAAAGAAGGTGATTTTGTTCGCATCAGCAAACAAGTCTATCTTTGCAAAAGGATACACACCTAACTGGAGCACTGAAATTTTTCAAATCAGAAGTGTTAAGCTTACTAATCCAGTTACGTATTAACTTCGCGATCTCAGAGGACAGCCTATTGAAGGAGGATTCTACATCGAAGAACTGCAGAAAACAAAATATCCTGATCACTATTTAGTTGAACGTGTTATTCGACGTCGTGGCAATAAACAGTATGTTAAATGGCTTGGTTTTTATAACAGCTTTAATTCATGGATTAATAAAGAGGATGTACTTTAAATCTTATGTGTGTTTTCTTTTAATCCTCTACCTCTCCTAGGACATGCTGTAGGATTAAACAACACCTGTAATATGTTTTGACAATTCATATTTATTTTAGAATATATATATATATATATACATTTTTATCCTTTGTTTATTTTACGGTCTTTGTCACTCAGTTTTCGTTTTATTACACCAACAACGACAAGTGCTGCTATATTCTTCTGAGCAGCTAAAGCACTAGGTAATAACACACACACACACAGCATAACTTTACGAAGCAGATTTTAACAGTTACACGACATACTCTATGCAGGCAGCATGTAAGGCGAACGTATTCTAGGGCCGCAGGGGAGATGAAGCACGAAGAAAAGAAGATCAATCACTCTATTGATGAGTCCACGCCCAACATGCTTCCTCATCTTTCTCCCAGCACGTTTCTTGCCTTTGGTAATGCATTTAACTCTTCTCCTCTAAAAGTGTTTAGTTTCTTTTTGCATGCATAAAACTTTACGATCGCCTTTTCAACTGCGTTACACTTAGTATCTGTTAGAAATGACATGATGTCTTTACTCTACAAATGTTTCTTTTACACTAAGGTTATTTCGACATTGCAGTTTACATATGTTGTTCACTTCCCGGCATGCACTGCAACACAAGCAATCAAAGAGCATGCATACATGTTGTAAAGACTGTTTACTTGTTTCTCTACTATGCTCTTTCGGAAGAGTTTTAAATGATGGGCACCCGAATTCATGCATGTCGATAACTTCACACGATGACGGTAGAAAATCACGCAACCATTCTTTCTTTTCACAACCCTTTAAAAGAACAAGATCTGCTCTTGACAAATGTGCATTCATCATTAAAGGTAGAAAACGATAAGGTATTCCTTTTTCTTCCCACTTCATACCTAAATTGTTTTCAATCCACTGAGTCTGCTTTTTATCTTCATCTGTTTGAAAACAGTAAGGGAACGGTGGACTAAATACTAAACTAACAAGTTTTGGTGCCCACAACACACTGCAGTCTAACACAGCCACCTCTTTAAACACAAATTTGTTTCCGTTTACTTTAAAGCCTTGCACATCAACTATTAATGTTTTCGTCATGTTTGTACTCCACTCTCTATCACTGTTTCTCGAAGACTAAAGCTTTTAGTCAACGAACGGATTTAAACATGCACAATAACGTCATCACTGCAGCACATGCAAACTCTTGTTTTTATGATGCATACTTATTGCATTCCTTTACACCGACTTACTCTTAAGAAAACGGACAAGTCTAAACATGCATGATGACGTCATCACTGCAGCACGTGCTTACTCTAGCTTTCCCGATGCGTGATTAAACTTGTTCGAATTTACCGCCACCACATTTCAACTAAAGAGTGCAGCAGCGAGGTAAGCGATGTAAGATGGCGGTAGCTAAAGATGGCAGCACGGTGCTCTGTTGATTAAAGATGGCTGCTTGTCAAAAAGATTTTTCAAATTATCCGCCACCACATAGAGTGCAGCACTGAGATTTGCGATGCAAGATGGCGGGTGACAGCTTGTCAAATAGATTTTTTTCAAAGGTAAGTAGCTAAAGAGGGCAGCACTAAGGTTAGCAATGCAAGATGGTGGATGACAGCTGTGACGTAAAATTTACCCGCAAGATAGCACCACGATGCTCTTTTCATTAAAGATGGCAGCTTGTTAAATAGAATTTTTCAAATTAACCGCCTCAAAGATAAGTAGCTAAAGAGGGCAGCACTGTTCTCTCTGGATTAAAGATGGCTGCTTGTCGAAAAGAATTTTTCAAATTAACCGCCTCAAAGGTAAGTAGCTAAAGAGGGCAGCACTGTTCTCTCTGGATTAAATATGGCTGCTTGTCGAAAAGAATTTTTTAAATTATCCGCCACCACAAAGGGGGCAGCACGGTGCTCTCTTGATTAAAGATGGTGGATGACAGCTGAAGAGCGCGTAGAATTTGTTTCCAAACAAGAGTACGTGGAATTTGCCGCCACCACATTTCAACTAAAGAGTGCGGCACTGTTCTCTCTAGATTAAAGATGGCGGATGACAGCTGTCAGAAAAGCACATGGGTTTGTTTCCAAACAAGAGCATGTGGAATTTGCCGCCACCACATTTCAACTAAAGAGTGCGACACTGTTCTCTCTGGATTAAAGATGGTGGATGACAGCTGTCAGAAAAGCACATGGTTTTGTTTCCAAACAAGAGCACGTGGAATTTGCCACCACCACATTTCAACTAAAGAGTGCAGCACTGTTCTCTCTGGATTAAAGATGGTGGATGACAGCTGTCAGAAAAGCACATGGGTTTGTTTCCAAACAAGAGCACGTGGAATTTGCCGCCACCACATTTCAAAGGTATCTAGCTAAAGAGTGCAGCATTGAGCTTTGTGATGCAAGATGGCGGATGACAGCTGTCAGAAAAAAGCACGTGAGTTTGTAGAGTACGTGGAATTTACCGCCACCACAAAGAGGGCAGCACTGTGCTCAAAGATGACTGCTGTCACGTGGAATTGTCTGCCACCACAGGTATCTAGCTAAAGAGGGCAGCACTGAGGTTTGCGATGCAAGATGGCTGCTGTCAAAAAGCATTATTCAAATTATCCGCCAACACATTTCAAAGGTAAGTAGCTAAAGAGGGCAGCACTGTGCTCTATAGATTAAAGATGGCGGATGTCAGCTGCAGGTGGATTTGTTTATCTCACGGTAGTGAGGTTAAGTTGGTAGCACTAAGGTTTAGGCCCGCCAAGATGGCAACACTGCCGATGACAGGTGACGAATTTACATCTACTACGATAAAGAGGGCAGCACAGTGCTCTCTGGTTTAAAGATGGCGGATGACAGCTGTCAAAAAAGCACGTGGCTGTCAAAAAGCACGTGGATTTGTTTATCTCGCGCTAGTTAGGTTAAGTTGGTACTACTGAGGTTTAGGCCCGTCAAGATGGCAGCAGTGAGGTTAGCGATGCGTTGTTGTCTGTCAAAAAGCACGTGGCTGTCAAAAAACACGTGGCTTTGTTTACAAATTCAAATTTCCCGCGGGTGGTGGAGGAGACCTCTGGGAGGCCTCTGGCTGTGGTGGTGGTTGAGGAGGCATCTGGGAGGCCTCTGGCTGTGGTGGTGATGGAGGTGGCCTCTGGGAGCCGGTGGGGGTGGTGGCCGCCGAATCCGTGTATTATACTACTCTCGTTGATATGGTTTGTTTACAGCTGTCACTGCAGTATTATGGTATCCATCTCTGTGGAGCTTCTATCATCAGTACTACGTGGGCTCTGACAGCTGCTCACTGCGTCAATGGGTAAGTGCTGTTCAGGAAAATATTTTAGTGGGTGTTAAATTAAATTCAAGATCTTCATTTTGATATTTTATCACTATGTATTATTCACTACTCAGACAGTGAAATTTAAAATAATAATATTCGTAAAAATACCCTTATGCCGTGTTCCAAAAAGATTCTTTGGACTAAAATTCGTGATCCATTTCGGCTTATTCAGATGCGATAGTTAAATCACTTTAACATATTACGTTTTAAGTAACTCTTCGTGTACGATCTCTTTATAAATATACCGGTAACGAAAATATAATTTAATTCCTATGGATCCCTTAGAAACTTGGTTTATTTTACTTAAGGGAACCGTCAAGTATAAAACGATAGAATAATGTAACTTCCGATCTTCAGTTACACATCTTTGAAGCTAAAAGAAGTATTTCCTTGAATGTTCTCTTTATGTATTCATAATATATTCATTATTATTTCGGTAGATTATGACGCTTCTGTGTTTAATATTTCATATTAGAAAGAACATTATAAGAATAATATTTTTTTAATATTGTTAAAGTTTTCCTTAACTGATGTACCTCTCTCTGAGAAAATACTGAAACCAGACCCAAGAAACTTTGCTTGCATAATATTTTTTTTTTTTTTTTTGAGCTGCTGAAGTAAAATTATTGGACTATTGTTTATAGGAGTTGGGGAATGATTATTTGTTATATCCTAGTTGAAAACTGAAATTTCCTGTAAACTTTTCAATGCTCTTCAAACTGGCCTTCTTGAACTAATCAAGATATCTGATGAAATTTACTTCAACAAGCATATCTATCCATCAATTAATCAATACTGATCTGCATTTAGTGCAGTCGCCCAGGTGGCAGATTCCCTATCTGTTATTTTCCTACCCTATTCTTAAATGATTTCAAAGGAATTGGAAATTTATTGAACATATCCGTTGGCAAGTTATTCCAATCCCTAACTCCCCTTCCTATAAATGAATATTTGCCCCAATTTGTCCTCCTGAATTCCAACTTTATTTTCATATTGTGATCTTTCCTACTTTTAAAGACGCCACTCAAAGTTATTCGTCTACTAATGTCATTCCACGCCATCTCTCCGCTGACAGTTCGGAACATACCACTATATAGTGTATTAGAGACTACGTAGTTTCAAATATATTGATGTGACAGTTCCTGAGAGAAAATTATACAAAGTTTCAAAAAGTACGACTTACGGAAAATCCAAAAAGAATGTTTGACTAATGATATCTAATGATATTCAGAGTGCAGAGTTATGTTTAAACTTAATTTTATTGCCTCTAATTTAACTTTGCCGACCCCGTGGTGTAGGACTAGCGTGCTTGCCTCTCACCCGGAGGTCCACTCAGCCTACGTGATTAGAATTGAGGAGCTATCTGACGGTGAGATAGCGGCCCCGGTCTAGAAAGCCAAGCAGAGTATTCGTCGTGCTGACCACACGACACCTCGTAATCTGCAGGCCTTCGGACTGAACAGTGGTCGCTTGGTAGGCCAAGGCCCTTCAAGGGCTGTAGTGTCATGGGGTTTGGTTTGGTTTTCTAATTTAACTTCAGTACAATAATTGATACACGTAATACTTCAGGGAAATTAGAGATTCCTTTAAGCTCTAAAACAAAAATTGACATTTTTTAACCTATGGTTCCCATAACGCAAATTTTAATCTTTTAAATTCGTTTTTAATTAAACATATTAGCATATAAAACGTCTTTTTTGTAACGAACTAGGACTACAATAAAACCGTTAGAATATGCATAGATAGACCAAGGAAAGTCTTTCGAATGAATGCTCCGTTAAAGAGTGAGGGAAATTTTGCCTACCATTTCCTGTCGAGTTGCCGTGGTTATTCATAAATGATAACTCTAACGATACAGACAGTAAGAGAGATAGATCACAGGGGATCAAAATACAGTATTGGTTTAGTGACAAAACAACCACCAAAGAAATTAACTTGGCGTTAGAGGAACCAGTCTGTGTGAAAAAGCCACAATGGTGAAGTACTGCCCTTTTATCCGGCACTCCACTAACTGTCACTCTCAAACTAACGGCACGTTCACTCGCGGGCACAATAATAATTCCATAATGTTAAAGAATATAAAGAGCAGCCCGCGAGAGTCGGAAATTTCGTGTCACTTCTGATCGGTTGCACTCCAAACTTCGATAGCCATTATTGTTCCCGTCATTGTCAATAGATCCGCTCATGGTATGGCCAACAGTTCGGTTTATGGGACGCATATTGTCAATACATCAATCGCCAACAGCATGAATGTGCTTCATGTAAACGAGTGCATAATTGCAGCAGAATGGGCAAGTCCTTGAAGTGTAAAAGAAATGTTCTGACACTGAAGTAAAAGCTAGAATCTATGAATAAAATGGAAAAGGGCGTTAGTGGGAGATTAATGGAAGAATATCATGTAGGAAATTCAACATAATACGATATCAAAAAACAAAGAATTCAGGTTAGAATTTTTGTGATTTATATTCGCATTGGGGGTAGGCAGTAAAAAATCGAAAAACTATTCACCAGTCAATGTGAAAATTTGGATCATTTGATTTGAGTGGTTTTTACTTAAGAGATCGTTCGGTGCATGAATTTCAGGTCTAATACCGCACAGAAATGGAAGGAAATTGCGTAAGTGCGTCAAGATGGAGACCAGTGCTTAGTAGCGTGCTTTTCAGTTTCCAGGTTTATCAGTGATTTGAAGGTGTAAGATCGGCATTTACGTGTGGAACTTTCAATTAAGTGATAAGTAAATCCACCGTGCTATGAATAGCCAGTTCAAAGTGTGTCACAAGTAATTAACAACATAACATTTCTTCTAAACAGCCATACCAGGGAAAGGAAAGATAGCAACAATAGACAGCCCAGTGAAGCGAGCCCTACAGGAAGCTCTGAGAGAGAAGGAAACACTCGCCACGCTAGCCAACAACATACAAGACCAGGTAGCCAGGGCCACTATAGAGCAGCTTAAAACTACGATAGATTTTAACACCAAAGTAATCGAGGAGACAAGGGAAGCGCTGGAGGCCAGACACAAGACAATATCAGACCTCGGAGAACAGCTCGAAACTAAAACCGATGCTATCGAGCATACCAGCGGTGGCAATCTGCGTGTGTTCGGGATGCGGGAATCGAATGGCGAGGACACGGATAAAATTGTCATCGAGCTAGCTGAATATGTTGGTGTACATTTAACCAAATACAGTAGAGACAATACACGACACTCTGAGAGATATCGAGGGACAGCGATTAGAGCTCTATCTCCTGACCTGAGAGTTACTGATTCTGTCATAAGAGCACGTGTGTTTTTTGGTGAAGCTTTTGGGGTTATTTTTGCGTTTGCATTAAGCTGACATAAGTAAATAGTAGCGTGTGTCATTCCTTTATATCTCCTGTCAATATGAGTAGAAAGATATGTGCTGCGTTTGGCTGCAATAACTATGAAGTGCAGAAAGATTCGCGGTCTCTAATCCGTTTCCCTCGTGGCAAGAAAATGTAAGTAAATACTCTGTTTGCATATATATTCTTCCAGTTACAAAGGTATTTTTATAGCAGACCTACTTCCTAAACTTCTGCGCGACCCATATTTTAACTGGCTTAAAATATAATAAGCTTATTTTATTGTATTAGTGCAACAGTTAACCTTCAGTACCGATGTGTTGTTGTAGGTGTGATCTGTGGGTTTTGATTTAATTCAGGAAAATGCATATGCATATGTGCGTGGCTGGTTGTGTTCCAAGTTACCCCATTTGGAATGCCGTAATGCCTTGTCAAGTACTGAAGAAAAAATGGGTGATTTAAGAAATGTGATGATGATGCAAATTCCTAACGTAATGGCAAGTATTGCTTATAGGGAAATTTTGAATGTTTTGCGGCTAAGTTGATAGATTTCCTTTCTGTTAGTAAGCTTCAAGTTAAAAGGAAAATTGTCCAGCTCTTAAATTCATTGAATCATGTGTGTAAGGAATGTGCCGATATTTTTATTAACAAGTGTCCTAATGTGATGTACAATGGTTTTAAATGAGAAAAAAGACAAATCCAGCCGTGAAAATTCAGGCAGGTATGCTAAAGCTAAAAAAGTAATGCATAAATGAAAGATCAAGCCCTTTCACAGCAGTCCATTTCACATCTTGATTATATGTCTAATTTCGGTCTTTAAATAATAACCTGTTAAATAATTCTTCATTCATGTATCCAGAATTGCTTTAGCAACTTTGAAGTTAATATTTTAGCAACACTTTCTTTCTAGACGTAATTTATTTATCCATTTCTATTGATATTTGAATTTAGCGCGAATTTTCATGTCACGCCACTAGGAGCGCCACTTGCGAATCGTCTCCCATTTTAACAAAGCTAAATCCGGAAATGTCGCGCATTGTCTCTACTGTATCTCATTTAACGCACGAGGACATAGGCAGAAGTCACAGGGTAGGCAAGATTAGTACAGATAAGCCGCGTCCGATAATAGTGAAGCTCGTGTTGTACCGCAAACGGAACGAACTGTTCAAATCTAAAAGGAAACTAAAATGGATGGGCAAAACACTCAGAGAAGACCTCACGTCAATCAAAATGAAACTGTTGCGAGAAGCGATCACTAGATTTCCTGTGACCAATTTTTGGATAATAGACTTTCAATTATTGTGAAAAATTCTGTATTGGTGTGAAATATCGTATGTCAAGCTGAGCGGAACTGAACATGATTAAATAAACCGACAGACAGAAACTAACATAGCATTACACAATTTACAGTTTTAACCAACTGAGACACTAGACTAGAGTAATACTATAATTACTATTCCAACTATTACTTTTAGAACATATCTTCATTAGATTTACATATCATAACTACGCAAGATAGCGTAAAGGTTGGCAATTCAAAGTGAGAGTGCTGCACATGCTTATCGGCAAGGTTATTGGTGGTCAGCTGAGCGGAATCTCCGCTCCCATACCTACCCAACCCCCTAATACTAATCCCCTTACAAGTGTTTTTTAACAACTTCCCAAATTCCTTACAGGTAGTACATGCTAACGTTCAGAGTCTAATTCCTCACTTCCACGAACTCCGTAACATAATTGGTAATGGCAACCCTCACATCGTGATGAACGGGGAAACTAGATGAAACCTTGGTTGTCAGAATCCCTCGTCCACCTCGCAAATTTTACTTCGATCCGAAATGACCGCACAGGTAAAGCCGACGGAGGAGTAGCTATGTATATTGGGAACGACATAAAATGTAAAATAATCTACAAAACAATTAGTGAACACTGCGCAAGGCCTGAGTTCATGTTCATAGAAATTGAGGATGTAGATGAAAAGTGCTTTCTGAGTGCAGTGTATCGCCCACCAAAGATAGGATATATCACCGACCTTGAAGACATCCTACTAGACCTCTTAACCAGGTATGGGTAGGTGACCTCAATACTGACATTCTTAACGACAAAATGACTGCGACTAAGCAACTAATAAATATATTTAAATCTTGCAACATGAAGATTTTGCCACTTAACGTAACACATCACACAGCCACATCACATATATTACTGGACTTAATTGTTACGAATAACCCTGACTGGGTACTGATCCACGGGTAAATGTCTGCTTGCGGACTATCCAATCACGACTTAATTTATTTAGCGTATTCATTTAAATGCCCGAAGTATATGCCTAAATTAATTACATTCCGAGACCTAAAAAATATTAATGATGAAGCCCTATTAGAAGACGCTGCAAGCATACCTTGGCATAATGTCCATATTTTAGAAAATATAGATGATAAAGTGGAATTCTCAACAAACAACTACTAGCTCTTCTTCATAAACACGCACCAAAACGCATTGTTCGTGTAACACGCCCTGCGGCTCCATGGATGACTCAGGAAATAGCCTACAAGACTTAATGACAGAGAGAGACAAAGCTTTCAGAAACTCTAAATCAATCAATCAATCAATCAATCAATCAATCAATCAATCAATCAATCAATCAATTCTGATCTGCATTTAGGGCAGTCGCCCAGGTGACAGATTCCCTACCTGTTGTTTTCCTAGCTTTTTCTTAAATGATTTCAAAGAAATTGAAAATTTATTGAACATCTCCCTTGGTAAGTTATTCTAATCCCTAACTCCTCTTCCTATAAATGAATATTTACCCCAATTTTTCCTCTTGAATTCCAAACTTTATCTTCATATTGTGATCTTTCCTACTTTTAAAGATGCCACTCAAACTTATTCGTCTACTAATGTCATTCCACGCCATCTCTCCGCTGACAGCTCGAAACATACCGCTTAGTCGAGCAGCTCGTCTTCTTTCTCCTAATTCTTCCCAGCACAAACTTCGCAACATTTTTGTAACGCAACTCTTTTGTCGGAAATCACCCAGAACAAATCAAGCTGCGTTTCTTTGGATTTTTTCCAGTTCTTGAATCAGGTAATCCTGGTGAGGATCCCATACACTGGAACCATACTCTAGTTGGGGTCTTACCAGAGACTTATATCCCTTCTCCTTTTTGACCTTACTACAACCCATAAATACCCTCATAACCATGTGCAGAGATCAATACCCTTTATTTACAATCCAATTTATGTGATTACCCCAATGAAGATCTTTCCTTATATTAACACCTTGATACTTAAAATGATCCCCAAAAGGAACTTTCACCCCATCAACGCAGTAACTAAAACCAAGAGGACCTTTCCTATTTGTGAAACTCACAACCTGACTTTTAACCCCGTTTATCAACATACCATTGCCTGCTGTCCATCTCACAACGTTATCGATGTCACGCTGCAGTTGCTCACAATCTTGTAACTTATTTATTACTCTATACAGAATAACGTCATCTGCAAAAAGCCTTGCCTCTGATTCCGCTTTTTTACTCATGTCATTTATATATATAAGAAAACATAAAGGTCCGATAATACTGCCCTGAGGAATTCCCTTCTCAATTATTACAAGGTCAGATAAAGCCTCACCTACTCTAATTCTCTGAGAACTATTTTCTAGAAATATAGCAACCCATTCAGTCACTCCTTTGTTTAGCAATTGCACTCATTTTTGCCAGTAGTTCCCCATGATCCACCCTATCAACTGCTTTAGACAGGTCAATCGCGATACAGTCCATTTGAGCTCCAGAATCCAAGATATCTGCTATATCTTGCTGGAATCCTACAAGCTGAGCTTCATTGCAATAACCTTTCCTAAAACCGAACGGCTTTCTATCGAACAAGTTATTATTTTGGTAAACATGTCTAATATAATCAGAAAGATTGCCTTCCCAAAGCTTACATGCAACGCATGTCAAACTTACTGGCCTGTAGTTTTCAGCTTTATGTCTATCACCCTTTCCTTTATACACAGAAGCTACTATAGCAACTCGCCATTCATTTGGTATAGCTCCTTCAAGCAAACAATAATCAAATAAGTACTTCAGATATGGTACTGTATCCCAACCCATTGTCTTTAGTATATCCCCAGAAATCTTATCAATTCCAATCGCTTTTCTAGTTTTCAACTTTTCTATCTTATTTTAAATGTCACTGTTATCATATGTAAATTTTAATACGTCTTTAGCATTAGTCTCCTCCTCTATCTGGACATTATGCTTGTAACCAACAATCTTTACATACTGCTGACTGAAGCCTTTTGAACGATTTTGACCTGCACAAGACCCTTCATAACATGACCACACAGGCGATAAGGAAAGACACTAACAGAACATTTTGCTAATCCGGAACACGGCAACAATCTGGAAAACCGTTAAAAATAGGCATAGGTGTAAATAAAATGCATACTGCTGACAATAAACTACCACTGAATGATTTAAATCAATACTTTACTACAAGACCCATTTACACCGACGAGACAACAAAAGAACAGACGATTAACAAAATTCTATCCACAATGACAATACTAATAATGGAGGAGACCAGTTACATTTTTCACTCATAACTCCCGCAGAAGTGAGACAATTTGCACGATCAATAAAGACAATTGCGACAGGATGTGACTAGATTGTTCCACATTTACTGTCGAAAACGCTAGTCGTAATCCTACCGACTATAACCCACATCATTAATGCCTCACTGATAACTGACATATTCCCTTCCCTGTGGAAATGTGTAATTGTTCGACCACTCTCAAAGACCAACAATTCCGTGGAACCCCAAGACTTTCCATCCATTTGCATTTTACCATTTCTGCCCGAAATTTTGGAGAAAATAGTTCACAGGCAAATAATCACATATTTAAATAACAATATACTTCTTGACAAATACCAGTCTGGTTTTAGAAGCAATCCTAGAACAACTACTGTACTACTTTAAGTTATAAATGGCATAGGAGTAGCTATGTATAAGGGAGAAGTTACTGTTCTAACCACTGGCGTATGCTGGTATCAAGACGTGAGCTACCACTAGACTTATGTTACCCCTTTTCGATAGTTGGTTTAGGGAACGTCAGGCCTTAAGCGTTTTGAGCTGCAGCCAATAGCCAACGGGAAAGCCTGCTGTGTTGTCAAGGCTGCTTCACAAGCTACTGCCCTGGCTTCTGCCACTGCCAATACTCAACACCTGATCGATCGAGTTGGTAGCCTAAGGTTTAGCAAATCGAAGTCCAGCTTTGAGGCTAAATGAATAGAATGCTTGCCTTTGGCCCGACGTCCCCGGTTCAATTTTCAGAATCAACCCCCTCATACTGTCCCCTGGTTTGGAGGACTGGGTGTTTGACGTCTTCGCCATTCATTTTATCCTTATTAGGTCACCACCAAGCCTATACAGATGCCATGCACCATTATTATTATTATTATTATTATTATTATTATTATTATTATTATTATTATTATTATTATTATTATTATTAACGTAATCGTCATAATCGTTAAATAACAGTGTTGAATTTTACAGCGGTCGTACCCATCGTTCACAGGTTAACTATCTTCCTTGGAAGATCAGTGGTGTGCCCGACCCCTGATCACGGGTTCGATTCCAACCAACAAAAGAGAACACTAAACCTGAAAGATTTCATTTCATTTTAGCAGATCTACCTATAAAAATAAAACTATATTACCTACTCCCATAATAGCAGGCCTGCAGTTCTTCCTACAATGATGTAGAAGTAAGCGGATGTGAAATACCAGCACTCCGTTAAGTCAGAAGGATGAGGTGAGGAAGTATATGCGATGATGAACGCATGGTTGATAGTTAGCAGTGGCGATCTGACGGACCGAAGCCTAGGACACCTATGCTCCGCCGGTCCCCGCTCCTGTAGGCATACAGCAGCATGCCACGTGAGGCGAGTCGAGGGGAGCGGGACCCGAGTCTGGGCTGCAATATCAGTCTCCGAAGCCTTGTTCTCAGAAATACGAGCGACGTCTTTTCTCATTCCTTTCAAGGTTTGCAAATGGAACAATATGTCAGATGCTTACAATATAATCTGCTTTAAATTTCCATCGCTCGCATTTGAGGTTTGGGCTTCACCGATAGCCTTCGTAGCCCTCAGTATACGCCACTGGTTCTAACTCTTCTAGACCTTAGTAAGGCCTTCGAATGTGTTGACGCGGACATACTGATGCAAAATTACGTGCGCTTAAATTCTCACAAAGCACACTATCCTGGATGTATTCCTATCACTCTGGTCGCCGGCAGTCTTCTTCATGGCAATTTATAGAGACTGGAATATAACAGGAGTCGGTGCTAGCGACACTCCTATTTTCGATCTTCATTTCAGGACTAACACAAGTAATGAAATGTCGTATAGCTTTTAGTGCCGGGATATCCCAGGACGGGTTCGGCTCGCCAGGTACAGGTCTTTCTCTTTGACACCCGTAGGCGACCTGCGCGTCGTGATGAAGATGAAATGATGATGAAGACAACACATACACCCAGCCCCCGTGCCATTAGAATTAACCAATTAAGGTCAAAATCCCCGACCCGGCCGGGAATCGAACCCGAGACGCTCTGAACCGAAGGCCAGTACGCTGACCGTTCAGCCAACGAGTCGGACAACACAAGTAATTAAACGTTGGCAGTATTAATTGCATGCAGACGACTTACAAATATATAGACATGCACACCCTCGTGACTTACCGACTGCAATAAATAATATGAATGACGACCTAGAAATAATATTTAAGTGGACCGATGACCATGCACTAAAATTCAATGCCCAAAAAATCGCAGTGTATTCTTTTAGCTGCCCAAAAAACTCACGCACGCCTCACAGACTTTCATACTCACTCAGTAACATTAACAGACACTCAGCTACAATTCAAAGACACAGTCAACCCTTAGGGATTATAATGGACAAAACCTTAGTTGGAACGATCATGTAATAGGTATATGTCAGCGCGTGTTTTATTCCTTACATTCCCTTAAGAAACTCAGAGATTTGCTCCCCAAATCAAAGTATGGTAATGGCAATATTCGACACTGTGACGCTGTATACTGTAACCTGAACGCCTCACTTTCCATCAAGCTCTAAAAGGCACACAACGCATGTGTTCGATTTATTTCAGATATAACAAGGTTTAACCATATTTCTCCCGCATTTAATAGACTTTCATGGCTCCGCTTAAGAGAGTGACGAAATTTGCGCACTGTTTCTCTGTTACATCCTATACTGAACCTTAATACTCCTGAATACCTTGTCACACAATTCCATTACCTAGCATCACCTCCTAGTATTCCTACCAGATCATCATCCACCGCAGTACTAAGCATTCCCATTCACCGCTCAACTGGCTACTGTAGATCATTTGTAGTCGCCACCAGTCGAATATGGAATTCTCTACCTGCTGAAATTAGGAGCGTGTCAAACCACCTCCGCTTTAAGAAACTCGGTCAAACCTGGTAAATGAATAATAATTATTCATAACATAGTAGAATTATACCATAACTAAGATATTAGGTTAATTAAAATATTTAATTGATACCTCAGTGGAGATTTGGGCAATCATGAAGCAACTTCAAAATGGCATGATAAACTCAAGGTATATAAAGCTCCTGGAAAACATTTATGGTCAAGCAACAATGGTAGTCAGAGTGGACGAAGACCTCATCCCCAATAAAATCGCAGTTGGAAAAGGAGTTCGACAAGGTGACACAATCTCTCCAAAGCTGTTTACCCTTGCCTTGGAAGATGTATTCAAAATCCTTCATTGGGATAATAAAGGTATAAAAATCAGCGGGTTATATTTGAACCACCTGCGTTTTGCCGATGACATTGTGCTCATATGTGAAAATCTAGACGAACTACAAAGCATGATCCAAAAATTGAAAACTGCCTGTGCTATGATTGGTTTGGATATGAACATTAGTAAAACGAAAATACTAGGCCCAGACAGTTGGCCACTTAAAATGGGAAACCAATATATAGAAGCTGTCGACGAATACAATAAATAAATGAATAAATAAATTTAAAAATAAATAAATAAGAAAACGTTCATTCCGGCTGACTCTGTTTATTCAGTTTCGACCGTTAAGAGACAGGCACCGTGTCCATAAACTAGACTTGAGCAGACCCCTTGGTGCTATTCGACAAGAGTAAGCTACGTGCCAGCACATCTCCCTTCCTAGTATCATATGGCATCTCATTCATTTCATCTCATGAACTGCTCTGATAGGTTGACGCCAGCAATTGTATTTGATCGTAAAAACTCGCTAAGAAGTTTTTAATCACTTCATAAAGGACACCGTAGCGAAATGGGACAAGGTTAGGACACACACAACAGGACATTTTATTACCTTCCTATTATTCTTCGTGGGTTATCTAGTGATAAATTGCAATAAACAAAAGCCTTCAATTTAGTATATTTCGATTTCCATTTGAAAAGAGAAGTACCATATTCTGTAGCAATAAGTTTCTCATGTTTTTGAATTGTTCTAGGTACTATGTAAGCAGTTTGTCTCTCCGTGCAGGCAGCTCCGACGTTGGCAGCGGTGGTTCGTTGCACCAGGCTGATCAGGTCATCGCACACCCCAACTTCAACTACTCTACTATGGACTATGACATCGCTCTCATCAGGGTAACATGAGCCATTTTTAGTATAATTTAAACAAGCACAATATGACACATTTCATTAATATCTCATTGTTTTAACGCCAGATAAATACATAACACTGCGGATACTAACGTGAAGTGAAATTCGTTGTGTATTTCAGGTTTCAAGTGCCTTCTCTCTGAGCTCAAACGTGCGCATTATTCCTCTACCTTCTGAGGGCGAATCTGTGTCTACAGGCACCAGTGCTGTCGTCACCGGCTGGGGTAGCACCAAGGTAAGTATTTACTCTTGCCACATTTTCAGCCACCAATGATCCTAACATCACCAAAAAAAAAAAAAAAGAAAGGTGTCGGTGGATGTGTAGCGCACTTGGTTAAGAGCTCACCTCCCATGCCCACAGTAGCAGGATCGATTCTGATTATTGTAGACTGATCAAATGTGAAAGATCTGCATTAATAGACCACAGTTCAGAACAAGGTTCCGGCACTCCTTTTTCTCATAAAGTAAATGGTAAAGTGAACTGGACTTTGATCTCAACGTATTTAAAAAAGTTCGTACTGCTGCCCAGTGTTTCCTAATTGGCTCCTACAGCAAAAGGTTTCGCTTTCTAGTTTAGCTCCGGAGAACTCCACTGCTCAAAACTGCATCAAAATTTGTTTCACAGTTTGTATGATAACTGTCCACATTACTTAGGTCTGATTAAAATATTTATTACATTTGCGAAGTACTTCAGGCAATAATTGCTTTCTTTTGTATAACGTTAAATATCGCAGGAGTCCAGTCCATTCCTTCAACCTGATCTCAACTAAGAAAATTTAGTGGACTAGGTCAGACCGAAGAACTCACTTTGGGAAAATAATGAGCTACATGTCTTTTCTGCGGTAACCGACAGACATCCAGTCTAGAACTCAGTGAACAGGTCGTGAGGGGTAACCCTCCAGAAGAGGAGGTTATATAATCAGTATCAGTAGTATCAATAGATACCATGTTAAGGGAAATTATACAGTATGTTCTCAACTGTCGAAAGACTGAGCCCTTTATGTACAGAAAGGGAAATGATGGATTTTTCAGTAGACTACAGAGTAATAAAGATAAAATCCATGAAGGATAGCTGTTCTCATACAAGGATTACCGTGAATATAGAGCCTTATATTTAGTTTAGATATTTTGCGTGATTCACTATCAATGGTAAATGAACATTTCTACGGTACTGGCTGATGTACCCGTCCTTCGCTACGGGATTCTCAAAAAGACTGACGTTGTGGCTTTCATAACTGTAGTCAACATAGGTCATTATGAAAACGTCAGTAGGAAGTAGCGATTAAATCAATGTTATCATATAAAATATTCGATCAAATGAAAAACCGCACATTTTCTCAATTTTAACGAACAGTACTACGGTGCCTATCTAACAGTCCAAGGTTCCAGAGCCGGAATGATCAGGCCGCAGGCAGCCGTGAACACTCCTCTGCCAGTATTCCGTTAAATCATTCCAATCAGTGCCTCAGGGTACGGAATGAATAACTAGAATGCTAAGATGAACCAGTGTGTTACGTACCAACAGTATCAGAAAATTTATGAACCAGAGGAACGGCATGCTAAAAAAGAAAGTTATCTAATTCCCCAGCTACTTCCCGCCGATATTCAGGCAGGCTGTTACACTCGGTACGTCCGGGCAAGTTGTTCGTGTGGTTAGGGGCACGCAGCTGTGAGCTTGCATCCGGGAGATAGTGGATTCGAACCCCACTGTCGGCAGCCCTGAAGGTGGTATTCCGTGCTTTCCCATTTTCACACCAGGCAAACGCTGGGGCTGTACCTTAATTAAGGCCAAGGCCGCTTCCTTCACACTCATAGCCCTTTCCTCTCCCATCTTTACCACAAGACCTACCTGTGTCGGCGCGACGTAAGACAAATTAAAAAATACTCGGTACGCAGCAGTAATCCTACATATCGGAGATGAGTGGCAACAGAAGACACAAAGCACATCACAACAAACAATGGTCAACGTAATGTTACTGTTGATTGATTTTATGAGCTTTCTCTATTGTAGGCCTTCACATTTAGTTTTCTTTCGACTCTGTGATATTAGGGCGTCTTATAAAATTATTTATAGCGTGGGCTGTAGTTCCTTATTCTCCGAATTTACATACCAATTTTCATTAAATTCTGTGTATCCATTTTCTCGCGACTCGGCGCTGATATGGACTTAGTAACAAAAATCCATATTCATGAATATCTCTGTGATCATAGCCGGTACGGTAACAATGTTCAAGACATAAATGATCGAAAATTTAATACTATATAACTTAACTTATGTGGTATTTATCGATACGACCACTAATAAAAAATATTTGAGAATTAAATTTTAGGCCTTCCCCTAAACTACAATTTCAGTCAGCGTGAATACAATCATTTATAGGCTAAATTATAGCGACTTATTTTCTGACTTTGCATACCGATTTTCATTAATATAGGACAACTAATAACATAAATGAGAATTATTTTTAGGCCTTCCCTTAAACTACAATTTTTTTCAACGTGAATATAATTATTTATGGCCTATATTGAAGCGACTTATTCCCCGATTTCGCCTACCGATTTTAGTTAAGATACGACCACTAATAACATAAATATCTGAGAATTGAATTTTATGCCTTCCCCTAAACTACCATTTCAATCAGCGTGAATACAATTATTTATAACCTAGTTTATAGCGACTTATGCCCAGACTTCGCATACCGATTTTCTTTAAGATACAACCACCAATAACTTAAATATTTGAGAATTAAATTCTAGGCCTTCCCTTCACTCAGTGTGAATAAAACTATTTATGGCCTATGGACTTATTTCCCGACTTTGTGTACCGATATTCATTAAATTCCCTTCAGCCGTTTTCTCGTGATGCGTGTAAATACATACAGTACAGACAGACAGACAGACAGACAGACAGACAGACAGACAGACAGACAGACAGACAGACAGACAGACAGACAGACAGACAGACAGACAGACAGACAGACAGACAGACAGACAGACAGACATTACGGAAAATTAAAAAGTGCATTTCCTTGTTACTGTGGACACGACTGATATAGAAATACCATCCTTTTTAAATTATGAGCAATGTACAGACAAAACTATTATTATATATATATATATATAGAAGATATGTAAAGAAAAGTAAAATTTTACTGGTCCGGTATAGCTGTACAAAGGCGAAATTTCAAAATTGAAAAATATATACTGTGAGCTAATTTTATCCTAAGAAATTAGTTCGAAAATGGTTACCTATTTGATGCTGTCACCGTACGGTACCCCCTTGTTCTGGGGCAGCTATCCCTTGTGGATTCTCTCTCTTCTTGTCCATTATTTATTTCTAAATAATTTCTCAAGATACAAATCGGCAGCTACCCACGAATGTATACGTATATTTCATTTTTAATTTGTCGTGCTATACAAAGTGAAATAATAATAATAGTTTAAAAATAACCGCCGGCCCCGCGGTGTACGGGTAGGGTGCCTGCCTCTTACCCGGAGGCTCCGGGTTCGATTCCCGGCCAGGACCAGGATTTTTACCTGGACCTGATGGCTGGTTCGAGGTCCACTCAGCCTACGTGATTAGAATTGAGGAGCTATCTAACGGTGAGATAGCGGTCCCGGTCTCGAATGCCAAGAATAACGGCCGAGAGGATTCGTCGTGCTGAGCACACGACACCTCGTAATCTGCAGGCCTTCGGGCTGAGCAGCGGTCGCTTGGTAGGCCTTTAGGGCTGTAGCCCCATGCTTTAAAAAAAAAATCACCAAGTCTTTGTCTTCACAATTCCAGTTAATATTCGAAGTATCGTTAAAAGTAGTACACCCAACGAAAGAATCGAATAATTTTTAAATAACAACCCAAAGAAAAATGAGTGGAACATTTATAAAAAAATGCATCTCTTAATCTTGTGTTTCAGGAGAATGGTCCTTCTGTCAGTGTTCTTCAGATGGTAGCCGTACCTGTTATTTCCAACAGCCAGTGTAACTCAGATTACATAGGCGTTATCACAGACCGTATGCTCTGCGCTGGCTACACCAACGGTGGCAAAGACGCTTGCCAGGTAAGTCAAGGTCTTTAATTCTGAAGATTATGATTATGATGAGCAATGAACATGGTGTTTGCCTTAAAACCTTCATATTCAATTCTTCTGACTTTGACATTAGGTATATCTGCGGCAAAAGTCTTCCTCTCAGCTTTTTAGGTACAGTTAAGAAATTATGGCAATAGTAGGTCGATGTGAAAATAGAACTTCTGCCAATATTACTTGGTGATCTTAGGTCAGTACTTTAACAACATTATCAATTATTTTATTTTTTTGTTTATTTATTTATTTATTTATTTATTTATTTATTTATTTATTTATTTATTTATTTATTTATTTATTTATTTATTTATTTATTTATTTATTTATTTCTAGTGGTTTAAAGTCGCACTAACTTATCGCACGTTTACGGTGACGTAAGAATAAGAAGGGGCTAGGATAGGGAAGGTAATGGTTGTGGCCTTAATTGAGGAACAGCCCAGCAATTGACTGTTGTGGAAATGGAAAACCATTGACAACCATTATTAAGGATGCCGACAGTCGGATATGAACCCACTATCTCACGAATTCAAGCTCACAACTATGCGACTTTAACCACACGTCCAACTTGCTCGGTCATCAATTATTAAACTAGTATAAGTGCACCCAAAATGTTTAGTAGGGTACGATTGACTCATGGTCAACGGGTTTGGGGTGTGGGAGGCAGTGTGAACTCGATGTATGCGACTATTTAGTTCACTCATAGCTACAGTGACCATTTTAATATAAGAACGACAGGAGCTTCAACCAACTAACAGAATTATTTCCCGATTTCTTCTTGACACTTCTGTGAAATGAAATGGCGTATGGCTTTCAGTGCCGGGAGGTCCGAGACATGTTCAAGTAGCCAGGTGCAGGTCTTTCGATTTGACTCCCGTAGGCGACCTGCGCGTCGTGATGAGGATGACTATTTATTTATTTACTTATTTATTTATTTATTTATTTATTTATTTATTTATTTATTTATTTATTTATTTATTTATTTATTTATTTATTTATTTATTTATTTACTTATTTATTTATTTGGTAATGCCTTAATGCCCCCGTGCCAGCGAAATTAACCAATGGTGATTAAAATTCCCGACCCTGCCTGCAATAAACCCGGGACCTCTGTGACCAAAGCCCAGCACGCTAACCATTTAGCCATAGAGCCGGACTGCACTTTTGTATTATTGTACCAATGCGCATTTTATACAGTAAATACATCATCAAGTCCGCCTCTGTGGTGTAGTGCTTAGTGCGATTAGCTGCCACCCCCGGAGGCCCGGATTCTATTCCCGGCTCTGCCACGAAATTTTAAAAGTGGTACGAAGGCTGGAACGGGATCAACTCAGCCTCGGGAGGTCAAGTGAGTAGAGGTGGATTCGATTCCCACCTCAGCCATCCTGGAAGTGGTTTTCCGTGGTTCCCACTTCTCCTCCAGGCAAATGCGGATATGATACCTAACTTAAGGCCAAAGCCGCTTCCTTCCCTCTTCCTTGTCTATCCCTTCCCATCTTCCCATCCCCCCGCAAGGCCTCTGTTCAACATGGCAGATGAGGCCGCCTGGGCGAGGGACTGGTCAGCTGAACAGCTCCAGGACACTGCCCTTGGGGCGGTAGAGGTGGGATCCCTCGCTGAGTCCGAGGGAAAAGCCGACCCTGGAGGGTAAACAGATGAAGAAGAAAATATACATCATCAAACACCATTTTAGCTTCTTTGCTATAATGTTGTGCTTCAGCTGCCTTACGTCACCGTATTTGGTTATTTTCAAGAAAGCCGACACCTGCCATATTTGTAGACTGTGGTCCAAAATGTTGAAAGGAAAAAATAAAATAAAAATATATTTCTGTACTGAAAGTATAGATAAATGAATACTTATTTTAAATATATCTTATTGCTAGGGATAATTTGAAATTCCCGATAGAAAATGTATGACGCGATTTGCCTAGCAATGTGCAGTCTGTGATCTGAAGTACCGATGGATGACCGTATATTAGAGACATATAGAAGGCTCTTTCATCAAGCATAATCATACTCTAGAGAGCTGATTATTTCATTTGTGGTAGTTTCATAGACGCTGAATCAGTTTCCCCTTATCCACTTGTCTACTCCAAATTCCAAATTCTCGAAAACGATTCTTTAGATGCAAATAAATTTATCGGTATCAATTTCAGTTTAATTTACTGAAAGACATTTGTTATCATTTGATTTTCTTGACAACATCTTTTTATTTATGCATTTTTGTTAAATATTAGTACTTATTTTAATTTCGTATTTATTTGCTAAATAGTAAAATTAAGTAAAAATTGTGTTCAACTTTCTCTCTAGATATATTCGGGAGTTCTCGTCATATTATAAAATTTTTCACGTTTGTTTCAGCGTGACTCTGGTGGCCCTCTCGCCGCTAATGGTAAGCTCATCGGAGTTGTGTCCTGGGGCAGCTGTGCTCGTTCCAACGTCTCTGGAGTCTACACCCGTGTTGCCTCACTCCGCGACTGGATTACATCCAACAGTGGAGTTTAAATTCCTCCCTGACATATTTGTCTCACGCAGAACGTTTCACATGAAGCATTCCTTTACCATCTAGCAAATATTGTGAAATATTTGAGAAAAACATATAATAAAATTGCTAATTAAGTTTTACACTTTATACAAATTAATCAACCGACTCGTATATATCCTAGTGAATTCCTCCTTAGAAAATACAAGTCTGTCAACGAAAAACTCATCTGAACTATGTGATAAGAGTAACCTAGAGAGATGTGAACATTGTTAAATGTAATGCTAATATATGTTCGTAATAAACTTCCAAATTATTAGTAATTGTTCATTAAATACAGTACGTAGCGAAGAGATGGCATGTACTGTACATCACAAAAATGGCCAACCTGACTTGTAGATTAGATCCTTTCCAACAGAACTAATCTGGATGCCAGAGATAAACTACCGCAAGTGTTATTTCACTATCTTTACAGGAGAGGAGAACGACGCTGCTGAGGCGCACATTTTGCTAGCTTTAAGGCAGGTCGAACCGACCATCACCTTCTGCTATGCACTACACGTCTCTCCGGACTACAACCTGATAAAACAATATTTTGAGGGGGCTAATGCCAAATTTTACACACACCAACTTCCTGGTAATAGACTCCTCAAAGTCATTATTAGGAATATTATATTTTCTGTTGGGGTGGACTAGGATCGGGAACAGCTCATAGAAATGGGATACGAACCCCAAGACATCCACCAGTACTCCCGTCGTGACGCCACGACTAAAAAGATGATCCCACTAAATGTCATGAGTTTAACCCTCCCGAACACGGAGTATTCCAAGACTATTTACTCCGTGCACTACCTTTGTGGGTCAAAGGTCAAGATTGAGGCGTACAAAGGCCGTGAGGGACCCTCCCAGTGCTATAAATGCCAGAGGTGGGGTCACACGGCTAACTATTGCCAGATGCCGCTTAGGTGCGTGAAATGTGGAGAAAAACCACATGGCTGCGGCGTGCCCGCTCCAGGATAACGCCCCAGCCAAATGTGTGAACTGCGGGGAAAGCCACCCTGCCTCCTTTAGAGGCTGCCCCACTTACCGCCCCATCATGGAACAAAAAGTGGCTCGAGAGGTCCGAAAAACCCAGAAAGGTAGGACCCTCCCTCCTACGAGAGAAGTGGACCCCAGCTTCTCCTACGCCCAAGCGTCAGGAGGAGCCTCCGGCCTCCTCCCCATCCACATCTCAGGCACCTGCGGCTAACCCTGCCCCCCAGTCGGCGGCATCTTGCATGTCCGACCTCTCCGGACTGAAAGATATCATGGACCTCTGCAGACAAATAATCATTCCAAAGCTTATACCTATTGTGAAAGACACAGCGACGACATTAAGATCATATCCGACAACAATGGACAAGATTATGGTCCTGATAAATGCTGCTATGCAGTATTTCTCTGAACCCTAATTTTATGGTTCATTCTGTTCTGACATTTACTTAACAATCTGTGCTTGGAACTGTCAGAGTGTTGTTGGTGAGAAATATGAGCTTGAAGCTTTTATTTCTGACCACAGTATTGATATAATGCTGTTAGGAGAGACTTGGTTAAAACCACATATGCCCTTTAAAATCAAAAATTTTACTGTCTATCGTAAAGACAGACTTTACGATGAGCACGGGGGCGTAGCGGTGCTGATTAAGTCTAAACTTACGCACAGCGTTATTGACCCCCTTTCTCATGGTGTTATTGAGTCCCTCGGCATTGAGGTTAGACATAATAATTATCATTATCGTATTTTTGCGGCCTATTCACCCCCCAAGGCTCCGCTACATACAACGGAATTAGATACTTTATTAAACAACCCGTCCAAAGTCTCTTCTTTCATCGTTAGTGACTTAAATTCCAAGCATCCAGATTGGAATTCACGAGTGACTAATCCTAAGGGAAGAATGCTACAACAATACATGAGGGACAATGACATCGGGGTCTTTGCTCCCACCGAACCTACCATCTATCCCAGTAATGGTTCGCGCCCCGATGTCATTGATGTTGCAGTGAAAAAATTTTATAATTACCCTATTGATTTTAGAGTACCTAGGGAATTAAATTCGGACCATGACCCCATTATTTTCAATCTTACATGGGTTAGGTTATCTGAGCCATCTTCTCCATTGTTGAATTTATCTTTGGACTACAATAAGTTTACTTGGCATGTCAATAAAAATTAAAAACCTTTCGACATAAACAGCAGGGATGATATTGACCGGGCCGTTGAGCATCTTACCAATAAGATGCGAAACCCCCGTAAATACATCTTGAATGCTGCCCGAAATTCTACTACTAATGCTAGGGGCAACAATGGCAATCGTACGCCCACTCAATATGGCGGGAATACGACACGTCATAACTCCCAAATTAATAATAATAATAATAATAATAATAATAACATTAATGCGGGAGGTTGCGCAGACAGCCAACGAGACTCCACACCTGAAATTATTAAAGATGTAATTAAAATAAAAAATGCATATCGTAAAAGATGGCAAAGATTTCGAGACCCAGTGGACAGAGCGGAATACCGCGAACTAGCTCAAGAAGTCCGCAAGCGCTTATTTGAACGTAAGGTGGAAAGATTGGAGGAATTCTGCCGTACCCTCACAGAAAACGAATCAGATCACGAGTTTTGGCGGGTTATTCGTTCTCTGAATCACCCCCCCCTCCCCCCCCCCCAGGCGCGCAATTCATGGCCGCCACGGACTAGCATTCTCCCCTTATGATAAAGCTGAGGCCTTCGCAGACACTATTGAAAGTCAAAGTGTACCGCAGGACCTCTCTGACGACGACGATGACGATAACGAACGACGGACCCGTGAGGTACACAGAAAGGTCTCATCATTTATTCAACAATGGACACCTGACAATGACATGTCTGACGTCACGCCTGCAGAGGTCCGCAGGGTTATTAAAGACTTAAACGAGATGAAGTCTCCCGGGAATGACAGGGTTAGTAATAAAGAAATTAAATCGCTGCCCTATAGAGCAGTCATCTTTTTGGCTACCATTTTTACGGCTTGTTTTAAACAGGGATACTTCCCCAAGGTTTGGAAGACGGGCCGAGTGGTCGTCATTCCTACACCAGGGAAGGATAGATTGTTCCCTCAAAATTATAAACCAATAACCCTGTTATCTCATATCTCAAAAATACTCGAGAGACTTCTCAATCGCCTCACTGCTTGCCTCAACTCCCACAACATACTGAGACCGGAGCAATTTGGGTTCCGGTCGAAGCGCAGTGCCCCTCTAGCGGCGCTGCGCCTCGTTCAGTATGTCTGTAGATCATTCAATTTACGGCGTAGCGTGCCAGCGATATTCTTCGACAATGAAAAGGCCTTTGACACCGTCTGGTAAGAAAATTTAATAGCCAAATTCTGGACCTCAATGTAATTCCAAATTATTTAATCAAAATTATTACCTCCTATCTAACCCATAGGAAATTCTACGTTACAGTAGACGGAGAAAATTCCACCCCTCGGAGGCTCCGAGCCGGAGTCCCTCAAGGTGGAAACATCTCTCCGATACTCTACGCCCTATATGTGAATGATCTACCCCACGCAAGATGTCTACTAAGAGCTTAGGGGGATTGTTTTAATGAAATAAAAAGGTAGATAAAGCATCGGCTTTCAAGGGTACTTCCTCTGGGATGTGATAGATATTGGTGATAGTTGTTTTAAGGGTAAGTGCAATAATCCTTTCTTACATCCAACCACAGGTGAAATGAGAAGAGGATTGACACTTTGAAGACTGATATCATTGGCCAAAGAAAGTGAAGGACCATGATGGGTGGCAAACGAAAGACTCCCCATATCTCGCAACACCTATATCATCGGGTTGGGAAAATAATAAGAGGTGAGCAAGAGAGGACAGATATGCAACTTAAAAGTGGGGAGCCCAACGCAAGTAACTGGGAGCAATAGCATTGTCGTCACTCCACGCTCCAAGTTTGAGAGCCGCCTGGATCGAGATAGCCGAGCGACATCCTCACTAGATAATCACTAAAGTGGGTTATGTTTCCAATGCGGGCCAATGAATGTTGGATTTTCGAAATGGTATTGTTACATCCGTATACAGCTGCCAGATTTTAGAGGGGAGAATAGGAACACACATACCGACAGTGAATTTTTGATACCACAAACGATCAGCAGATCAAAAATTGAATTAAGCACTTTTTAGCTACCTTCTTTAAATTCCCATATTGGACAATACACCAAATGCATATCCTTTTATCAGTCGCAACCTTAACCGCACAATTCATTGTTTTACACCAACTGTAGATCTGTTTCTCTCATCTCTCCCTTTTAATTTTCAAGATAAAGAAAACTTCCTCTGTTAGAGCATTTGATGGGAATATATTTAAAAGGAACTAAACAAACTGACATAGTGGGCAGTTTTGATGATTTAATCATTTAAATTACTTTCCGCCGGATTCCTTGTTTTTCCCTTTGCTATTTACTTTACGTTGCACCGACACAGATAGGCCTTATGGCGACGATGGGACAGGAAAGACCTAGGAGTGGGAACGAAGCGGACGTGGCTTTAATTAAGGCACAGCCCGAGCATTTGCCTGGTGTGAAAATGGGAAACCACGGAAAACCATCTTCAGGGCTGCCCACTATCTCCCGCATGCAAGCTCAAAGCTGCGCGACCCTAACCACACGGCCAACTCGCCCGGTGATCCTCCAGATTCAAAAATACAAATCTTATAGTCACTTCCAAAATCGGAACATTTGGCGTACTGCTTGTGATTTGCACCTGCGTGGAACAAAACGGCAAAATACCATATAGTTACGGGTAAAACAATACGTATGGCCAACCTACGTCCAAATGATTCGAACTCAACGTCCTTTTCATCGTTAACCTGTCGGACTCCGTAGCACAGACGATCAAGTTGGCTGGTTGCATTCCGCCTCAGAACGGTGTTATTTGGAGGCGCTCAAGTGCATCAACCACCTGTCTGCACGTAAAGTATTCCAGACGGACAAAACTCAGAGGTCTCTAAAAAGCACAAAAATTCCTAGTGGAACGTAACGCCAATATTTCGTAATCATTACTATTATTATGTATATATATATACATGCGTTTGGCCCTCTAAGGAGCACGCAGAACCATTATTTAGCATTGGTATTCTTGATCTTCTTGTTCTTTTTATCTTCCCAAAACTTCCTCATCCTTTCACTATGGGATTATTATTATTATTATTATTATTATTATTATTATTATTATTATTATTATTATTATTATTATTAACCATAATCTTCCTCTTTCTGTTTCAGGAAGTGCAAAATCCTCGTCCCCGTCTGGACGGCAGGATCGTAGGAGGCTCCTCTGCTGACATCAAGAACTTTCCCTACCAGGTACGTAATGCATTTTTAAAGTGTTCAGCTTTTGTTTCTTGAGGAGTTAATTAGACTAGGTAGTCTGGAAACTGTCGAACGTATCTATCTTGAAAACCCTGTACTCTCGGTATGCCAGTTCGGGTTCAGGAAAGGAATGGAAAACTTCAGAATAAATATTTGTTATTAATCCGATTATGGATAGATATTTAAATAGAAAAAAAATGGTAAGATCTATATTACAGCTATAGATATACAAAAGCCTTTGATTCAGTCAGCAGACGGGTGGTCATCACGAAACTAGGTGGAATAGAGGTGACAAATAAAAGGATTATTGCTATTGAAGAATTTTATTCACAGGTTAAATATACGATTAAATAACATTGTAGGAGGAGATACATTCGAATGTTGGACTAAAGCACTGGTGCAAACTGTCCTTTATATTGTTCATCCTGTATATTAAAGATTTATAAGGAAATGAGGGGAAGGAGTATATTTCAAGTCGACATCTTAATAATAAAATCATTGCTCGCCTGGTTTTCGCAGACGAAATCCTTCTGCTCTCTTCAACATGTGTTGGAATGCAAAGCAGTATTGCAAAACCGCAAGGTAAATTAATATTATTATAACATTTTAAAACTGTTATGCCTCTAATTAACATTGTCGGACTTTGGGAACGGTTGTTGTTTTTGTTGTCATTCTGAAATATATGGCCTTGAAGACATCAGCCTCTATTAGACCAGGAGCATCATTCTCTAGACACGAACTAATAACAGTTTTGTGGTAAAGTAATCTACTGTTCATTAAGGTTTGCGAATTTTATTGAAATATAATACTAATAACATAGTGTGACAGTTTTCATCATCGAACGATACTGAGGATGCTGTTTCTTTTCAGCTTTCTCTTCAGTCGGGAGGTAGTCACATCTGTGGAGCTTCCATCATCTGTACTGAATGGGCTCTGACAGCTGCCCACTGTGTTGCGGGGTGAGTACATTTTATTCCGTATTTCTTGATACTCTTTGATTTTTGAGTCCGTGGGTGTAAAATTAGCCGGAAAAGTAGGTGATCAACTTTCGAAATAGGTAACATTGAACAGAATCTTTTGTTTACATACACCGAATACTTAAATATAACGTGAGTCGGTTTCTTCATACTTTTAAATTATATGATTCTTCTGATACTTAACAGCCAACGGCCGTAGCCGTGTTCAAACACCGGATCCCGTGAGATATCCGAAGTTAAGCAACATTGGACTTGGTCAGGATTTGGATGGGTTGCAACGCGCTCTTAGCGGGGGTAAGGGAATGGAGGAGAGGAAAGGAACTAGCCGCCCAACCGTACGTAACCTCCGGCTCAGGCACACATCTGCGGAGGTTCGGACTGCCTTCGGGCAAAATACACCCTTACCTTTACCTTTGATACTTAACGGAGTCAGACTCTGTTTATTATTGTTAACGTTGTACTTTTTAAGAGATCTAGCACTGAGTAAGTAGTCCGTGAAGTAGATATTCAATGTTTGTCATAAAACTCTAATGTATCCATCTCAGTGGCGCAGTTTCTTAGTCATTGTCTTTCTGTCCCAATAGTAGTTGTCCGATCACGGCTGAGTTCGATGACATCTGAGGGCGTGTTACAATTCCATGCCACACAACCTGAAGCCTCTGAAAATCTATAGCGATTGAAGTGACATTGGTTTCCAATTTGTGAGTGATCGAGGGCTACTTTGGGAATCTTAGACATGATCGCGGGCCGGACTTTAATAATAGGCAAATTTTTGTAAAATTCTGCAAATAGAACAGAGGTATCGGTATGAAAGAATACACATAGCTCAATTGAAATGAAGGTTTCTTCTCTGAACATTTCTTCGAGTGTGCATCACTGTGTACCAGCCAGTACTACCATTGAGAGAAGAACGAGGAATTAAAACCGCTTCTTACACCAATGGCAATTAAAGTATTTCGTGGTATTCACTGCATGCTACGTTGCACGAAATGTCCACTGTCAGTTTGGCATGGAGTTAAGATGTCGTATGGATCCCATAGCCCTTTCTATAATGGTTAAGAGCTGGTACTGGCATTTGTGAGGGCTTATTTGCCACCGAAGTTTGGATTTTAATTTTTTAATAAAAAGTATCCATTCAGAACAAGAAGAATACTTTGAAAATACATTTTTGAACGACCTATGAAATATTTTTTGTAAACTTTCTCCACATTCCTTAAAAATATTTTGTTAAGTCCTCGCGGGCCACATGCGGCCCGTGGGCCGCCATTTGGAAACCCCTGATCCGGAACGTACCACCGTTCTTTCCATTTTGTTGTGGAGTCCTATTAGCCGTATATATAAGGAGAAATAGATGATTCTTTGAGCAGCTTGTTTGAGCGATAAGACTATTTCCTTACTTACCTGTGTACTTGCTTTGTATTTCAGTGCCTCTGTGAGCCGTATCAGCCTCCGTGCTGGCACATCCAGCCGCGGTAGTGGTGGTTCCGTTCATCAGGCGGCTCAGATCATCTCCCACTCCAGATACGACAGCTGGACAATTGACTACGATTTCGCACTCATCAGGGTGAGAACACCAACTTTCATTCAGACAGATTAACAACAGTCTTCCTTTAAATTTGGAGGGGGTCGTTTACATTTAGAAGCTGCAGCATGAATCCATTAATGCATAACGATCAATATGGAATTCGGAGAACAAAACCTTGATGATTAAGACTTGTAGTAAATGCTACTAGGCGTGAGGCTTGAATGATATTAACTACTCTAAGGTGATATTACTGAGGGCGTCTTGTATTCTATGCTAAAATAATAGTGCTGAGGATGGGATTTACTTCACGGTATAAGCGAAGAAATATGTTTTGCGAGATGTGCACAGTCGCTAAAAAAAAAAAAAAAAAAAAAAAAAAAAAAAAAAAAAGCCTATAGTGCATTATAATTTCCTCGGAGGTGCACTCTTCTCTGAAACAATTGAAAATAAACATAAAATGCTTGTTGTGGGTATGCAGAGGGTTTGTATCTACTTGAGAGAAGAATTATTATATTTTGATGAAAATCCTGAGCTTGTTTCCAGTCATTGGACCGGGTCAGGAATGGAATGAATGAAGCCCCATCTAGCGGCGAGTATAGGAAATGTGCCGGCTGGCAATGCCTGTCGCACTCCTCTGGGGCAATGATAAATGACTGACAGATGAAATGAAATGCTAATGGAGAGTGTTGCTGGAATGAAAGATGACAGCGAAAACCGGAGTACCCGGAGAAAACCTGTCCTGCCTCCGCTTTGTCCAGCAAAAATCTCACAAGGAGCGACCGGGATTTGAACCACGGTATCGAGCGGTAAGAGGCCGGTGCGCTGCCGTAAGGCAATCTTTCTGATGATGTAAAAGGGTAGGTGGAGAGTGAGCAGCTGCCATTATAATGAAAACTCCCCAACTTGATTGTGATTTATGGTAGGCAAGCGGGCCTACCATTACAATGAAAATTTCCTAACCCAGTCTTCATATGAGATAATACGTTTGGTGACTACCCCGTCGCGTTTCTAGGGTAACGTTAAGAGCTATGCAATTTAATACAGTCTTGTTCACAATGTACGCACTACCTAATACTGTATACAATGTAGAATTCCGTAGCGAAGCACGGGTACATCAGCTAGTAGACTATATATACGAAGAGGTGCGAAACAACGTGAACTGGGTATATGCGCATTAGAGGGTTGGTCATAGTGATAAAAAATTTGGAGAAAATACAGTAATTCAATACCTCACGCCGTTGTCATTATATCAGCTGCAGAAGTTAGCCAATCAGGTCGCTTCCATAGCTTAAGACCGGCTTGAGAACCATGCGGAGAAATCAGTATCAAATACAAACCCACGGTGTGAATCAGCTGGTGTCACAGTAGCGTACTAGCTATAGAGCGATCTTGTCAGCTCGGAGGTCCGTGTTTAAATCTGTTCCCTGGTAAAATTTTGTTTTTCTTCAACAAGTGACCTCAAACTGGTCTTGAGCCACGTACAGACTTCGCAACACCGCCTCGCAAAGCCCAATTGAATTCGCCCGCGAAGCGATCTTGTAACCATCCAGACTTCTTCAGCCCTACTAATTTAATATAACATCATTTTACGCGATATCATTTGATATCAAGTTTATCCGCCATCGGCAATTATTCGTAATAACATATGTATTCTACGTCAAGCATTTGTAAATAAGGTTTTTGCAATCATATTGTATATATTATAACATCATTTATTATTATATTATGAAAGATAGGAATTTATTATGTATTGGATTTGGTTAATATGTTGAAATATAGTTGTTGTCATTTCATCTCATATTTGTGTACACGGAAAAGGTTATTCTTGAGCGTGGAAAATTACATGACTCATGGGTTTAACTCATGAGCCAAGGCTAGTAAACAGCGACCCGCGGGCGAGGCTTGCAAGCTGGTCAGCTACATCATCGCCGCGCCTACTGGACTTGTCAAGAAAGAAGAGAAGGGGAGTTGATAATTCGATCTATCGAATCAGATACTTCGTTGTATATGAGTTTTGAGATTGAACTGTTACCAAGAGTGGGGGTGAGCCCGGATATATAGAGATTCTCACCACGAGAACGGCACCTAACTACAACTTCTGCTGTGACCCGATCTACTATTAGAACATCTACTGTGAACGACGTTATTGATTTTGAGACAGTATGTGGTCGCTCCGCGACATAGTTATTTTTGTACAATGTGTTATCGCTTCGATACAGTACTTAGCTGCGGTTATGTTATCGGATCTGCGTGAGACGAAACAAGCTTACGGCTTGTGTTATATTCAGTAAATCTTCTGGACGAAGAACTATGTTTAGTTCAAGTCTACGGAATTTGGTACAAGTCTGTACCGTATAAATAGTATAGCTCAGTTGGATTGAGATTTCTACTAATATGGAAAAATTCATATCTCTGAATTTTCTCCTCATACGATCAACGCTGATCAGTTTTTACAAGTATAGGGCCAATGTCTAATTTAAAGACTAGGCAATTAGGGAGTGCTAGTCCAGATAGCCCGTACCATATCAGAGAAGGAAGGAAGGATGTCCATGGAGCCAATTCTACATCGAGAAGAAGAGAACGAGCAACCACGGAAACCCGATGACTTCAACGAAAGCTGCAATTCGTGAGCTTCAATTAGACAAAGCAAGCAATTAGTAAATTCAGTAAAGTAAATTCTAAATCCCTCCACGCTTTAAGGATTTTTTCCGATTCATCTCATTTTTTTGTATAATGAATTCATTTGTATTTTATATTGCGTTAATTTTCTTTCTTAAGCGATACTTAATGGTTAATTATTTAAAATCCTACCCCTGTGATTTAAGTATAAGTCTCTATGCTAGTAAATATAAATTTTGGTTTACAGTTTTGTTTAAAACTGTAACCCTGGCACCCAAACATCACATAGAGAAATGGGAAACCATGGAATGTTAATTGTTTCTATTTGCGTGGCAATTTGCGGGCAAGCCACAAATAGTTTATTTGATATTCATGTGTCCCAAGGTAATAACTTTCATCTCCCCAAGTATCTTGATGAGGAGAGCGAACAGTTACAATCTGATTGACTAAGGGTACGTTTATGCTGCAGCTTCGCTGCTGGCACATCGCCAAGACTCGCTGCTCGATGTTAGGCGATGATGAAACAAACCAATGGATCTCAATCGGTGCTTTTACCCTGGAGCCCGGCTTATATACGTAGCTGCGCTGCTGGCTGCTATCGTCGTCACATCCATGGTCTCAAACCCGTTTGATTTTCGAGCCTGGCACATCGCCGGCTATCCTGTAACTTGGACTGTGATTGGTTCTTTCAATGTCACCCGCTCTCCCACTCTTCCTCTCTTCGCACTCTATACACACGTTCAGTGATCACTTGCTCACTTGCTAGCTGAACCTGTCTTCGAACACAATGCTATTTAGAACCAGCGGCAAGCGGATCATCACAAGAGGTTCATATGGGATAAAAGGAGTGACGAGTTGATGAAATTTTAATCCATTTCGTCTCATCTCTTACTATCAGGGGCCGATGACCTAGCAGTTAGCCTGCTTCAAACAAAAGCATCATCATCTTCAAACTATGGAATGAAATGGCAAAAGAATGTGGAACGATTATGTCAACTTTTTTCTTTTATTCTTGCTATTTAGGGGACCTCTATCATTACAAGCAGGTGATTTATATGAAGTATCTCGTTTTTCATGGAAAGTTCGACAGTTATTTTTTCAAACTGTAAATACAATTTTAGCAGACCTAACTAAAGTCATAATAACTTACTCAATAACCCCTTATATTGCATTATTCAAAAGTACACTATTAAAATACGAAATGAAGCATTTGTAACTTCATTCTTCAATCCATTCCCGCAGTAGAAATGCATTGAAAAATCAAGACGAGGCATTTTACACTTTTTATTACACTTTCAATACACCAAATTATTGTAAGATACACTTGCCAACAGAACTGCGACTCACTCGTTAAAAAAAAAACTCTGAATTTATTCTGCACTTCAAAAGACATAGCTGGAGCTACGTTGTTTCTCCAAAGAGCTATCCCGTCTAGAAGTACGTCTTCGTAGTGTAAGTGTTCAGCCCCTCTATATCTATAATCAAATTGTGCAAAATACGAACAGCCTTAACTATCAATTCCGCTGTTTTGAAGTTTCGACACCTGTGAGCTGCCTGCAGCGTGCGCGTGGGACTGCTGCAGGGTAAAAGCTCTGTGGTGAGCAGCCTGGCTATTGCCAGCAGCGAGGTGCTAGGGCGAGCTTCCATGTGCCAGCAGCGAAGCAGCAGCATAGACGTACCTTAAGTTCAGCAGCTGATAAAATGGCAACGGCTTGAGATATCGAATTATTTTTTTCAAAATATTTATCAGTATGACCAACCCTTTAGCCCTCATATACCCGGTTCACGTTGTTTCCGACCACTCTGTATATTCGTCTTACGAACTAAGGTAAATATCGAAAATATATAATAAGTAATAGAATTTTAAAACACTGAACAAATCTTCTGTAGTGTGAACGTTAGACGTCAACACAGGTTACAGACAAATGCGAATCGGGTTGCGGAAATAAGTTAAGGAGTGGAATTGTACAATTTATTTATCACAGACCATTCTACGGCCCGGTTTCTGAAAAAAAATAAAAGCTCTTCTACAGTCTAGTTTATTTGTAGCGTCTAAAGGTATTTCTCAAAATTATCGAGAACGAAGGATACCATCAGTAAGAAAAATAAAATTGGTGAATGTAGAGTGTGGTAACCGCAATTCATTTACGTCGGTCGACGGAACGAAACTTCAAACACAGAATGAAATAGCATATTATATCATACAAATTTCATAAACACACGGAGACCCCCTCCTCCAAACACATGATAACAAACAGTTACGTCTTCAATCCCGATCAGCACCTGAGAATTTTTCATAATGAAACCAAGGACTATATTAAATTCTTTATGGAGTATGTATGTGTATGTTCAGTCCTCAGCCCGAGGGAATGTTGGATCCTCAACAGCTCCACCATTAGCTGTCATACATGGCCCAGGCATCACTGAAGAGCCGTACTATGGAAATTAGGATTGAGGTAGTTTCCCGTTGCTTTCCATACCGAGGCAGAAGTTGCTATTACATATCAGTCTGCCAAGCCACTGAAATGCATGCACCAACCGACCCTATGACCAACATTTTCACTCCATTCACAGCAGGGACTGTCTGCATAAGGAATAACATTACTAGCATCGCTCATACCTCAGTCACTTTCATGTAGTCAAAGCCGAGGATGAGAGTGAGACAGGTCAATGAAAGTAACAAATTTGTTCTAGACCTCACGAGGAGGCACAGTGCACTGTAAGCGCTAGGTCTCACCAGCAAAGACATTTATAAGCTATAGAAACACAAAAGTGTGTCAAAAATAACCAAGAATCAGGTATAAATAAACAAACTTCCTTCCCTGAACACAGTGAATAATGTTGAAACTCGAGTACCTTAAATGGAGCAATTCGTGGTAAAAACTATATCTAAAACTCTATCTAAGGTACCATAAATCGGAGAATCAATCGGTGTCTTATTCATCTGTAAATGGCATAAATAGCAAGGTCCATGAAATTAATTGATGTTTGTTTGATTGATGTTTGTTGTTTAAAGGGGCCTAACATCGAGGTCATCGGCCCATGAAATTAATTAGGTCTAGGTCTGACTATTAACACGTGTTCTTCTAATCGCATAATCCTTGACCGGCAAGTGTGCTATTACTTCCCACTACGCACAAAATACGTAATATAAGTATTGTAATAAATCATGTTGTGTTATCTCAAGTGTTGGGCTTAGTCGGTAGTCCTTGAGATACGCTACAGCTAAGATCGGTGACAATATGGGACACTTCTCAGGTGAACCTGACGTGGTTGTTACAACCAGCCAGTCTGGTGTCCATGATCATCAAGGCGTAAAGTCGATATTGTTTGATACAGTGGTTAGACGGTTCGAGTCCTCGAGTCCTGTTCGTCGAAATTACCATCAGAATGTTGGCCAGCAGGGTTGGAGATGTGGTGGTATACAATTTCTAATCGCTAGATTGCGCGCCAAAAGCCTGGATTCAATTCCAAACGTATCCACAGTGTTCATATGGAGTGCTGACATATGAGGCTGTTGATGGTGATTAGTCCATCGGATAGGGACATTAAGCCTTGAACAAACCTTTTAGGCCCGGTTTCACAGTATACGCTTAAGCCTTGGATCGGGCTTAAGCGGGAGCTTAAACTCTGGACGAGTTTCACAGTGGGGAGTGCAAGTGGTAAGCCGAGCTTATCTGTGACTGGCTTAAGCTGTATGAAACTGAGGTTTAAGCTAAGGATTCAGATCAGATGGTAGAGCGCTGGCCCTCTTATAGCCCAACTTGGCAGGTTCGATCCTGTCTCAGTCCTGTGGTGAAGGTGCTCAAATTCATAGTTAGTGGGACGTAAAACCAATAACATTAATAAATAACTTATATTTCTGAATATATTTCGAGGCTCAAGAGACAAAAATGTCGGTCGGTCACTTGCTTTCTTGGCTTACGCTGCGTGAACCATCAACGATAGACCCCAAGTGTAAGTGTACGAATTGTAGAGCATAGAAACCTCTACAAAAAAGTCCGCGATGGTATATACCTATTTCCAACCGTTTGCCCTCTAGAAACGATGTATAACCTACAAGTCAATCAATCATAGGCTACGGATGTAAACAAAGATGAGAATTGAATCACTGCGCATGCGCAAGCATTACCAACTTCGGAGATCTTCAGCTTAGTAAAACTGCACATGGTCCCCCTACTGTGAAACTCGTAGTGTTTAAGCCAAAGAGTAAGCCTAGCTTAAGCGGCGTGCGTGGCTTACTAAAGCTTCGGCTTAAACTCAAACTGTGAAACCGGGCCTTAGTGTTAATCGACAGGAGTAGTTTAAGTGACGGCACTGGGTTTCATCCTCTCCCTTCCTGCTATAATATATCACGTCATCCATTGCATTTTATTAACTCCTCTGATATGGTTGACGTCAGGAAGGACATCCAGCCATAAAAGCTTGCTACGAAGATTCATCTCACTTCAAAACCGATCCCGTAGAGAAAGAGGATATTGGTTGGGCAGGAAATACTGAGAGTCAGAACTACTACGCTTCAAAAGCTTCGTAGTCCGGAATGTACTAACGCTATTGGTTTACACCCGAACAACTACTATTATGGTTTCTGAATAGGCCGAAGTGCCTTAACTACGTCCTGCAGGAGATTTTTTACGTACCGTTATATCTACCGACATGAGGGGGGTAGGGGCCGAGATCAAACCTGCCAATTTAGTTTCAGGAAGCCAGTGCTCTGTCGCACTAGTCATTGAGTCAGATATTTCGGGTTGTGCCTTGAAAGTTAACGCTTCGAGACACTAAAATCGCTAATAGTTCCACGGGAAAACCGAAAACCACTTCAAAAGCATCTGCAAAGCCATCAAATACCTTTATCTACTTAAGACGCCGTCTTCACGTAGCCTCCTCTGATCTCGACAATGCAATATGACAAACTTCTTCTGATGTACATCTGTGCCACCTTCGAATGTTCTTTACCTATGAATTTCTCCGTCTACCAACGGACCGTTCCCTTGTATCTTCCCTTCAATAATTAGTTGTAATAACTAATACCGCTCGCCCCTCATTGCATACCCTAAGTATTGTGTTTTCCTGTGTTTTTTAATAAATAAGTTCTTTTTCTTTTTCATCCGATGAAAGACCTCGACATTTGTCATTTTTAACATTGAACGAATGCACAAGACACGGCAATACAGATCTATTTCAAAGGCATCTATACGGATTTTAGTGCTTGGATCCACGGTCCAGCTTTCACATCCATATAAGATAATTGGGTATATGTAGCTGCGGACCATGTGGATTCGTAGCTACAGACTGAGATTCGACCTTAGAAATAATTTCTTCATGGTAATGGATTTGTTTCCTGGCCTGCTCAATTTTAGATTGTATTTCTCGTCTGGAATCACACTGGTCGTTCAGCATGGTGCCTAAGTACTTGAAGAAGAACACTTGCTCTACTATATGACCGGTAGATGGGGGAACAAACGAACAGTGAACGCAGCGGCCTTTGCTGATTCTTAGACAAATACTGATGACAGTTTATTTAAGTACTTCAGACTGCAGTTAATAAATTACAAGATTTTACTTGTAATTGCTCTACATGCACATTTATTTCACTAAAATCTAAATATTGACCACTACTGCATATTATTCAGGCTTACGAAACGAAAGAGTGACACCAAACTCTCGCAAAGCAGCCATCCTTTTGAACATGTGCAAAGGTCAAGCATTTACCTTTCGTCATTAGTTAAATGCTCTTGCCTGCTCCGGTACGATGAGATGCTGATTTACGCTTGTTTATCTCGTAAACTCTTATAATTTCTATGTTGGTTTGAATCGGTGAATGACGTAGCTGTTAGGCCCTTTAAACAACAAACATCATCATCATCATCATCATCATCATCATCATCATCATCATCATCAAGAATTCAACAATTCCTAAAATTGATGCACATCAAGTTACGGCCACTATGTATGGCAACATATCGTTATCCATCTACGTGCAAATGTTAGGGATTTTATTTCGTTATGCAGTCTATGATCTATACTGTCAGTTTCTATTTTGGTTTAGTCTAAAGAATACTTTACCTATGACAGTCCAATATGTGTGTGGATACATGGAAATATCAATGCATAATTCATCCCTATGAAAAATGAAAACCTACAACCTGTTTTCCAGTCTTTTACCGGGTCAGGGATGGAATGAATGAATGAATGAATGAAGCAGATATAGGCTATTAGTACGATGGGGTCGCCACTCCCAAAGTGATTAATTAATGACTTATAGATGCTATGAAATTAGAATTGATAGTTTTGCTGGAATGAAAGATGACAGGGAAAACCGGAGTACCCGGAGAAAAACCTGTCCCGCCTCCGCTTTGTCCAGCACAAATCTCACATGGAGTGACGGGGATTTGAACCACGGTATCCAGCGGTGAGAGGCCGACGCGCTGCCGTCTGAGCCACGGAGGCTCAAGTCATCCCTATAATGTGTTCAAATATGTCCAAGTGTGTTAAAAAAAAAAAGCATAACAACGATGATCAGTCCATGTTGTAATAATTAGTTGATACTTGCCTCACAGTTGGCGTCAATTGTAAAGCTACTGCTATCGTGTAGGTCACCATTTATAAATTTACTTATTGTACTTGAACTTACTTCAAATTATTAAAATCATCTGAAATGTACGTACTTTGGGCACCAGAGTTCGCCAACATAAAGCTCTCACATTTAGATAAAGCATAACAATTGTCTCCTCACTCTCAGGGCATGTACTTGAGCCTGCGTACTGGTACATACGCTGGGGAGTTATCTAACCTTCTGAAACGATTAAACGGGTGGGATCTTCACCAAGGTTATCTACCAAGGTAACTGATACACCAAATTAACACAAGTGATAGATATTGAGGAGAGGTTCGCAATGCTGCAAGTTTTACGTCTGTAGCTTGCAAAGTTCTTCAGGAAAGTCGTGTTTTGTGAATTGCTAGAATTTTAATGCATCGGCTGACGGTAGATACTGATGAGGCTGCAGGAGTAATTGTGCACGTGTTTAAATCAGTTGCTGCCTGTTGTTTTATCTTTAAGGTAGAGCGTCCGCTGTCAACGAAACAAGAACAACATGCATATCTTATTTCCAGAGGAACGACAAGCGTTAGTACATTGGCCGAGTTTTGTAATAGTACAAAGCGTAACTTCGGGCTTTAAATTTAACTAATCTAATGAACGTGCATTAACTATTCAACAATATGGCATTAAGCGTAACTTGGCGTATTCCAATAATGATAATCCTGCCCCTATTTGTAACCTGGAGGTTAAAATTGGCAACCACGGAACACTATCTTCAAGACGGCCGGCAGTGGGGTTCAAACCACGCAGCATCCGATTACAGCAAACGTGCCGCTGACAACTGCGCTATGCTGCTTGGGTTGGCCAGCCCGTTAATTTATAAAATATGATGGGAACACAACTGTGCTGCTGCATAGCTAAATGGCTAGCGTACTAGCCTACCGTCCTTGAGGCCCCGGGTTCGATTCCCGACCTGGCTAGGGATTATTACATTAGAAATAGAGAAGGGACGAGAATGAAATGAAGCATTTGCAATCCAACGGTCGAGGTGTACGGATGTGAAGTGCTTATAGCGAGTTAAGAGTATGTGCGTGTTAAATACAAGAATGGGAGTCTCTATCGTACAATACAGGTGGATCTTTACAAACCTCATATCTGTCTATGTATTAGTGTAGCATATGTGTAGATCTGCGTTTGTATAAATTTGCATATATCATTTTTTTTAAACAGTATATTTAACAAAGTACATAATATTGCAATCTATGTATAAGATCAATCCCTATCATCCCTATTGTCAACGAAAGAAATAAAATAAAGTCGAAAATCCTCCACCCAAGAGGCAAAACCCCTCTCCATCTCCTTCATTTTTCACTTCCTTTACACACCTTCCTTCTCCATTACATCTCCTTGACCCGCCCGGATCTGTTGGCCAGAGAGAGGGCCCTCTATGTGGCCCGCCCCACTCCTTCAGGGTGGGTAGTGAACACTTTGGAAGGAGAAGCAGAAGAATCAGCGCTATAGAAAGGTGGCATTGCAGGATAAAATATCAAATACATGAAGTGAAGCTATTGACCTAGAGAGGTGAGACTATGAACTCTGATAGACAACCTCTCATTGGAAAGGAAAGGACGAAATGAGTGTTGATAAAGCGTGGGCAGATATGGTTCTCCACAAAATTAGTTTATTTCCACTTTCTATATTACTTAGAGCTAAACTACTGTAGATGTGAGAAGTGAGAACATTCAGACTGGGCGGTCGTTGGATAAAATGGACGTCATTCAAAGCCAGTTGCCTGTTCTTCCTGTCCTACATACACTTCCTATACCCCTCTGGCAGGAGGGCTGGTATATACTTGCGGCTCAACTCTCATGGGGGAATGCCTGAAATGTGCTGCGACACCCCAGGACGAAGGGTACGAATTTAATTTTACGAAACTGTTGCAAACTTTGGTTTGGGAAGACTCTGGAGTGAGGAGACGAGCTGCTTGACTAAGCGGTATGTTCCGATCAGTTAGCAGAGAGACGGAGTTGGATGGCATTAGTAGACAAATATGCTTGAAAGGATTTATTTCAAGTAAGAAAACTGATAATATGAAGATAAAGTTGGAATTCAAGAGGACATATTGAGGAAAATATTAGTTTATAGGAAGCTGATTTCAAAGAATTTGGAATTTAGCGAATATTTCCCTTGGTAAATTATTCCAGTCCTTAACTCGTCTTCCTTTAAACGAATATTTGCCCAAGTTTGCCCTCTTTAATTGCAACTTTACCTTCATATTTAGATTTTCAAATGTAGCTCGTCAGTGTTATGTTTAGGGGCCGTATTTTTTGGTAATAACGATATGCACGAGTTTTCTTGATATCTTCTTTCTTGTCTATATATGACTTCCCAGGTACTAAAAATACCATATTTTAGCAAAATGAACTCGCGAAATATCGCGAAATTTGATTTATTGCGCGAATTGCACAAATAATCGCGAAATATACACCATTTGGTGTGAAAAATGCAAAATGGTACCAGAAGAGCTCTCCAATAAAGCTTAAATGCTTCTGAGAACTTGACTATTGTAGTTTCCTTCTCATTTGCTTGATAGCGCTGTATATTCCCCACACAAATGCACACAAAGCAGTAGGGCCTACGCACTGTGTATCGAAAGTATGTGTATTCAGTTCCGCGATCTCTAAGGCAGTCGATAAAAATCAATATCTGTTATCGATTACAGCAAATAGCGTTGTGGTCGTAACAAGATACAAGACCGGTCGTAGATACAGCAGTGCGCAATGAGAGTTCGCTACTTACGAAACTTTATCGGCAAATGTCCAACATTTAAGTATAAAAATGCCAAAAACTGAAGTCACAACAGGTTTTTCGAGGGCCGAAGAATACAACAGTGAGGGGTTCTATGTATTTGACGTTGCAAGAAAGATTCTAATGTATCAATAGTGTAATATTCGGTAATATTCGTAAAGTTGAAATGTAGGCTACGATATACAGTGCGGAGAATCAGAATGAAGCAAAAGAACATAATTCCAAGCGGCAAATAACAATCGACGATACTTTACATATCGTAAAGGTGTTGAAAAATTATAGAGAGAAATTTGTAATAGATACAAAAAAAGCATTCATGCAAGCCAACATGCCTCTAGAAAAATAGGATAATCCTGGCATGAGGAAGAGAATGAATATTAAAGGAAAGATAAATAATACTGTCTTTACTGTATAGGGGTAGCGTGCCTACCTCTTACCCGGAGGCCCCGGGTTCGATTCCCGGCTAGGACACAGGGATTTTACCTGGACCTGAGGGCTGGTTCGAGGTCCACTCAGCCTACGTGATTAGAATTGAGGAGCTATCTGACGGTGAGATAGCGACCCCGGTCTAGAAAGCCAAGAATAACGGCCGAGAGGATTCGTCGTGCTGACCACACGACACCTCATAATCTGCAGGCCTTCGGGCTGAGCAGCGGTCGCTTGGTAGGCCAAGGTCCTTCAAGGGCTGTAGTGCCATGTTTTTTTTTGTGGTTTATATATTTATTTCTATAACAATTTGCATATTTGGTTTCCTAAGATTTAATAACAATGATATATTACAAGAGTTCACTTTAAAACCCCTTATCACAAAGTTAGTTACATTTACCCCATACGCTACTACAAGGAAGATTTCGCAGGAAACATCGATCAGTATAACAATTTATTTCACGAAATACCTACCGAAATAGTGTCAGTTTTAACACCGAAATCAACAGTTTTATTTCACCAAAAAATAAGGCCCCTAGTTATGTTGTATCTCTTTATTTGGTTTAGACAAAATTCACTAGTTCGAAATTCGCAGGCTATATAATTTACTTTACATCACGGGGCCCCACATGGTTTTGCATGAAAGCAGAGATAGCAGAGGTGCCAACTTTGAAGTGGATTATCAGTAATCGCCCTTCACCCTCGAGAAAAATTTCAAGTCCAAAGCATACGCCTTCCTTCCTGATAACGACACTCCTTTTGCCCTTCCCTCTAGCAATCTATCCAAAAGTATATCATATTACAAAATAACATTTGCACGCAACCTGTTCGTTCTATGATAAAACTTTCCTTGTAGCTTGTTTCTCACGCAGAAGCTGCTTTTCAGTGTAGTTTTTCTTGAAGCATCTTTCCGATTGTGATGACATTTTCATTTTCTGAACCATAAGCGATACCAGTGCAGATGTGCTTAATGTAGGCCTCACTTCTTTCTCGATCTTTCTGTCAACTGTCAGGTACACTTAACACAGCAAATACAACATTACTGAAGGATTTGTAGTGGACAAGAGTAGCGCCTGAGCTCCTTCATTCACAATGAATTTTACAACGCTTATGGGTAGCAAATGGAAGTCACGATCGAATAAGTTTCATTGCCAACTCACAAGCATTGAAATAAAGTCGATTTAGGAGAAAGGCTCGAAAGGACTCAACATTTTGCTTTTCTTTTGTTTCCGTCGAAAATGATTTTTTTCGTGATAATGTCAGCTTTTCCGTAATAATCTCCCCTTTGACCGTAACTCCATAATCGTGAGGTGAAATCCGTAATAATTACGGACAATCCGTAATAGTTGGCTCCTCTGCATGCTGCGCATTTATGTTTGGTTCTTGGCAGCATCTTTTCGCTAGAATTTGTGTCTCCTACTCATAGTTCTATTTTCATAGAGGAAAGACCTTGCAGTTGCTTGCGTTTGATAGTCGTCGTGTAAGTCATACATATAGTACGTTAGTTGGAATTTCGTATTTTCTTAGTTTACAAAATATATTTTCATTGTACAGTGATTTCGGCTTCTGTTTTGAGTATTATAAACAACTCCTTGTCTAGATTATGTACCCATTGTTTTGTTAACGGAGTACTTCACTGGTTTTTGGTCACATCATTTGAAATTAAATAGGGTGTTGTTATTAGTTAGCTATCGATTTTGGATTTTGGATATTAATTAAAGGTTTTTGACTGTATAAGTATTATGGAAAATGTTTAGGTCGACGGTGTGACTTTTGCGTAACGCATAGTACTGTACATATTAGGGGTTACAGTGGGTGGTTGTTCTCTTCGCTGGCATACTTGAAGCATGGCTCTTAAAGTAGAAGCTCCAGTTATGTTGCTGAGAAATATCCTCCTAGACTATGTTTTGGTACCGGGCTTCACGAACATCTCATATAAGCGACCATATTTACAGGATTTGGTCAAGGAGAAACGCGTTTCTTTATCATGCATTCCTCTCGCTCGATAAGACTATTTTGAAAGTCTCAAATTCTCGGTCAAAGTCTGCTCGGTCTCTGGGGGTGATTGGCGTGGAATTGAGGAACGGCTAATTCTACAACGGACAGAGAAAGCGAGAAACACCTCACTCAGCTTGGTATTCCTCCAGCCAGAAAGTGGTGCAGCCAGCATCTTATGTTTTAAGAGAGGTTTTCTGGGAGGAAATTCATTGCAAAAGGAATTACTTAATGTAAACACATCAAAATTGATAAATTGTAGAAGCCAATAACTTTTCTATGCATTTTCTTTGGAGAGGACTGAATTTTCTTCAGCGTTTATACATCTTCCAGAATTTTAAGGACGAATATTCGTTAATTTCCAGAAAAATATAAAATTTAGTGGTTGCTTTGGTGGTGGTGATCGATATTTCTGTAAGGGTATATCTGAACTTATACTATTTAGCAAAAAAGAAAGATTTTTTCGTACTAATTTATTGAACAACGAATGTTTCTATTAGTGACTAACCTTTCATCAAAATGAATGCTGATTCCATTGGCCCAATACTATGCTGTTGGAACTTCAAGTAATGTAGAATGACAAGGAAATAAAGAACTCCCACATGGAGTGAATATAAAAAGTACGTGTTATTTTTATTTTATATCCCCATAATACTCTAATAGAGTAAGACGTGAAGCGTTAATAGTTGAAAGTTGAGGTTCAAATTCCACTGTTGCTCTTGATCCAGTCGCGGGCGGTAGCAACTCTTGAGTATACACCAGGGTAGTTAGGTTGAGCACAGCCGTAACCCCAGGAGACAATACCTTGGAGCTTGCCGTTAGCAACAAGAGGACCACCGGAGTCACCCTGGAAAGAAAATAAGCCATGAAAAATGACTTTAATTTCATTAAAACTTTTTATTTGACTGTGAAGTAGATCAAAACCTATATCTTCTTTAACTTTCTCACATTCAATAATATTAATGTTTTAAACAGATATATTAATTTGCATGAGTTTTCTCACGGGGTGAATTGTGTTCATGATCACAGTATACTGTACATCATAGCGATCTCGATGACATGCTTTTGTCCTTGCGATGATGAAGTAAAATATTGTTATTCTTTGCAGTATATTGTGCCCTTTAAAAGGCAACAACTGCGGTGATCTCTTCTTTCTTCTGTGCGCCGGCTGCTCCTGTAATAAATGACATGTAAATATACTCACCGCTGCATGTAGACTCTCCTTCCTCAGTCGTGCCCGTCCGTTATCCCCGGAGAGGCCACCCGCTGATTAAGGAGTGAGGGAATGAAAAGAAAGGGGTAAACTAACTAAAATGACGGTACCCAAGACTGAATTAAAATTTAAATAAAAGACTAATTTATTAAATAAAAGCAAAGTGCAAAAAAAAAATAATGAACGTAAACTGAACTAGTGAAAAATGTAGGCAAATGAAATAACAGTGACTAATAAAATATTAAAGAGTAAGGATCTGCCTTGCAAAACAAACATAATCTGTCTACATAAACTGAGTGAAGGTCAAACACCTCAATTAAAATATACAAGACTATCTTGACACTGTCTTCAAGTTAAATAAAAATGACTCAGTTTAAAACAAACTCTGGTCAGAAAGACCACCTTCTTGAAATACAAAAATTACATTACGGAGGAAAATATCTCCCAAATATTCAAGTTAATAACATGACTCAATTCAACTCTCTGGTCAGAAAGACCACCTTCTTGAAATACAGAGTTACCTTACGGAGAAAGATATCTCCCAAATAAATTTAAAATAGTTGACTCACAATAAAGTAAATTAAATTCTGTTATGCCATCAAACCACTGACTTATAGGAGTTATACAATGTTTAACACCTGTTGCTCATTTAGTAAAATACCCAAAATTCAAATAATCATGGACTGCACTAAGCAAGTGTATCACTTAAGGAATAATTCGAAGAAACAGAACAACCATGAACATCACACTTCATTTCCGACATAACCATTGTCTTATACAAAACCTCATGATTAAACCAAATTAATTATCGAAACATCACTCTGAGTGTATCCAACCACTCATCTAAATTTTAAGCTTCATTTGCATGTCTGTGATAGACTGGACTTCTTAAAATAAACAGAAATTTAGGCCAAATGCCTGATGTTAACATTATCAAATGATAGCGATCCTTGTACATTAAAATTTCTATTGACTTTGCCGCTAACTGCATTTTATTATTAATTCATATTTGTGGTATCACCACTAGATGGAGGCAGATACCCTCTTATTTACCATTCATTGCGGCAGTTTTATACAATTGGTTTATTTAAAGATCGCTTCATTTCAAAATAAAAATGTAGTGGATTTTAAAAGAAAGTTTGGTAATTACTTAGATGCCTGGTATGAGCATACCACTATCACTTCGACTGTGACATAATCGATGATCCAATAAACCTAACATCTGAAATGGTATTTACATCATTACGTTGATTACCGGAGAAACACAGCTCCGACAAAAAAAATATACAGAGATCAAAAAAAACTAGCCTAGCTACACTTATCTATTTACACCACATCAAATATAAATAATTCACATACGCTTGCGTCCTACAAATAAACGATAAAAGTACAAACAGAAAAGAAAACAAATAAGCAACTGGATCCCACCATCGCGGCCTACTGGAAATAAAAAGGATAGAAATGCGCAAAACAAACTCGGAGTCTCCTAAAAAAAATATATATACCCCGCTGCGAGTAGCAAAATGAAATATTGCGAATTTGACGGCAATCTCAAATTTCAGACGATAAATGTCTGGACATGATATTATTTAACCTTGACGGACAAATTACTGTTACCTCACGTCATCCGTGACTCTACATAAATATTCAAAACACATTGACTCGTCGCTCTGTTCACATGTACACTGGCTAGCATTTTTATCGAGCATCTACTTTCCCTGGAGTTATTTAAACAAATACAGGCTCCTGCCTGTAGTATCATAACCCATGTCGTAACACATTTAACACACGTGGTTAAATTCTTCATTTCGCAATTCTATTTATTCATTAATTCTCGACGTCATTATTATTCATTATTCTCACAACACAGCCTCGCTCGTATCCGGCGGGCAAATATCCGTCGTGCACATTACGGCTTCTTACGACAAATCAAGACATGGTCCCAATATCATATTTCCATCATCAACGTAGATCATCAGGGATATTAATCATCTAGCTCGATCTCTCGATCATTCACTGTTAACACATCACAAAATCACAGAGCTGACTCATCAATGGCGCTCACCGTTTCTATCAAAACAAAGAATGACGAGATTGCCTCTCAAAACACAAATGTTGAAACATGCGCAACCGCAATTACACAGAAATAAAATATATGTGTCTACCAAAAATCGTCGCAAAATACGCGGGATAAGTACAATCAAAACCGGACATCAGAAGGATGATTCCGCAACATAAAACAAGCTGAAAAGCGCAAAAATAGCAAAATAAACATTGAAAACATCGCGACGGCGTCTATAAGATCAAAAACTCCAACAAAATCGACTCAAAACCAACGATCTAAATCATGAAGAATAATAATAATAAACTGACATTACACTCGTAGATCAAATATCAAAGCTAACTGTCAAAGTGACATACTACAAAATCAGCCATAAATACACGCAAACAAACATCTCCTAAAACAAAGTGCACAAAATAAGCCTATCTGAAAGTGCAACATAAACATTATTATTATTATTATTACTATTATTATTATTATTATTATTATTATTATTATTATTATTATTATTATTATAATAGGCAGTATTATAAAACTGTGAATTATTTACAACCCTACCTAGTACTCTAAACTACATTGATCATCGATTTTTGCCACGGTCCTACATATTTATTTACATTATTAAATGACGCTCATACCTTGATGGTGGAGGCAGGTCAGTTCACCCACCGGCCCCGGTCATCGTGGAAATTAGAATTCCATCTTCAAGCTGATGTGGTATTCCAGATTATTACACACGCAAATTTGACACATTCTTGCCATGCCGTGACACACGTTTATATTAGCATAAAACACTCGTATTTCTCTCACTCCAGTGAAAGTTAGAAAATGCCACTGCAGACTCCTGCCTGGTGTAGAAGGATGGTCACCTCGCTCTCTACCTGCAAAATCACCTGGTGGCCTGCTCGCCGATCCCTCAGCTCTGTTTACACTACAGCTTACAGTACATTCACCCTACTGGGACATAACTGTCTCCTCAAGATTGACTATTGCGGCCTCCATTGAAGAAAGTCAATCACCTTCCTGTCTGTCTTTACTGGTTTCTCCCCGTAAACATCTCGCTTGCCAAACAGTTTGTAGAATGGTAGAAACAAGCTAAAATACAGTGTATGTTGTGGAGAAAATTTTATACTGATCTCACATGTAACACTCCCCGCTGGTTAGAAATGTTTTTATGTAACTATGCCGAAAAACATGGACTTGTTTCCCTCGACTAGTAATGTGAGTTCATTTGAGTTGAAAGTGTAATTCTTGCCTACTCTCCCTGAATTTACAGTAAAAGTCTGTGAAAATGTTCATTTTCTGAAATGCTATTCTCCCAAGTAAATAATACAAGGCTTTCTAAAAATGCCTACAAGTGTCTAATCGCTTTCTTACCAGCCAAAATAAAGCTGACTAAATGCATTTGCTGATACACTCTGTCACTCTGTCAAACGTAAATTCACTGAGAATACTGAAGTAACACTTAAAAGTACTCAAGACAATAACTGAGAACTGAGAACTCTGAAGACACTGAGAATGACTCAAAACACCGAGAATACTGAACGACTGAGAATGACTGAGAGCTCGAAAACACTGAGAATTCAGAACGACTGAGACTGACTGAGAGCTCGAAAACACTGAGAATTCAGAACGACTGAGACTGACTGAGAGCTCGAAAACACTGAGAATTCAGAACGACTGAGAATGACTGAGAGCTCGACCCTGTGGTCGCTGGGTTTTGTAGAAATTCCTCCCACCACCTGGAAAATAGTTCCGTGGAAGGGATGTGGCGTAATAATCTAGTCCTCGGGAGCGCTTTCTCGTACATCCGTAGGTTATGGTTCTCAAAATTTATCTGCAAAACTTCCTAAATTTTGTCCGACTCACATGTGATATTGCGCCGCGGGAAATGATCATAGGATAATCCACACGACTGCGCGCGTCACTGGTGTTATTTTCTTCCGGTGGATGGCCTCATCCTGCCATGACAGCTCCTTCCTCTAGATCCTATTACTCCTCCGTGTGAAGTTGAATTTTAATAATTAGGCACTGATTAACCACAGATTGGTACTGATAATTCACCAAATATTATAAAGAAGTCAGGACACTGTTTTTCACTACCACATCGGGCTTCAGATCGCGAGATACTGATTGTAGATTTCCCGGTCTGACGGCTCATTCAAATTTAGAATACTCTGATTGGCTGAGACTTTCGCGCCCTTCCCAACGTGGGTGCATCCGCTTCCTCCCAAGGATTGGCGGTTACAGTCGTTGGTCCCTTATTGTCCTAGCAAAGTAGGTCAGGCTTCAACGCGTGCTTTTCTGGTGAGAACGGACAGCAAGTCGCCACTCCCAGGCGGTGTCATAAAATTTATTGGAAGGGATCCTAAGGATGGTTTACAATTTGGTCGTGCCAAGAGAAGAGTTTCATGGATTCTCTCGCCGTCTGACTGGCGCCAGAAAGTTCCTTTGTGACTGCTAGTTTCACAGCCTCACTGTGGTATCTCATATGTGAAATATTCAATTTAATTGTGAATTAAATTAGGCCAAATTCGCTTATGGGTGCAATGCCCCCTTACGCCGTTAGAAATCTTACGCGATAGTGGAAGATTTCTCAATTCAACCAATGATATTCTAGACATACTTGCAGCCATAAGCGAATGTATACTCCTGACTATGAAGTATACCTCTGCTTATGTCTGAGTTTTTCTCTGATTTCTCTCTCTAAAAGTTTGTTCTCTTTCTCGAGGTCATCTGCAATCTGTTTCATGACTGCTAGTATCTCGGCTGAGTTCTGCTCGCATTCCGGACAATTCTCTTCTGTCTGTTGACCTGTCTCAATCTCGAAATGACTGTCGTCTCCTGGGTTCGTTGATAGGGTTTCGTGGTCATTTTCTTCTTCTGCTTCGGTACACGGGTCATCATCATCGTCTTCTTCTTCCGTGCCGGAACTTGCGTCTTCTCCTGCGTTTGAGCTCCTTGGTTTTTCCACGAGATTCACTTGAGCTGCGCCTGGTGCTATTCGGTAGGTTCTAAGATTGGCTGAGTTCATAATCATTTCATTTTCTCCATCTAAACTTCTTATTTTATATGCATTGTTTTGCATATCTTGGACTATGCTGTAAGGACCGATGTACAATGGTGCGAATTTTGCGTAATACTTCCTTTCAGGATCGGAGATGGCTGGTCTACGGATCAATACCATTTCACCTACCCTTAATGGCTTGTGATATTTTTTTCTACGAACTCGTCTCAGCCTGCGGTCAGCTTGCTCTCTTAAGTGCTCCCGTACCTGTTGTGTACATAGTTCCGGAGATAATATGGGTTCAGGCGGACAATTAACGACTGGTCCCCACGGCCTGGCCGGTTGTAAGCCATTATGCACTGTGGCCGGGATTTTCGCTGTTGCTTCATGGACAGTATTATTTATGCAGTCAGTGATCAATGGGAGAATATCGACCCATCGCCAATGTTGTTCTGGGATATAAATTCTGCAGAATTTTGCGATGACTTTCATTACTCTTTCTGCCGGGTTCGACTCTGGGTGACGTGTTGAACTCAGAACATGCTGTATTCCTAATTGCCTTAAACCTGTTTTGAACTCTGCGGAGGTGAACTGGGTTCCGTGATCTGTTAATAATTTCTCCGGTTTTCCCATGGCCGGAATTATTTCCCTATTAATGCATCTTAAAACTGACCTAGTATTGGCCTTTTGCATTGGAGAAAGGTTTGTAAATTTGGAAAATACATCCATGGTGACTAATATGAACTGATTGCCTCTCCGTGATTTCGGGATTTTTCCATAAATATCCATCGCGAATAACTCACGGGGCTTTGACGGTAGAATGGGAATTGGCTTCTGTTTTAAAAGATAGGAGTTCGCCTTGACACGCTGGCAAGTGTCGCATGTAACTATTGCATCCCTGACAGTTTTCCTTAGGTCTTTCCAGGTGAAAGTTTCCTGAATTGTGGCAACGGTCTTATCAATACCTCCGTGCCCAATAACACGGTGTACATGCCATATTAGCTCTTCCTGTAATTGTTTCGGGACTACAACCTTTAATTTAGTATGATCCTTATCTGCATATTTTAACAATTGATTATTTAACAATCTGTATTCTTGTGCGGCCTTGTGAATTTCGTCATAACGAGGGTCCCCTTGTTGAATTGCTCCCTGGAAATACTGGATAATCGGCTGTAAGGTTGGATCAGCCTGTTGAAAGGTTGGTAACTGGCTCAGTCGGAGCAGTACATTTCGGTCTTCCTGGGTTAAGTCCACATAATTTACCTGCTCTTCACGTTTATTTGGGTTCCTGCTTAAGGCGTCCGCCAGAATGTTTGCCTTGCCGGTACAGTGTTCAATGGTGAAATTAAATTGCTGCACGAACAGTGACCATCTAGTAATTCTGTCAGATGAAACAGCTGATTTTAACATGAACGTTAAAGCTTTATGGTCGGTTCTTATGACGATTGGAAATCCATAAATAACTTTCCGCCAGTGCTGTAGGGCTTGGACTATAGCTAGCATTTCCAGCTCTGTAGTTGTGTAGTTCCGTTCGTGCGATCTCAGTTTTCTACTGTAAAAGCCTAAATAGTCCTTGGTTTTACATTCATTGTCCTGTTCCTGGAATAAGACTGCACCTACGCCCACTTTAGTTGCGTCTGTCTGAAGGATAAATGGTCTGTTAAAATCAGGATACGCTAATTGTATGCTCCTGGCTAACAGTTCTTTAGTATTTGAGAACGCTGTCTCTGCTTCCTGTGTCCATTTCCATCTGTTATTCTTACATAGCAGGTCTTGTAGTGGTGCTACGACTTCGGTGAAATTTTTACAGTGTTCTCTAAAGAATTGACACATACCAAGGAATTGTCGGATATGCTTCACCTTGGTGGGTCTAGGGAAGTTACTTATCGCTTCTAACTTTACTGGATTTGGTCGGATTCCCTTGCCGTCTATCACGTGTCCTAGGAATAGGATTTCCGGCTGACAGAAGTGTGATTTCTTGATATTCACCTTGAATCCAGTTTCTATAAGGTTTTTAAACAGTTTACCTAGATTTTGGAGGTTTTCTTCGAAGGTTTTACTTGCGATTATCATGTCATCGATGTACAAAGTAGTAACTGCTTTGACTTCGTCTGTTAGGTTCCTGTCAAGTGCCCGTATGAGAGCGCTAGAAGAGTTGCGGGTTCCGAACGGGAGTCTTTCAAAGACATAGGTCTGTTGATCAAACATAAACCCTGTTAGTAACTTCGACTTATCATGCAGAAGGATATGGTGAAAAGAACTGGTCAGGTCTACACCTGTGAAAACTTCCATGTCCCTAAATCGACGAATTGCGTCCTTAATAGGCATGGCTTGATCATTCTCCGGGATTAATTTGGAGTTTAATTGGCGAGCGTCGAGGCACAGCCTCAGGGAATTGTCGGCTTTCTTTACTATGACAAGGCTGTTCACGTACGGAGTAGGTCGCTTCGAGATAATACCGTTTTCTTCCATTTGTTTGATAATTTGCTTGACCTCCTCGTGGTATTTCTCTGGCACTGGATACGGCTTACGTTTGTATGGTTCCCAGTCCAAAACATTGAAAACATATGTAAAATTAGGGATGAGGCCTACTTTGGAATCGAATACGGCCTGATGTTCAATTAAGAAGGCTCTTAATTGATCTTTCTGTTCTTTCGTCCCTTTAAACTCTGCAACCTTGTCATTGATTAAATTTTCAAGATCTTCTGCAGTATCAACCATAAAAATGTCTGTAAAAATCCCCTCATGGTCTAAAATATTTAACTGTTCGTCCGCATGCTCAGTTCCTAAAATATCACGGAACTCTCCGTCAGTACTGTTATCTGCTTCGTCCTCTTCATCAGTTTCCGGATTTATTGCCACCTTGTCGTGACCTCCATTCCTTCGGAATCTCACAACGCCCCCTGCAAGGTCAATGACGGCCTGTGTTTCCCTTAGAAAATCAGCTCCAAGAATTACGTTATAGTTAACTCTGGCCATTATGATGAATGTATGACTGTAAGTTGAGCTCCCTATTGTCATCTCCAGGTATGTCTGGGACTTACAGGTAGTCACCTTGTCTGGCACAATCCCTTTTATTTTTACTGTCGAGACCGGGATCTCAGGTAGGCTCATTCTCTCTTTCAAATCATTAAACAGAGTCCTTGAAATAATGCTGATACTCGCACCAGTATCTAATAGTCCTAAAATACTTGTTCCGTAAATTTTGATTTTAATCACAGGTAGAGGTAAAATTTGTGGGCTCTCCTGCTTGAATTCATCATTTAACAAGTCCTCAGGCTGCGCTATCCATGAATCTACTTTTGCTACTTCCCACTCTTCATTCTCAATGGTTAAATGTGTGGTTGAGTCAGTGTCTAATGGAGCTACTAATTCGAAATTGAAGTTTTTTTTTTCTAGCACCGGTCCCCTCGTACGTCGGTGCATTCGGATTGAGCGGTCTGCGGTCCTCGCTTCCTCTCCTTCTTGTTTGCTGGAACTCGAGGCTTTCGGCTCCTGTGATATCCGGGTTCATGTCTTGGGATTCGATTGCCTGTTTCCACGGATCGCGCTGCTGTTTGTTACTCAGTTCGTTGATGTATCGGCGCCCCTCTTGATACCTCGGGTCCGAGTTCCTATCTCGCTGGTAATTCCTTCTCTCGTTCCATCTCCTTTCAGGGTCGCGATAGTAAGGCCTGTCTCTCCCTCGATCTTCCCATCGCCTTCTGTCACGTGAGAGGTACCTCCTTTGGTATGGCTGCCTGTCCTGGTAGCGCGGTCGCCTGTCTGGATAGTTAGGTTTTCTAAACCACGGACGTTGGATTTCTTCCTCCTGGCGTCTCGTGTTCGTATCTCGCCGCGATACAGCGCCTGAATTCGGGCCGTTTACCTGCGCATTGCCTCGTGCATTTTCACTGGCGGCATTAGCTAGGTAAGCCCTATGTTCCTGCGTTTGCCTGGTCACTCTCTGCGGTACATTATTAGTGGATGTAGCGTCTAGCTCCCTTAAAATAGCCTCAACTTGAGCTGGATGATCTACCCTCGCTGTAACGAGCATTCTCTGCACGTCCGACGGAAATTGTTTGATTATTGTCTGCACGATCTCTTCGTCTGACACCGGAGAATCTAACTGTCTAAGTTTGACGAGCTGTGTTAAGAAGAAGTCTAAGTATCGTGTGGGCTGTGTCGACATGTACTTGCGAGTGTACAAGTCCATCCTGAGTGCTTGTTGTGTGGATAAGGACCAGTACCTTTCGAGGAAAGCCTTCTCGAAATCTGCGAACGTCTTAAAAGTATCTACGAAACCGTAGTACCAGGTCTTCGCCTGTCCTTCCAGATATTTTTCTACTATGCGTAGTTTCTTGTCTTCTGGGGCTTTAATATCTTGGAAATATTGTTTCAATTCCCTAAGATATACTTTTGGGGTTATTTGTGACGTTCCACTAAATTTCTTCGGTTGGTCGTCACTCGTACGCACGATGTTTATGATCTGCGTGGAAGCTTCAGTTCTCTGCGTACTTTCGGGCATTGTCCTTTCCATGTTAAATATTTGTGTTATCGGCTCGGTCTGTGTCGGCTCATGCTGCGGCTGTATCCTAATTTCTCTGGCTACCTGGGACTCGGCTTGTTTGTCTACCAGCATCTTGACCAAGGTCGAGAGGTTTTCACCCTGGGTCTTAATTGCCTGGATTTTTCCCTCTATGACCTCGTTAACTTCCTGTCTTACTGACTGCTCACTGAGTGTAATCGCACCCTCAGTTTCCGCGATATTTTCTGACAGTTCAGTTAACCTCTTTGTAATATCCTGGGTTTCCGACTTTAAGGTCATGATTTCGTGGCTCGTTTTCTCCTGGGTCTCTCCAATCTGTTCGCATACTTTATTCACTTCTTTCCTATTCTCGTCCTCAATTTTATCTATACGCTCTTCCAAGAGTATGATACCTCGAGCTAAATCCTTGCCTTGATCTTGCACCATTACCCTGGTTTCCCTCATACTTTCCTCAACATTCGCGCTATGGCTGTCTAACTGCTCTTGTATTTGTGCTTGTGCATCGGCTAACTTCTTTATTTCTTCCATCGTCTCCTGCCTATTTGCATTGCACGCCTGCATGAGTTTATCCTGGTTTTCCCGTAACTCTTTCTTCAGCTCGACCTGGCTCTTTATAAATTTCTCCTCGAGCTTTACTTCGCACTGCCTGAATTCTTCCAAGACCTGTCCGTGTACTGCCTCTACTTTATTCGCAAGTTCGGCTTGGCTACTTTCAATCTTATTTGCAAGTTCAGCTTGACTAGATTTCAATTCACTTTGTGTGGCTTTTAACTCATTGGCTAACTCTACCTGGCTGGATTTTAATTCGCCTTGTGTGTTTTTTTAACTCGTTAGCTAATTCGGCCTGGCTACTTTCTACCTTGTTTACAATTTCAATAGCTAATTCTGCCTGGCTGCTTTCTATTTTATTCGAGAGTTCGGCCTGACTCGATTTCAACTCACTGGTTGTTACACTTAAATCGTTAATGGTTTTAATCAACATGTCCCACTGCTCCTGGCTAATCGACATTCTTATATGCTGAGAGAATACGACTGAGACCATCAGGTTCCCCAACACTACCTCCAACACATGCAAGACACAGTAATTACCAATACAAAACAATTTTATCCTAAACTTGGATAAAATTATACAAAACATATCATTTATAATTAATACCACTACTTGTCAAACAGTACTATCACAGCATTCATATTTATCAATATTCAGTAAATCTATGTTCATGGCTGTTAGTCTGGGTACAAAATAAATTAAGTGTAAAGTTCAAAGTCCCGGGGATAAGCAAATCTGGCCCCTAAAGTTGGGCGACACGCTTTTCACTCCTCACTCCGGCCCCTGTGCCCTTTAAAAGGCAACAACTGCGGTGATCTCTTCTTTCTTCTGTGCGCCGGCTGCTCCTGTAATAAATGACATGTAAATATACTCACCGCTGCATGTAGACTCTCCTTCCTCAGTCGTGCCCGTCCGTTATCCCCGGAGAGGCCACCCGCTGATTAAGGAGTGAGGGAATGAAAAGAAAGGGGTAAACTAACTAAAATGACGGTACCCAAGACTGAATTAAAATTTAAATAAAAGACTAATTTATTAAATAAAAGCAAACTGCAAAAAAAAAAATAATGAACGTAAACTGAACTAGTGAAAAATGTAGGCAAATGAAATAACAGTGACTAATAAAATATTAAAGAGTAAGGATCTGCCTTGCAAAACAAACATAATCTGTCTACATAAACTGAGTGAAGGTCAAACACCTCAATTAAAATATACAAGACTATCTTGACACTGTCTTCAAGTTAAATAAAAATGACTCAGTTTAAAACAAACTCTGGTCAGAAAGACCACCTTCTTGAAATACAAAAATTACATTACGGAGGAAAATATCTCCCAAATATTCAAGTTAATAACATGACTCAATTCAACTCTCTGGTCAGAAAGACCACCTTCTTGAAATACAGAGTTACCTTACGGAGAAAGATATCTCCCAAATAAATTTAAAATAGTTGACTCACAATAAAGTAAATTAAATTCTGTTATGCCATCAAACCACTGACTTATAGGAGTTATACAATGTTTAACACCTGTTGCTCATTTAGTAAAATACCCAAAATTCAAATAATCATGGACTGCACTAAGCAAGTGTATCACTTAAGGAATAATTCGAAGAAACAGAACAACCATGAACATCACACTTCATTTCCGACATAACCATTGTCTTATACAAAACCTCATGATTAAACCAAATTAATTATCGAAACATCACTCTGAGTGTATCCAACCACTCATCTAAATTTTAAGCTTCATTTGCATGTCTGTGATAGACTGGACTTCTTAAAATAAACAGAAATTTAGGCCAAATGCCTGATGTTAACATTATCAAATGATAGCGATCCTTGTACATTAAAATTTCTATTGACTTTGCCGCTAACTGCATTTTATTATTAATTCATATTTGTGGTATCACCACTAGATGGAGGCAGATACCCTCTTATTTACCATTCATTGCGGCAGTTTTATACAATTGGTTTATTTAAAGATCGCTTCATTTCAAAATAAAAATGTAGTGGATTTTAAAAGAAAGTTTGGTAATTACTTAGATGCCTGGTATGAGCATACCACTATCACTTCGACTGTGACATAATCGATGATCCAATAAACCTAACATCTGAAATGGTATTTACATCATTACGTTGATTACCGGAGAAACACAGCTCCGACAAAAAAAATATACAGAGATCAAAAAAAAACTAGCCTAGCTACACTTATCTATTTACACCACATCAAATATAAATAATTCACATACGCTTGCGTCCTACAAATAAACGATAAAAGTACAAACAGAAAAGAAAACAAATAAGCAACTGGATCCCACCATCGCGGCCTACTGGAAATAAAAAGGATAGAAATGCGCAAAACAAACTCGAAGTCTCCTAAAAAAATATATATATACCCCGCTGCGAGTAGCAAAATGAAATATTGCGAATTTGACGGCAATCTCAAATTTCAGACGATAAATGTCTGGACATGATATTATTTAACCTTGACGGACAAATTACTGTTACCTCACGTCATCCGTGACTCTACATAAATATTCAAAACACATTGACTCGTCGCTCTGTTCACATGTACACTGGCTAGCATTTTTATCGAGCATCTACTTTCCCTGGAGTTATTTAAACAAATACAGGCTCCTGCCTGTAGTATCATAACCCATGTCGTAACACATTTAACACACGTGGTTAAATTCTTCATTTCGCAATTCTATTTATTCATTAATTCTCGACGTCATTATTATTCATTATTCTCACAACACAGCCTCGCTCGTATCCGGCGGGCAAATATCCGTCGTGCACATTACGGCTTCTTACGACAAATCAAGACATGGTCCCAATATCATATTTCCATCATCAACGTAGATCATCAGGGATATTAATCATCTAGCTCGATCTCTCGATCATTCACTGTTAACACATCACAAAATCACAGAGCTGACTCATCAATGGCGCTCACCGTTTCTATCAAAACAAAGAATGACGAGATTGCCTCTCAAAACACAAATGTTGAAACATGCGCAACCGCAATTACACAGAAATAAAATATATGTGTCTACCAAAAATCGTCGCAAAATACGCGGGATAAGTACAATCAAAACCGGACATCAGAAGGATGATTCCGCAACATAAAACAAGCTGAAAAGCGCAAAAATAGCAAAATAAACATTGAAAACATCGCGACGGCGTCTATAAGATCAAAAACTCCAACAAAATCGACTCAAAACCAACGATCTAAATCATGAAGAATAATAATAATAAACTGACATTACACTCGTAGATCAAATATCAAAGCTAACTGTCAAAGTGACATACTACAAAATCAGCCATAAATACACGCAAACAAACATCTCCTAAAACAAAGTGCACAAAATAAGCCTATCTGAAAGTGCAACATAAACATTATTATTATTATTATTACTATTATTATTATTATTATTATTATTATTATTATTATTATTATTATTATTATAATAGGCAGTATTATAAAACTGTGAATTATTTACAACCCTACCTAGTACTCTAAACTACATTGATCATCGATTTTTGCCACGGTCCTACATATTTATTTACATTATTAAATGACGCTCATACCTTGATGGTGGAGGCAGGTCAGTTCACCCACCGGCCCCGGTCATCGTGGAAATTAGAATTCCATCTTCAAGCTGATGTGGTATTCCAGATTATTACACACGCAAATTTGACACATTCTTGCCATGCCGTGACACACGTTTATATTAGCATAAAACACTCGTATTTCTCTCACTCCAGTGAAAGTTAGAAAATGCCACTGCAGACTCCTGCCTGGTGTAGAAGGATGGTCACCTCGCTCTCTACCTGCAAAATCACCTGGTGGCCTGCTCGCCGATCCCTCAGCTCTGTTTACACTACAGCTTACAGTACATTCACCCTACTGGGACATAACTGTCTCCTCAAGATTGACTATTGCGGCCTCCATTGAAGAAAGTCAATCACCTTCCTGTCTGTCTTTACTGGTTTCTCCCCGTAAACATCTCGCTTGCCAAACAGTTTGTAGAATGGTAGAAACAAGCTAAAATACAGTGTATGTTGTGGAGAAAATTTTATACTGATCTCACATGTAACACTCCCCGCTGGTTAGAAATGTTTTTATGTAACTATGCCGAAAAACATGGACTTGTTTCCCTCGACTAGTAATGTGAGTTCATTTGAGTTGAAAGTGTAATTCTTGCCTACTCTCCCTGAATTTACAGTAAAAGTCTGTGAAAATGTTCATTTTCTGAAATGCTATTCTCCCAAGTAAATAATACAAGGCTTTCTAAAAATGCCTACAAGTGTCTAATCGCTTTCTTACCAGCCAAAATAAAGCTGACTAAATGCATTTGCTGATACACTCTGTCACTCTGTCAAACGTAAATTCACTGAGAATACTGAAGTAACACTTAAAAGTACTCAAGACAATAACTGAGAACTGAGAACTCTGAAGACACTGAGAATGACTCAAAACACCGAGAATACTGAACGACTGAGAATGACTGAGAGCTCGAAAACACTGAGAATTCAGAACGACTGAGACTGACTGAGAGCTCGAAAACACTGAGAATTCAGAACGACTGAGACTGACTGAGAGCTCGAAAACACTGAGAATTCAGAACGACTGAGAATGACTGAGAGCTCGACCCTGTGGTCGCTGGGTTTTGTAGAAATTCCTCCCACCACCTGGAAAATAGTTCCGTGGAAGGGATGTGGCGTAATAATCTAGTCCTCGGGAGCGCTTTCTCGTACATCCGTAGGTTATGGTTCTCAAAATTTATCTGCAAAACTTCCTAAATTTTGTCCGACTCACATGTGATATTGCGCCGCGGGAAATGATCATAGGATAATCCACACGACTGCGCGCGTCACTGGTGTTATTTTCTTCCGGTGGATGGCCTCATCCTGCCATGACAGCTCCTTCCTCTAGATCCTATTACTCCTCCGTGTGAAGTTGAATTTTAATAATTAGGCACTGATTAACCACAGATTGGTACTGATAATTCACCAAATATTATAAAGAAGTCAGGACACTGTTTTTCACTACCACATCGGGCTTCAGATCGCGAGATACTGATTGTAGATTTCCCGGTCTGACGGCTCATTCAAATTTAGAATACTCTGATTGGCTGAGATTTTCGCGCCCTTCCCAACGTGGGTGCATCCGCTTCCTCCCAAGGATTGGCGGTTATAGTCGTTGGTCCCTTATTGTCCTAGCAAAGTAGGTCAGGCTTCAACGCGTGCTTTTCTGGTGAGAACGGACAGCAAGTCGCCACTCCCAGGTGGTGTCATAAAATTTATTGGAAGGGATCCTAAGGATGGTTTACAATTTGGTCGTGCCAAGAGAAGAGTTTCATGGATTCTCTCGCCGTCTGACTGGCGCCAGAAAGTTCCTTTGTGACTGCTAGTTTCACAGCCTCACTGTGGTATCTCATATGTGAAATATTCAATTTAATTGTGAATTAAATTAGGCCAAATTCGCTTATGGGTGCAATATGAACTGCGTGCTGTTATAACTGAAAATGTTTTCGCTTGACTTCAGTGGCGTATGCACAGTATGCGTGCATATCCTCGGGTAACGATGGGATAGACATGTTTAGACATGGGGTCATGTGAGGCAAATGGAGGAGAATAGGTTACCTAGGAGAATAATGGACTCTGCTATGGAGGGTAAGAGAAGTAGAGGTAGACCAAGACGACGATGGTTAGACTCGGTTTATAACGATTTAAAGATAAGATGTATAGAACTAAATGAGGCCACAACACTAGTTGCAAATCGAGGATTGTGGCGACGTTTAGTAAATTCACAGAGGCTTGCAGACTGAACGCTGAAAGGCATAACAGTCTATAATGATAATGTATGTATGTATGTATGTAGACATATATCAGGAACTGTATTTAATTTCGAATTGATGAAGGAAAGGTCTGCTAAGGTACTAGAAGTAGCCATGGGAACTTCTCAAAGTGACTAGGCTTTTCTCAAAGAGATAGTATGTACGTAAGTTGTTACATCGAATGACCACTCAGCGCATGACTGTGAAAATAAAAGGTGAAATTCCTCAGTCAATGATACAAAATTATTACATTGAACGTTATAAACCATTCAAGACCAAGATTTCAACACTGTGACAACAAAACTAACATAGGCAAATATTCACAGTTTGTGACATTTTGCGTGTTTGAGAATTTTCTCAAAATTATGGACCATTCTAATGAAACTGGTCTGCATTTCATTTTCGAACATCTTAGTTAATTTAACCAATTTGTAAAAAAAAAAAAAACCATATGTTTTTATTCTACGATGTTTAGTATCTTTGTATTCGACGTGCGGATTTCCTTGGAAATCCCAAGTATCAGTATGTGTTTTTTTTTAAATATTGGTAATATATTTGTATTTATGATGAACTACTAACATTTTTTGAAGGAAACTGAATGTGATGGAACTTCCAAAATTGTAAGAATGATTACTTGGCCATTTGCAGAGAAATATTAACTAAAAGATAATGGGTCGATTAGATAAAACTGGGCTGACTATGTAGCCTAAGCTTTGAGCCTTAATCGTGTTTGCATGAACAGTGGATTCAATAGTCTGATATGAAACCCAAACCCCGTGAAGTTTTATATTAGCAAATATTCATACTCTTGGACCTTAGAGACCCTACCTCCTTGAAGTGAATTTCGTTGATTTTCTACGTATTCATTTTACTAACAATTATGATACTTTTGTACGTTTGAAAAGAAGGATGAGTAAACACAAAGATAAAGAATTATCTTGTATGAATTTGTATTTAGTCAAAGGTGTGAGATGACGATAGAAATCGTCTTATCACGTTTGAAATTTGGCATTTTCAAAATGTTCTTACCTGGCAAGCGTCCTTTCCACCAGCAGTGTAGCCGGCACAGATCATTCGGTCAGTGATACCACCACCATAAGCAGAGTTACACTCGGAGTTGGACACTACAGGGACTGTGACCTGCTGAAGAGTGCTGGCAGACCAACCTCCCTCCTGTAAGTAAGTGTTACGTTGTTAGTGTCTTGTTCCATATATATCAGATGAGGTACAATATTTAGGACCGGTAGATCAGGGCCTTGAATTTGACTCTCACCCGTTCTTCCCTGTGAACGTACACAAGACTCCCACTTCAGCTGTAGGGCGGCCATGAATTGCTGTGAATTATGTTCTTGATGAAAAACAAGTGGCTTTAGGAAACGAAAGAAGTAACACGAATATTAAATGACAGTGCATACTTCCACTGAATTATATTTAAAAACCATCGAACTGAAATTCGCATAATTTGGGTATTACAGTATATTATTAATTTTAGCTATCCTCAGATCCCTAATCACGTAATGTTACCAACCATCATATTTTCAGAATATTACATTTTACTTTTTCTTAGGAACAACATATTTGTTTTTCTGGTCACTTATAAAAATAATGTCTACAGTACATATAATTTTGCTCCTAGCAAAACAGGGCTCAAATTCTGTACAAATTTTAGCGTCAGATATCTTTATAGTCATTGTCATTTTATTTTTGAGTCCGACTCATTGGCTGAATGGTCAACGTTGAGGCCTTCGGTTCAGAGGGTCCCGGGTTCAATTCCCGGCCGGGTCGTGGATTTGAATCGCCACTAATTAATTCTTCTGGCCCGTAGACTTGGTGTTTGTGTTTGTCCCAACACTTTCCTCTTCATATTCACACAACACACTACACTACCACCGAGCTCGATAGCTGCAGTCACTTAAGTGCGGCCAGTATCCAGTATTCGGGAGATAGTAGGTTCGAATCCCACTGTCGGCAGCCCTGAAAATGGTTTTCCGTGGTTTCCCATTTTCACACCAGGCAAATGCTGGGGCTGTACCTTAATTAAGGCCACGGCCTCTTCCTTCCCACTCCTAGCCCTTTCCTGTCTCATCGTCGCCAAAAGACATATCTGTGTCGGTGCGACGTAAAGCAACTAGCAAAAAAAAAAAAAATAGCAATACACTACCAACCAGCACAGAAACACGCAATAGTGATTACATCCCTCCATATAGAGTTGGCGTCAGGAAGGGCATCCGGCCGTAAAACAGGGCCCAATACATGTTGGACACAGTTCGCACCCGCGACCTAGCAGGTGTGAGAAAGGCAGTAGAAGAAGAAGAAGAGGAAAGAAGATTGTTATTTTTGAAATATAATCTCAATTCTGTTGCATGTCTAAAACTGTGACGTCCTAAATTTCACACCACACGCTGCATTCCTGAGATCTCCTTGACCTATCCACAAACACCCTTCCGGTAATTTACGTTGCTTTCCTTTGCTGTCTTGGATTAATGTCATCATCAACATAAGAATCCCTGTCCCCGAATGTTGTCAGATATCCTCCACTCCAGAGACGTTTTCCCGCTTAAAGACTCGCGGCAAAGAAACTATAACTATCAGCTACGTAATCCTCTTTCGTTGTTTATTTGAGTTGTCTCACAACATGCATGCTTACACGTAAGGAGAGAATCCAAAAAACACAACAATATCACGGCCCATTAACAATGTAATCTAGCAGGTCGCCCCCCCATATTCAAAACTATACGCATGACATAGATTGTCGTAGTAAACTTGAACTGAAACCAAATAATTCAATGTTTGGCAATTCACAAAGAGAATTTGCTGATACATGATCGGATTGTATTTCAAGGATTCCAAAATCGACTTCTGGTAACAGGCTACAAACCGGTATTATTGCAGGAGACTGCTACCTATTTTCAAAACAAAATACTTTTCAAGATGGGCATTCCTTTTAATTAGTAATCAACAGTAGCGGCGATTAGGAGTTAGAAGTTGAGGGGGAGGGGCACAAAAATGTGTAGACAACAAATAGTATCTGAGTCTATGGGCTATAGCAGAGGGACGGGAATGGGGAGGACGTAACAATTTGATTTAAAAAGCTACAAAAGATACGTTTTTAATGCTCTCTGAGCGAATTTCGATAGAGACGTAAAGGTTGAGTCCACCAATTTCAGTGCGGTAATAATAGAATAAAACTTTCACCAAAGGGACAATAATATTGCACATGTATTATAATTAAATAGATGTTCGGCGTGATTATAAAATTAAAGAGTCATTTAGTATTTGACTACACACTAACAACATAACACACTAAATAGAACTGCACAGACACGTCGACTGAGTGAGACTGGCAGACTGACGAATGCGGGCGGCAAGCATACACTCATAGCATATACTACACGCTGCTGCGGGAGCCTCCACTACTTGCTGTGGCGCTGTATGCATCGGTTAGCCACAACGAATGACATTTTGTGCGTATTTCAGCTAAGTATTGTTCTTAATAATTATAGAAACTGAAGGAAGGAATTAGCTGATAAAAGCAATAGGGATTGTACCAACTGCTTTTTTTTATATAATTTCTCGTTTCAGGCGATTTTCAAAATAATTCTCAGGTTCTTCAGTCTGCTCAAACTTAAAAAAGGACAATTGGCTAAAATGGAAAAATATTTTTTCACCACAAAGTGGGGGGACTCACCTCCCCCCTCCCCCCCCGCCCGCCAAAGCCAAAATTTCCATTAGGAACTGGAACATCTATTATCATTATCCCATGCACTTGCAGTGTTGAAACTGTCTGAAACCTACGTTATCACGTGATGTAATATGCTGGGTATAATCTAAGTCTTCCACCAGATTTAAAAATCAATATCACAGAAACTAACACGTGATGTGAGGGAAATCCATACCCTCAGTCAGAGCTGATATTCGAACCTGTGCAGTTTTACGTTTCGTTCGTCCTTCATTAAAATGTAAATTAAACAATTAAAATGAAATTAAATAAATGATCTGAACTATCTATTACAAGTCGAATCACTCCTCTGACTGACAAGAGTTATGTTCACCGCATCACTGCATCTAATGCTACGGTCATAACTCCTTGTAGTGAAATAGACAGCTCTATGTAGACGGTTAAGTAAGTCGACGTTTTTTTAAATAGAAACCTAGTGAGTACACTCGACTCTTTCTACATGCGAATATGAATGGCAAAGATGTATAAAATATCCCTTTTCATATGTTCACCTATTTTGGGCAGGATTAAACCTGTAATCTGGGTTTTAAAGGAGCTGTTTCCCTGACCACTTAGGAAATAGCACTAACAAAAGGAGGTACACTCATTAAATCAATACTTACGGAGGTTGAACCCCATCCAGTGACAACAGAGTTAGTTCCATCAGCAACTGCTTCTCCCTGAGAAGGAAGGGCGACGATTGCTACGTTGGAGCCAAGAGAGAATGGAGACGACACCTGGAACGAGCGAGAGACGTAGAAAATTAATCTTAGTTTGGGGTATTTCAATGGGATATGGATAACGCATAGCCGTTGTAAGGTATGGAAGGTGATCTTACATCCCTTCAATAAAAACATCGCAATTGTAAAGATTTCTTATTGACTTTGATACGAACAACTTCTAACCCAATATGTTACGGGGCCGGTGAATCTTTCGGCTACCATACTACGTTTCTCAATCACCATGCAATACATGACATTCACGTGAATCCCTTTTAAAATCTATTAGTACTGTAGATGTATAAGAAGTGCCTTAATATTATTTTCAGTTGGTTAATTAAAAATATATGACCCCTATTTTGAATGCAATATTTATAATAATGTTCCAATACTACACAGGGATCAATGAAAAATATTTTAATTATCTCAAACTTGCTCATCTCCTGGGCAACACATTTCAAGATATTATTACTTAACCATGGATCCATTAAAAAAATTATTGACTGTATTTTCAAAAAGCAACGCAAAGTGTTCTCTGTACAGGCCATGAAGGCCCTCTGAGTTGTGGAAGGTAAAGTCTCCATTATCCGTAACCTCGGCACTTGGTGGGGTAGAGTGGTTAGCCCTACGCTCGGTGGCCTTTGCCCCCAGGAATAACCTGGTACTCATATTTGGTGTAAGCTGAGTGAACCTCAGGGTCATATGCATCTCCGGAAGTGAAAATCTCGTTTCTTAAATATTTGGACTTCCTGGCGGGGAATCGAACCACGTCCTACCGGGTGAACCAAGAACGACTTTATCGCCTCGGCCAGGCAACATCTTGATTATCTTCATGTAAGGTTATTTTAGTGTACCAAAAGCGTTATACTTCTAAATCAATTCAGTTTGCGGAACTCTATGGTACACGATGTTCGTAAATAATTGACCCACGGATGTTATTGATTTATTTCTCATATGCATGAAAAATTGTATAATTCAACTGACTTTCCTTTTATATTTTCAATATTAAAAAAAACATCCATCTTCAAATTGAGATTATAATTGAATATGAAGATGCCTGTCCGCCTCTGTGGTGTAGTGGTTAGTGTGATTAGCTGCCACCCCCGGAGGCCCGGGTTCGATTCCCGGCTCTGCCACGAAAATTTGAAAAGTGGTACGAGGGCTGGAACGGGGTCCACTCAGCCTCGGGAGGTCAACTGAGTAGAGGTGGGTTCGATTCCCACCTCAGCCATCCTGGAAGTGGTTTTCCGTGGTTTCCCACTTCTCCTCCAGGCAAATGCCAGGATGGTACCCAACTTAAGGCCACGGCCGCTTCCTTCCCGCTTCCTTCCCTCTTCCTTGTCTATCCCTTCCAATCTTCCCATCCCCCACCAAGGCCTCTGTTCAGTACAGCAGGTGAGGCCGCCTGGGCGAGGTACTGATCATTCTCCCCAGTTGTATCCCCCGATCCGATGTCTGAAGCTCCAGGACACTGCCCTTGAGGCGGTAGAGGTGGGATCCCTCGCTAAGTCCGAGGGAAAAGCCAACCCTGGACAATAAACAGATTAAGAAAGAAAGAAAGAAAGATGAAGATGCCTATGGAGAACAGAGAGTCCTGGTTCGAGATTTAAGGATAGAAATATTTTAAACTATTTTGGAGAAAGTAAATATCACAACAATCGGGCGTTCAACGTTGAATATTCAACTATTGCAGAAGAAAATGATATGTGTTTACCTTGATGAGAGCGTAATCGTAGTCGATAGTTCTTAAGTCGTAGTTTGGATGGGCGATGATCTGGGATGCCTGGTGTACAGAACCCCCGCTACCTCGAGTAGATGTACCAGCACGGAGGGAGAAACGACTGGCAGAGGAACTGGAACACAAAAGGTAATTCGAAATTCAATACAAAATATTGTTATTTTATGAAAGGAAGATGCTGATCTTAGTGTACGTAATTTCTAAAAAATCCATGTAGCTAACCTACGGGCACATGTAATTAATGGAAAGTAGGAGGAGGGAGGTGACAGTGGTCTAAGTAGTTATCGTACAATTCCGGCATTCACCTGGATTTGGAGAAACCACGAAAAATACTTGCTAGGACGGCTGAAAGAGAGCGAGAGAGATTTGAACGCACGTGTTTTTCTAACTAAATATAACATTAATGTATTTTCTGAAGAATGATTCAGTCCATGGTGTGCAGTCCCCATGATGGTTTGGAATCTTTTAAGATACGTTATTACTGTAAAACCACGTCCGACTCGTTGGCTGATTGGTCAGCGTACTGGACTAAGGTTCAGAGGGTCCCGGGTTCGATTCCCGGCCGGGACGGGTATTTTAATCGTTTCAGATTAATTATTCTGGCTCGGGGACTGGGTGTGTGTGTCCGTCCCAATACTCTCCTCATCAAATTCGGACAACATACCACACTAACAACTACCACAGAAACACGCACTAGTGATTACATCCCTCCATATAGGATTGGCGTCAGGAAGGGCATCGGCCGTAAAACGTGGCCAAATCCACACATGCGACGCAGTTCGCATCCGCGACCCCACAGGTGGGGGAAAAGTGGTAGGCAAAAAATAAAAAGAAGATTACTATAAAACCACGTACCTCGTTCCCCATTTTAACATAGTGCCCGGGCGCACCATTCTCGGTAAACATCAGGCGTTAATAAGCCGTGTTAAAACTCTTACTGTGGTATTGTCATTAACCTCTTGCACCATTGCTAACCCTTGGTTTCGAACCCACGGTCTTTTGACGTTCGACGTTCGTTTGTCTTGCTATTATTCCGATCGGAAGTAATTCAAAGTAGTATTCAGAAGGCAGTGATGAGTTCGACAGTCACTTGTTTTTAAACTATCCAGAACAAAGACAAAGACAAAGACACCTCCAAACAGGCCATGAAGGCCCTTGGAGGAGTGGAAGGTAAAGGCTTCCACCATTGTTAACCGCCGCACGTGATGGGGTAGAGAGGTTAGCTCTACGCCCGGCCGCCTTTGCCCCCAGGAATTAACCTAGTACTCATTTTTGGTGTAGGCTGAATGAACCTCAGGGCCATATGCACCTCCGGAAGTGGAAATCTCGTTTCTTAAATTTTACGACTTCCTGACGGGGATTCGAACCCACGTCCTTCTGGGCGAACCGAGCACGCCTTTACCGCCTCGGCCAGGCAGCCCCATCATCATCATCATCATCATCATCTGTTTACCCTCCAGAGTCGGCTTTTCTCTCGGACACACAGCGAGGGATCCCTCCTCTACCGCCGCACGGGCAGTGTCCTGGAGCTTCAGACTCTTGGTCGGGGATACAACTGGGGAGAATGGCCAGTACCTCGCCCAGGCGGCCTCACCTGCTATGCTGAACAGGGGCCTTGTGGAGGGATGGGAAGATTGGAAGGGATAGGCAAGGAAGCGGCCGTGGCCTTATGTTAGGTACCATCCCGGCATTCGCCTGGAGGAGAAGTGGAAAACCACGGAAAACCACTTCAGGATGGCTGAGGTGGGAATCGAACCCACCTCTACTCAGTTGACCTCCCGAGGCTGAGTGGACCCCGTTCCAGCCCTCATACCACTTTTCAAATTTCGTGGCAGAGCCGGGAATCGATCCCGGGCCTCCGGGGGTGGCAGCTAATCACACTAACCACTACATCACAGAGGCGGACCAGGCAGCCCCAACCTATCCAGAAGGCAGTGATATTTTTGACAGTCATGTATCTCTAATTTAACCAGTTCCCAGTTGTTTACCTTTTGTCTGGAATCGTCACCTGTCTTTTGATTCTTACGACGGATATTAGGCCTATATAAATTATTTTACACTTGTATCAAGAAGTTGTATAATCGTTTTTCTCCTTCTTCTTATTCTGTTTACCCTCCAGGGTCGGTTTTTACCCTCGGAATCAGCGAGGGATCCCACCTCTATCGCCTCAAGGGCAGTGTCCTGGAGCTTCAGACTTTGGGTCGGGAGATACAACTGGGGAGAATGACCAGTACCTCGCCCAGGCTCCATCACCTGTTATGTTGAACAGGGACCCTGTGGAGGGATGTGAAGATTTGATGGGACAGGCAAGGAAGAGGGAAGGAAGCGGGCGTGGCCTTAAGTTAGGTACCATCCGTTTGCTTGGAGAAGTGGGAAACCATGGAAAACCACTTCTAGGTTGGCTGAGGTGGGAATCGAACCCACCTCTACTCAGTTGACCTCTCAAGGCTGAGTGGACCCCGTTCCGGCCTTCGTACCACTTTTCAAATTTCGTGGCAGAGCCGGGAATCGAACCCGGACCTCTGGGGGGGGGGCAGCTAATCATACTAACCACTACACCACAGAGGCGGACCATTTTCCTCCTTATCAGCATGATTGTAGTCATTTTTATCATATCTTCTATTACAGCCCTTTATTTCAAAGATGAATGAATGTTGTTTCGTTTAGTTTCGGTTATCAGCATCAGCCGGTATGGAAAAGGGAGGGAGAACGAGAACGCCAAATGTTAGTGCGTTTAAAACTGAAATGCTCACTAACTTACAGTAATTACTTCTTGGCGAAACAGGATTATTTTTATGAGTTGGGAACTCGAGTTGGTCACCTATTAATTGTAACAAGGACTCCTCAGTCTCTCTCTCTCTCTCTCTGTTCAACATCCTCATGATATTGTAGATATACGACCCCCTGTGGGTGGGGGCGGTAGAATAACACCCACAGCAATCCCTGCATGGCGTCAGAGGCGACTAAAAGAGGCATCGATGGCTCTTAACTTTGGAGCGTAGATTGGCGACCACGGGGCCCTCAGCTGAGTTCTGGCATTGCTTCCACTTACTTGTGCCAGGCTCCTCACGTTCATCTATCCTATCCGACCTCCCTTGGTGAACTCTTGTTTTTTTCCGACCCCGACGGTATTAGAGCACTCGAGGCCTATGGGGTCTTTCATTTTCACACCTTCGTGGCGCTTGTCTTCCTTTGGCCGATACCTTCATTTTTCGAAGTATCGGATCCCTTCCAAGTTTTCGCTCTGATTAGTGTTATACAGACGATTGTTGCCTAGTTGTACTTACTCTTAAAAAAATAATCACCACCACCACGACTGTGGATATAGGAGATGTGGTGCCAAATCCATTTTAACGATAACATCACGGTAATTTGGATGCACGCAATGTGAGGTTACATCGCTTACTCACCACCAGTAAACTTTTCAATCGAATCAGGACACTTTAGATGTACGTAGCAACGTACCCGTGAGGGTAGGTAGCTTACGTCCGCTTGCTCAAGACCGGTTAAATTTTAACCGCGGAAAAACCGAGCTTGATGCAACAGAAATTCAACTTAACCATTGTGAAAATGAAAACCTACAACCTGTTTTCCAGTCAATGACCGGGTCAGGGAAGGGACGAATGAAGCCCCGAACTTGCGGCCAGGATAGGAATTGTGCCGGCTGGCGAGGCCTGTCACACTCCTCTGGGGCAATGATTAATGGCTGACGGATAGAATGAAATGATATTGGAGAGTGTTGCTGGAATGAATGATGACAGGGAAAACCGGAGTACCCGTAGACAAACCTGTATCCGCCTCCGCTTTATCCAGCACCAATCTCACATGGAGTGACCGGGATTTGAACCACGGTATCCAACGGTGAGAGGCCGGCGCTACTTAACCATGGTAAGCTATCCATTTTACCATGGTAAGTTGTAACCGAGGTTGACGCACCTGGGAATTGGATTGCTTACGATTTCCTTACGCCAGACACATCACTGCCACAGTTCATGTCCGACCTGCATTATTCAGTTGTTTTCTCTTTGAACTTCAACACCATTAGACTTTCTAAGCCTGGGGTGTGTTTAATTGACATTAAGGAAGAATGATCCAGCTAGATTTTTCGTTAAAACAACGAAGTTCATCTACTGAACTGAAGTAGCGACCTAACTAACATCATCACTAGATTCTAACAAAAACAGTAGTGTTCAAATCTCACTCAAGGGCTGGATACGTTTACGAAATATCAAGTCATGGCTCTTTATTTCATATTCTAAGTATAACCGTGGGTTCAAAGTATGAACAGTAATAAAATCCCCAGTCTTGCCTTTTAACTACTTTCAGCAAAAAAAAAAAAAAAAAAAAGAGTAAAATGATATACTTATTTCCATTGTCAAGCGAACATTATTAACTACGTGTTTCAGAACATTTCATGTTATTAAACCTTCGTCGGCAATTGATTTAGTTATACTTGTTCCCCCATATTTTATGTGATTCTAAAGCAAAACGGCAGGCAAAATGGCAAGGCGGGTGGGAAACATTGTTGATGTCCAAAGTTGTGCATGCGCCAAGTTAACTTACCCAGAGACACAATGGGCAGCTGTGAGAGCCCAGTTTTCACTGATGATAGAAGCTCCACAAATGTGGCTACCCCATGACTGAAGAGACAGCTGAAAATACACACAACATATTAGCTGGATGTTTTAATCAGTGCCTCATAATTTGATGAAATAGAAGCGACAGTAGTATAATACAGGGATTCGCCGGCCACCTCCTCCTCCGGCTCTCGGGAGAGGCCTCCTCCTCCCGCGGGAAATTTGAATTTTGGCGGGAAATTTGAATTTGGCGCGAGATTTGAATTGGTAAACAAATCCACGTGTTTTTTGACAGCCACGTGCTTTTTGACAGACAACAATGCATCACTAACCTCACTGCTGCCATCTTGACGGGCCTAAACCTCAGTAGTACCAACTTAACCTAACTAGCGCGAGATTTGAATAGGTAAACAAATCCACGTGTTTTTTGACAGCCACGTGCTTTTTGACAGACAACAACGTATCGCAAACCTCAGTGCAGCCATCTTGATGGACCTAAACCTTAGTGGTACCAACTTAACCTCACTAGCGCGAGATTTGAATCGGTAAACAAATCCACGCGCATTTTAACAGCTGTCATCCGCCATCTTTAAACTACAGAGCACCGTGCTGCCTTCTTTATCGCAGTAGCTGCAAATTCGTCACCTGTCATCCGCAGTGCTACCATCTTGGTGGGCCTAAACCTTAGTGCTACCAACTTAACCTCACTAGCGCGAGATTTGAATCGGCAAACAAATCCACGTGCTTTTATGAGAGCTGTCATCCGCCATCTTTAATCAAGAGAGCGCCGTGCTGCAATCTATGTGGTGCCGGCAAAGTCGAAGTGCTTTACAAACTCACGTGCTTTTGCTATCCGCCATCTTTAATCCAGAGAGAACCGTGCTGCCCTCTTTGTAGCGGTTGCAAATTCCACGTGCTCTTGTTTGGAAACAAACTCACGTGCTTTTTTCTGACAGCTGTCATCCGCCATCTTTAATCAAGAGAGTACAGTGCTGCCCTCCTTAGCTACTTACCTTTGAAATGTGCTGGTGACAAATTCCACGTGCTCTTGTTTGGAAACAAAGCCACATGCTTTTTTGACAGCTGTCATCCGCCATCTTTAACCAACAGAGCACCGTGCTGCTATCATGCGGGCAATTTCGTTAGCTGTCATCCGCCATCTTTAATGAACAGAGCACCGTGCTGCCCTCATGCGAGCAATTTCGTCAGCTGTCATCCGCCATCTGTAATCAACAGAGCACCGTGCTGCCCTCATGCGGGCAATTTCGTTACCTGTCATCCGCCATCTTTAATGAACAGAGCACCGTGCTGCCATCTTTGTGGTAGTGGCGAATTCCACGTGCTTTACAAAACCACGTGCAGCTCTCATCCGTCATCTTTAATCAAGAGAGCGCAGTGCCGCACTCTTTGTGGTAGTAGCAAATTCCACATCCGCCATCTTTAATCTACAGAGCACCGTGATGCACTCTTTGTTGTGGCGGACAATTTAAAAGAACATGTCAAGGAATACCTTTGTTCTGAAAGAAAAAATAATAAGACTACAGTTCTGAACAGCTTGCGTAAGAAAGCGATTGTTATAACCTCCTTTTTCCCTGCGCTGTGAAGGCATAGCTTTATCGAGCATACAACGCGATCTTATGCATAAGACAACACACATCGCATACCCGCAGTGATGCATGTTTAGTCTTGAACACACATACTGCTGTTATAAAACCTATAGTTCGATGTTGCTGCACACTGCATTGTATGACTAGAATCAAACACTGCTTAGAAAGAAAAAATTATCTTCTCAACATACTTACTAAGCTGCTCTTCTTCCTCTGTCAAGGTACGTCTCTATCGAACATGCATTGCAAAAGCAAGATTGTGCAAGTTTAGACTTGAACACATACTACCGTTTATAGTTCGATGTTGTTGAACACTGCATTGCAAGACTAGAATCAAACACTGTTTAGAAAAAGAAAAAAATTATCTTCTCAACATGAGCTAGACAATAACATACTTACGAATCTGCTCAACACCTTTTTTCTTGCTTTTCTTCTTTGAGTAATAAACAAAACTCTATCTTGCAAATAAGGAGCGGGAAGAGGGGAAGGTAATACCTAATCTAAAATAAAAGAATATGCCATTTCTACATTATTTATTTACATCTTGTATGTACAAGTTTTATCTCGAATCATTTTACCGTAGTGATGTTTGCGTACTTCTCCTATTCTCGACACAATACTTGAATGTACAAGTTTAAACTTGCCGTATTACGCTCTCAGCGTACCTCTCCCTATCTTTATACAATATGTACAGTGAATTGTGATGTAAGACAGCTTAACGTATATATTACAAAGTACACGCCTCTAGCATAATGTTTTCACACACACACACACACATCTGCTTTATGTAAAGTAGTACCTATCAATACTACTATGCCCCCAGGCTAGAGTGTTGGTAGAATTTGGAATGACAAATCGTTTGCAATCATCACTATTAAGGGCTACCTTACTAATTAAATGAGTGTACAACTGGTGCTTCTTGCTTCTAATGACAGACATTTGCTTATGCAAAATAGGTGGATTACTTTTAATGCAATTGTTATAGTTTTCAAAACTTAGCTGATTCTGAACGACATTCTTTTTAATCCCCTTCAATCTCTTTATTTATAGTTAATTGAAGAGTTTTACGCAATATGACTTGGATTTAGTACCTACAAATGAATCGATAATATTTCCAGCACATTCATCTTTCATTTTACCTACAACATTTTTGCTCACTATTGGTAGATGATATTGATTATTTGCAGGATAGTTACTAGTATCAAACCTACCCAAGTCTGGCGCTATATCATTGTATTAGTCATCAGTTTTGATTTGATAAATAAACGAATCGGTATCTGTGTAGAGCAATTGCGCATTATGCGCGTACTTCTTCATCATATAATCGTAATGGAATTCATACATGAGTGTTTTAGCCAATTCAAGCACTGCAAAGCCGACGTAGGTAGGTTTGTCGTACTTAACCCTAACACGATTCATCTGTATAATAACTAAATTCTCATGTATGATGGTACAGCTGTGGAAATTTGGTTTACTTATTAAATAGTTAGCACCATATCTTTTCTTAATATTTTCCCAGTTTGTAATCAATTTTACATCAACGCGTTTGCCAACATTTTCCATAGTCTTACCAAACACACTGTTATTCATGAGCTTGTAGAAATCTTTCTCAAACTCGTTAACTGCATTTGTTCTTAAATTATTGTTCAGATCGATATATGGTTTTAGCCATGGTGACTGATTAAATTCTAGTACGCGATGAATTTTGGATAACTTCAAACCATTCTGCAAACACTGTTTTAAATTTCGATAATGAATGATATACTTAGATTTATCACACAAATTAGCAATTAGCATTTTCGTCGTTGATGCGATGTACGGAGGCTTCATATTTTCAGGGCGGAACGGTAAGTCATTATGAGAAGTGTGTAACTCTTTAGGATACTGTAAGTCAACTTCGAGGAAATAGCCTTGATCAGCTTCATCGCCTAGGGCGTGCAGCTGTAAAGCATCAATTTCGCACTGCATTAGCCAGCGGAAACCACTCACCGGTAGATCTGACTCATCGCCCACCCGTACTGATTATTTAGCATCGAGATAAACAATATACTGGGATTCCTGACTAGAATCGAAACTGGGCATGTACTTATTATTTGCCTTAGAATACCGCCCACTGCACTGACTTAGACCGCCTCGAATAGACGATTTTATAAAGTGCACCATATCAATATCAGTTAGCAGTTCCAAATTCACCTGCGTGTATTTTAACATGGCATCCCAACTTAACCAAGGCGCTATAAAATACTGACATGGGTCAAGGCTGTAGGTTTTCTTGCAAACACAGCGAAAATTTTCGAAAACATCAGCTAACAAAAGTACATCCGTCTTTAAATATAAGTCGGAGTATTCACCTAGCGTTTGAATGTGGAACTGCTCCCAGATATGTTGTGCGTGTAAATAGTAATCATCACTAATATCCGCTGAATTCAGCGAGCTGTAAAAGGATTGTTTCGATGGTAAAGCCCGTTCTTCGAGGCGTTCTAAGCAGTCAAGATATTCATAACAAAAAACACCCTTACGCCGAAGTAAATTACACTGTGCATCTTCAGGAAAAACGCGTCGAATTTCCGTAAATTGTTCTGGATGTAACTGACTAGAAAGTTTATCGAGGCTACTCGCCATAAAGCGAAACGGGTCAAGATTTCTCAGTTTTATAGGATGCTCCTCACCTACCTTTACAGACTTTGCAAATGCAATGTACCGCTCTTTACTCTGAGGGATTAAGTAACTTTAGTCTATTGATAAATAGTTATTCTCTTCAATCCGCATGCTCTAGAAGAGGTTAATCTTATAATTTTAAACTCACAGCAATGTCCTACCTCTATAGGTTGAAACTTGGTTTCTTCCGAACATCGTAACTTTAGTTTAATCATAAATAGTTGTTCTCTTTAATGCACATGCTGTAGAAGAGGTTAATCTTATAATTTCAAACTTTCAGCAATGTCTGACCTCTATAGGTTGAAACTTGGTTTCTTCTGAACATCGTAATTTTAGTCTAATCTCTATTGGTACATAGTTGTTTTCTTCAATCGTCATGCTGGTTGACCGTTATTAATTAAATTTTCGTTTGTTCTTTGCGACTGACCTCTATAGGTTGAAACTTGGCTTCTTTCGAACATAGCAACTTTCGCCTAATCTCTATTGGTTGTTCTCTTTTCAGATGTTCCCCGGCTGTGAGGAATGCAATGTAACGTTTACAAGGCGAGGTAACTTCATGCGCCATATGAAATCAAAACACCCTAGCATAACATCTGCTTTATGTAAAGTTTGTGGTGTGTATTTCGCTAACGTAGAGCGATACGAGGCTCACTTAGTAGAAGCGCATCAGTTATCTACTTGCAACTATAACCCTCAGGTAATAGGAGAAAAGCGTAAAAAAACGGATGTAGCTGTAGAAAGTACTAGTAGTAAAAAACCTAGAAAAAATCATGAACTTCAAACTATTCACTGCGAGCACTGTAACACTGATGTACCATCTTCGCATTTTCACGAGCACTTACGCAGTAATGAGCATAAAAATAATGCTAGTAGAAGTGGCTGTAATGCCAACATCGAGGAAATTAATACTGCATTTAAAAGCAGGATTTTTAGTTGTAGAATTCGTGCCAGTCAAAAGTTCCAGAGCACTTCAAACTTTTTATATTGTGTTCAACCGGATGTACAACAGCTTCTCGCTAAAACTTCGTCCAATCAAAATTTATTTAAAGTTAATTTTGAACTTTTCGCCTTGTACATTAAAAGCACGGATGAATCCCAAATAACGGACATTAAATCACTTAATACGAAAAATTTCGTCATAAGTCAGTCAACTAATTTTGGTGATGTACTTAGGGATGTCTCGAACATTACTTCAACTAAGAGCGAGGAATTACAGGAAAAGGAATCAGGGTGGGCTTTAGTTGAAATAATGTATCTAGAAGTTAACATCAATAAGTACAATCCTATGCGAGGTTCATCGTACATCGAGCTGTCGACATGGATTCAGCGAAAAGAAGCTGTTGTAAACATCCAAAACAATGACGAAGCATGTTTTGCATGGGCGGTGATGTCGGCTTTAAATCCTACTAAATCAGACGTAACTAAAAGAACATCATCGTATCCGCACTATTCAACGCAACTGAATTTAGATAGCATAGAATTTCCTATGCAGTTAAAGGACATTAAGCGCTTTGAAGAACTAAATAACATAATGTGTATGGTGTAGAGAAAAAGTCTGTAGTAGGTTCTCTGTATTATACATGTCATGAGAAGAGTAGTCATGTTAACTTACTCTATATCGAAAACAGTGAGAATAGCCACTTTTGCTGGATTAAAAATCTGAGTAGACTTGTTGGTAGTCAGCTGTCCAAAGAAAGCTGTAGAAAGTGGCTATGTGATGGATGTTTGCAGTATTTTAGAACTGAAGATCAGTTAACGAACCATTCCAAGAATGACTGCAATCATGTACGTACAGAGATACCTACTACAGGCAATAATGTTTTAAAGTTTACAAATTATGACAAGCAGATGTGGGTACCTTTCGTGATTTATGCAGACTTTGAAGCCATCCTCAAGCCATGCCGCACATGCTCACCTAATCCTAACAACACTTTCACTAATACCACGCACATGCATGTCCCGTATAGCTTCGCGTATTACATCAAGTGTAGTTATGATAGTACGCTTAACAAGTTAAAAATGTATCGAGGACCTGATGCTGCTAAAGTATTTTTAGAAAAACTTGAACGTGATGCAGTACGTCTTGGTCGTATTCTAAATAGTAATATTCCTATGAAGCCACTCAACGAAATTCAGTTAAATGATCATGAACGTGCTACAAAATGTGGCATTTGTGATGGGAAATTTTCCGAAAATGACCCTAAAATTTTTGATCATAATCATTTAACTGGTTTCTACAGATGTGCCGCTCATAATAGCTGTAATCTTAAGTACAGAGTTCCAAAATTTATCCCTGTAATTTTTCATAACTTATCTGGTTACGACTCACATTTCATCATTTCACAATTTGGAGCTTCAGATGAAAACGTAGATATAATCCCTCAGAATAAAGAGCGGTACATTGCATTTGCAAAGTCTGTAAAAGTAGATGAAGAGCATTCTATAAAACTGAGATTCCTTGACTCGTTTCGCTTTATGGCGAGTAGCCTCGATAAACTTTCTAGTCATTTACAGCCAGAACAATTTACGGAAATTCGACGCATTTTTCCTGAAGAAGCACAGTGTAATTTAGTTCGGCGTACGGGTGTTTTTTTGTTATGAATATCTTGACTGCTTAGAACGCCTCGAAGAACGGGCTTTACCATCGAAACAATCCTTTTACAGCTCGCTGAATTCAGCGGATATTAGTGATGATTACTATTTACACGCACAACATATCTGGGAGCAGTTCCACATTCAAACGCTAGGTGAATACTCCGACTTATATTTAAAGACGGATGTACTTTTGTTAGCTGATGTTTTCGAAAATTTTCGCTGTGTTTGCAAGAAAACCTACAGCCTTGACCCATGTCAGTATTTTACAGCGCCTTGGTTAAGTTGGTATGCCATGTTAAAATACACGCAGGTGAATTTGGAACTGCTAACTGATATTGATATGGTGCACTTTATAAAATCGTCTATTCGAGGCGGTCTAAGTCAGTGCAGTGGGCGGTATTCTAAGGCAAATAATAAGTACATGCCGAGTTTCGATTCTAGTCAGGAATCTCAGTATATTGTTTATCTCGATGCTAATAATCAGTATGGGTGGGCGATGAGTCAGCATCTACCGGTGAGTGGTTTCCGCTGGCTAATGCAGTGCGAAATTGATGCTTTACAGCTGCACGTCCTACACGATGAAGCTGATAACGGCTATTTCCTCGAAGTTGACTTACAGTATCCTAAAGAGTTACACACTTCTCATAATGACTTACCGTTCTGCCCTGAAAATATGAAGCCTCCGTACAACGCATCAACGACGAAAATGCTAATTGCTAATTTGTGTAATAAATCTAAGTATATCATTCATTACCGAAATTTAAAACATTGTTTGCAGCATGGTTTGAAGTTATCCAAAATTCATCGCGTACTAGAATTTAATCAGTCACCATGGCTAAAGCCATATATCGATCTGAACAATAATTTAAGAACAAATTCAGTTAACGAGTTTGAGAAGGATTTCTACAAGCTCATGAATAACAGTGTGTTTGGTAAGACTATGGAAAATGTTGACAAACGCGTTGATGTAAAATTGATTACAAACTGGGAAAATATTAAGAAAAGATATGGTGCTAACTATTTAATAAGTAAACAACATTTCCACAGCTGTACCATCATACATGAGAGTTTAGTTATTATACAGATGAATCGTGTTAGGGTTAAGTACGACAAACCTACCTACGTCGGCTTTGCAGTACATGAATTGGCTAAAACACTCATGTATGAAATCCATTACGATTATATGATGAAGAAGTACGCGCATAATGCGCAATTACTCTACACAGATACCGATTCGTTTATTTATCAAATCAAAACTGATGACTATTACAATGATATAGCGCCAGACTTGGGTAGGTTTGATACTAGTAACTATCCTGCAAATAATCAATATTATCTACCGCTAGTGAACAAAAGGGTTCGAGATAAAATGAAAGATGAATGTGCTGGAAATATTATCGATTCATTTGTAGGTACTAAATCCAAGTCATATTGCGCAAAACCCTTAAATTAACTACAAATAAAGAGATTGAAGGGGATTAAAAAGAATGTCGTTCAGAATCAGCTAAGTTTTGAAAACTATAACAATTGCATTAAAAGTAATCCACCTATTGAGCATAAGCAAATGTCTGTCATTAGAAGCAAGAAGCACCAGTTGTACACTCATTTAATTAGTATGGTAGCCCTTAGTAGTGATGATTGCAAACGATTTGTCATTCCAAATTCTACCAACACTCTAGCCTGGGGGCATAGTAGTATTGATAGGTACTACTTTACATAAAGCAGATATGTGTGTGTGTGTGTGTGTGTGTGTGTGTGTGTGTGTGTGTGTGTGTGTGTGTGTGTGTGTGTGTGTGTGTGTGTGAAAACAATATGCTAGAGGTGTGTACTTTGTAATATATATGTTAAGCTGTCTTACATCACAATTCACTGTACATATTGTATAAAGATAGGGAGAGGTACGCTGAGAGCGTAGTACGGCAAGTTTAAACTTGTACATTCAAGAATTGTGTCGAGAATAGGAGAACTACGCACACATCATTACGGTAAAATGATTCGAGATAAAACTTGTATATACAAGATGTAAATAAATAATGTAGAATTGGCATATTCTTTTATTTTAGATTAGGTATTACCTTCCCCTCTTCCCGCTCCTTATTTGCAAGATAGAGTTTTGTTTATCACTCAAAGAAGAAAAGCAAGAAAAAAGGTGTTTAGCAGATTCGTAAGTATGTTATTTTCTAGCTCATGTTGAGAAGATGATTTTTTCTCTTTTTCTAAACAGTGTTTGATTCTAGTCTTGCAATGCAGTGTTCAACAACATCGAACTATAAACGGTAGTATGTGTTCAAGTCTAAACTTGCACACTCTTGCTTTTGCAATGCATGTTCGATAGAGACGTACCTTGACAGAGGAAGAAGAGCAGCTTAGTAAGTATGTTGAGAAGATAATTTTTTCTTTCTAAGCAGTGTTTGATTCTAGTCATACAATGCAGTGTTCAGCAACATGGAACTATAGGTTTTCTAAGAGCAGTATGTGCGTTCAAGACTAAACATGCATCACTGCGGGTATGCGATATGTGTGTTGTCTTATGCATAAGATCGCGTTGTATGCTCGATAAAGCTATGCCTTGACAGAGCAGGGAAAAAGGAGGTTATAACAATCGCTATCTTACGCAAGCTGCTCAGAACTGTAGTCTTATTATTTTTTCTTTCAGAACAAAGGTATTCCTTGACATGTTCTTTTAAATTGTCCGCCTCAACAAAGACTGCGTCACGGTGATCTGTAGATTAAAGGTGGCGGATGTGGAATTTGCTACCACTACAAAGAGTGCGGCACTACGCTCCCTTGATTAAAGATGACGGATGACAGCTGCACGTGGGTTTGTAAAGCACGTGGAATTCGCCACTACCACAAAGATGGCAGCACGGTGCTCTGTTCATTAAAGATGGCGGATGACAGCTGACGAAATTGCCCGCATGAGGGCAGCACGGTGCTCTGTTGGTTAAAGATGGCGGATGACAGCTAACGAAATTGCCCGCATGATAGCAGCACGGTGCTCTGTTGGTTAAAGATGGCGGATGACAGCTGTCAAAAAAGCATGTGGCTTTGTTTCCAAACAAGAGCACGTGAAATTTGCCACACCACATTTCAAAGGTAAGTAGCTAAAGAGGGCAGCACTGTATTCTCTTGATTAAAGATGGTGGATAACGGCTGTCAAAAAAGCACGTGAGTTTGTTTCCAAACAAGAGCATGTAGAATTTTTCAAATTGCCGCCATCACAAAGAGGGCAGCACGGTGCTCAAAGATGGCTGCTGTCACGTGGAATTGTCTGCCACCACATTTCAAAGGTATCTAGCTAAAGAGGGTAGCACGATGCTCAAAGATGGCTACTGTCAAAAAGCATTTTTCAAATTAACCGCCACCACATTTCAAAGGTAAGTAGCTAAAGAGGGCAGCACTGTACTCTCTTGATTAAAGATGGCGGATGACCAAAAGCACGTGAGTTTGTTTCCAAAAAAGAGCACGTGGAATTTGCCTCCGCTACAAAGACGGCAGCACGGTCCTCTCTGGATTAAAGATGGCGGATAGCAAATGCACGTGAGTTTGTAAAGCACTTCGACTTTGCCGCCACCACATAGAGTGCAGCACGGCGCTCTCTTGATTAAAGATGGCCGATGACAGCTGTCAAATTAGCACGTGGATTTGTTTGCCGATTCAAATCTCGCGCTAGTGAGGTTAAGTTGGTACCACTAAGGTTTAGGTCCGTCAAGATGGCTGCACTGAGGTTTGCGATACGTTGTTGTCTGTCAAAAAGCACGTGGCTGTCAAAAAACACGTGGATTTGTTTATCTATTCAAATCTCGCGCTAGTTAGGTTAAGTTGGTACTACTGAGGTTTAGGCCCGTCAAGATGGCAGCAGTAAGGTTAGCGATGCGTTGTTGTCTGTCAAAAAGCACGTGGCTGTCAAAAAACACGTGGATTTATTTACCGATTCAAATCTCGTGCTAGTAAGGTTAAGTTGGTACCACTGAGGTTTAGGCCCGTCAAGATGGCAGCAGTGAGGTTAGCGATGCGTTGTTGTCTATGATAGCTGTCAAAAAGCACGTGGCTTTGTTAACAAATTCAAATCTCGCGCCAAAATTCAATTTTCCAACCAAAATTTAAATTTCCCGCCAAAATTCAAATTTCCCGCGGGAGGCGGAGGCCTCTGCCGGAGGAGGAGGTGGCCGCCGAATCCCTGTATTATACTACTAGCGACATTTCTACTCTGTAAAATGTGACCTGTACTAAATCTGTACCTGATAAGGAAAATTTTTGATGTCGGCTGAAGATCCTCCAACGATCCTACCGTCCAGGCGAGGGCGAGGAGGAAGTGCACTTCCTGAAACGTACGATATTGACATTTTTGTAAGTCTCAAAGTTTTGAGACGGAAGCAGGTTGTTTGATCAATATTGGGCCGATTGCAGAAATGGTATTGCAAATGCCCCATTGCAAATATTTTATTTATCACTTAGACCCTGTCCAAAACCGATATTTAAACACTGCCGACAACACTGTTTAACCTGAAATTTTAGGATGAAGGACAATTAGAGGTATGAAATGTCGTATGGCTTTCTTTTAGTGCCGGGATATCCCAGGACGGGTTCGGCTAGCCTGGTGCAGGTCTTTCTATTTGACACCCGTAGGCGACCTGCGCGTCGTGATGAGGATGAAATGATGTTGAATACCACACATTCACCCAGCCCCCGCGCCATAGGAATACTAACCAATTAAATGTTTAAAATCTCCGTCCCGGCGGGAATCGAACCCGGGACCCTCTGAACCGAAGGCTAGTACGCTGACCGTTCAGCCAACGAGTCGGACACAATTAGAGGTGATGCACCATGAATCATATGACACGGGACCAAGGGCGCCCATACCTGGGGGCAAGGTGTGGCCGCTACCTCCCCCCCCCCCCCCTAGCTCTCAATGAAAGGCAAAAATCTAGTCGATTCAGGTGTTTTACTTTCAAGAAAATGATTTAATAGTCAGTATTACGTAGAAGTGGTAGTACCGTTCCCCACCAACAGGCAGGGGATACCGTGGGTTATTCTACCACAGAATAAAAGTCGCCATTGATCTTCCAAAATATTAAAAATACTACGTACCCAAATGTCTGCCCCCCCCCCCCCCCACTACAAACTGTCATATGGGCGCTGATGCACGGAACAGTCCGGTAACTGTCGACTTGATTACAATTCTTGGCAACCGATACATTTTATTATATTTTTTATAATTTCCCTGGAATTATAGGTCAGTTCGACTACATCCATATCAGAATAACTTGTCCCGATCGTCATAGGGCTGTCACATACCCATCCCCCTGTGGGGGGGGGGGGTAGAATAACACACACAATATCCCCTGCCTGTCGTAAGAGGCGATTAAAAGGAGCCCCAGTGGTTCTGAACATTCGAGCGCGGGTTGGCGACCACGGGGCCCTTAGCTGAGTCCTGGAATTGTTTCCACTTACTATACTGAGAGTCAACTTAAGACCTTAGCGGTCCCTTTGATGTTAGTCAGACTTCTGGTCGGTGAAAAGGCTTCCGCAGCGCCAAATAGTTCCCTAGGTTTGTTACTTGTTCCTGAAGTCAGGAGCTTCCTTCAATTTGGTTAGATATTCTGGTGAACTGACTTGATGAATTAAAATTTTGCCCTGTATAAATATGGAAAATATATCACAGGTTGTATGTTATTCGGGTTCGTTACCATCTCTTATATTTCATACGTAGATGGCTGTGAATAGTTATTGTTCTCAGTGGTGTATGTAGCAAAATAATAATAATTTAATATGATATTGATATCTTATTGCACTGTGTACTTAGTAAGTTTGTTCGAGTTCATTCCACTGTTGATAAGTTCGCATAATAGGTGGGACGTTGAAGATGGATCCAAGGAAACTGTTAGCAATACTGGCTGCAACAGCGTGTTCACTGTTCAGTATTAATAATGGCTGCCAGCTGTGAGCAAGACGTGTGTGATGCTATGACGCTTGAGTTCCCTGTGAAATACTTTAAAGCTAACAAAAGTAGAGGAAAATAAAGTAGAAAATCTAAACCAAATTGTTTTAAACGTTTACAGTAGCCTACGAGATTAGAATCCACTGTGGACTGTGGAAGACGTGAAAAAGTCCGCGCAGCTGATCGGCGTTTCTGTGTACAGTGTTTACGCCGCTCGCTTGGAATGGAAAATCCAAGTCTCCAGGGATAGAACGATGTGTCAGCTCAGCACTCGCCGTAAATAAAACAAGAAGGGCCTTAACACGGTATGGGAATAGGATCTTTGGCGTATTCGATGATGATAATAATAATAATAATAATAATAATAATAATAATAATAATAATAATAATAATAATAATAATAATAATAATAATAATAATGTGTACTTTACTTTATATTCGCAACCGCCCTCTACCTACAGAAATGTTGTCATGAGAGGATCATGAGTTCGTTTTTACCTTCCGAATGACGAGACTACAATATTTACAACATTCCTGGAAGCATTGTATTTTGCAATCCCACTCACCGGTGGGTTTTTCAGCTTTTTTAACTATGAGAAACTGCCACTGACAGTCGTTGCACGAGAGCGGAATCGTATACGTATGTATCGCATTATGAAACAAAAATAATTCTTGTTTCTCTTGCCTCGGAATTCGTCAGTAATCTGTAGGTTTTACATGGTCAATAAAGGAATAAATAGGTATGGTACGTAATCAAAGTACAGCTATGTGAAAGGCAGTGATTTCGTTTGATGCTTCACTATTTCAGAATGAAGTACTGTACTTGTCAGATGGACGCACGACGTTAATGATAAGCTGGTTGTGGCGGAGATGGAGAACCAAGACGAGACGGGTAGGGGGAACAGGGGACGTGCTCACATGCGGAAGGATACTTTTCCTAAGCTCTTAACTTGAATTTCAGTATAGTGCCAGGCTCCTCACTTTCATCTATCCTATCCGACCTCCCTTGGTCAACTCTTGTTCTTTTCCGACCCGACGGTATTAGAGTACCCGAGACCTACCTGTAGAGAGTATTTCATTTTCACGCCCTCGTGTCCCTTGTCTTTCTTTGGCCGATACCTTCATTTTTCGAAGTGTCAGATCCCTTCCATTTTTTCTCTCTGATTAGTGTTATACAGAGGATGGTTGCCTAGTTGTACTTCCTCTTAAAACAATAATCACCACCACCACTGTCACATACGCATACGCAAGTAAACACACATAATACGGACACTAAAAGGAAGGTTGTGTACTGTAATGTGTGAGGGGTTTTCGTTTGTTGTTTTCTTGTTTTGCGGATAATCGTCGCGCTAATTCAGATAAGTTTACAGAAATTATGAAATAGGAGAAGTCAAGGACTGTGACAGAAGGGCTGTGGCCATAATAACAACCCCAGTATTTACCTGATTTAAAAATGGGGGACGACAACTGACTAACATTTGGCGCATGCACCGACGAATATCATTGGTTGCGACAAGCAAAGAGTTGCATGGAAGGTACTTCCATTTCCATTTTCGAACCGATATTGAAACTTTAAACGACGTTTAGCTAAACACCGGATAAACATTGTTCATGCAATGGAAGATCGTGATCGACTTAGACGTTGTTTAAGTAAACGTTGTCCAAGGCTTAAAACTAGTCATCGCTTCTGCAATCGGCCAAATAAAACTAGTATGGAAGAGTGGATAAATAATGATTCAAATATATAACAAAGTAGAATTACAAACTGATATGTATTTCTGTCTTATTTATATAGCATATCTTCATTGTGAAATATTATCGATGTGTCGATAAACTTCTGTTGTATCTGTGTTTACCATTAAGTCAATGAAACGTTCCAAGGACTGAACAGTTTCAATTTGTTATTTTACACATCGAAATGTATATTCTATGGAAACTTAAAATATGTCACCTGTTAAGATCCACAGAAATGTGTAGACTTATGGCAAATATTAATTTATAATTCTTTAAAAGTTTCGAGTGTTACTTCCTAAACATCCTTTCAATTATTAACAGACTCCACGGTGTACGGACTTTTTCCCCTAAATATTTCTGTTAAATGTTCCGGAAGACGATGACATGGGGTTGTCGCTCTTAAAGTTCCAAATGCTACAGAACTCAAGTGGGATCAATCCATTAAACTTGGGTTCGAACGTTGCCGTATAACCGAATGCACCACTGAATAACAAATTAACTTTATTGGTTCTACGTTCAACGAGCTACTTTCACGGCTTTTGAAACTGGATGGTTCCGCACATTTAAATACTGAGCTGGGAAACAAACTCTACAAAATAAGCTCAGAAAACTTTCTATTTACTATCGAGACACTCAATGCGGCACCGCTGAAAATTTTGTTCAATAGCTACCACGTAAACATAGAAAAATATCTTGAATGAATTAATATCTCTTGTAATTTCATAGTTGGAAAGTGTTGGGACAGTGACTTTCTTGTGTTTATTTCTATAACTGTTCTTATTGTATTTTATTGTTGTGGTATTTGAATTACTGAAGTAGTGCTCATGTGTCCCGCCCAGGTGCTCTGTGGGACACCCTTAACAGTATGATGAAAGAACTGTTGGACTTGTCAATCAATCAATACTGATCTGCATTTAGGGCAGTGACAGATTCCCTATCTGTTGTTTTCCTAGCCTTTTCCTAAATACTTTTAAAAAAGGAAAAAATTGTTTAATAGCGGCCCAGTCCCTTCTCAGCACCAGTTACGTTCTTATTTTCCCTTGAACTTTCCTCCTCAGCGTAGCTTGTGGGACATTAAAGGTCTTGGATGCAAGATACCAGCACATTTCCTCTTTTTTTTAACGGCATTCATGGATTTCTCCGTATTTGTTTTATCGCATGATTGTCGAGTACTACTTATCTTGTAACTCCCAACCATTATCTCTGCAAAATAATAATAATAATAATAATAATAATAATAATAATAATAATAATAATAATGATAACGGGTTGACGATCACAAATTTCCCAAACCTCAAAATGTTAAGCAACAAACACCACTACCACCAACAACAACAATCGTGATGTTAGTCCTATTTGTCCAATTACCAATGGTTTTAACAGTGTAAAGGAGGAAAATGAAATTAATCTTTGCACAGTATGTCATTTTACCAACATTGTTAACCTCAAACACATCACAGCAATACTCACAAACGCCTGGTGTGAGGGGATATGTAAATAACCCAAAATAATCAGAACGAATGCTTTTAGTTACCCTATATGTAAACAATTTGTTACGCTATTTGAAATAAACACATTTGTCTTGGCGACAATGGTGCTGCTGTGTTTCGCTTATGGCGCTGGGAGCAACGATGTAAATATAGATAATAAATTAGTATTAATTGTCTTCCGCATATGTTTTACATCATGACTTCATGAGCTACCAGAGAGATGTTGTTTTACCAGCAAACAAGCAGAAAATAGCGTACCCTTTTCAAGATTCACCAGCCTTCTTCCTTAAAACGTGTACCTTAACATTAATGAAATTCTACCCTGTTCAGTCTGCTAACAACTGTTTTTGTTTTAATTTTACCCGGGAAAGGGTTGCGCTAATGAGCCAGATTCTAGTGGTTCTAACTCTGACATTTAAGTTTTATTAAATGCCATCTTCATGTTAAGAGATCCGATTCTACAAAACTTAAGTAACACAGAACGGAAGCGTGTAATCAAACACCTGACCTAGATGAATAGAACGAGGAGTATTTCTAACTCCAGATTATTACTGAGTTTCTTGAGATTCGATTTCCTCTTTTGTTCCGGTAACCACTTACCCAGACAGGACGCCACCAGGCACAGGAGAACTACAGCCTTCAACATTGTGTTAGTGTTTGATACTTCACTGAAGTGTCAACTACACACAACCTTTTATACCTGTCTCCTCTCCCTGTACTGAACAACCCTGGATTTTCCCATTGTTTTTTCGAATTTGTAATGCTGATAAGTTATCTGGCCTATGACTTATAATGAAATTCGTGACCTCAAACAATTACGCAATGTTCTGTGTTATCATATTAGTACTTGATTACCTGATAGTCGTGCACGTGAGTGCTGAACAAGGACTTGCAGCCCAAGTTAATTCATGATAATCATTCTAATGAAAACTTCAAGTTTGTGTCTCGGTTTAAGTTAAATTAACCACGCAGTGCAATGTACTCACAACCAAAAAACCTTTCTGATCTAAATTGTTAATTTTGCCGTAGAGGTTGAAGTAAAGTCAGGTCAAATTGCACGCTCATTTTCGTGTCAATTCCAACTTGAAGGAACTTGTAATTCCAATCGACAACTCGGTTAAGGTTAAAAATAATATAGACCCTATTTCTTTTAAAACGGCCGTAGCCGTGTTGAAACACCGGATCCCGTGAGATCTCCGAAGTTAAGCAACATTGGGCGTGGTCAGGAGTTGGATGGGTTGCCACGCGCTGTTGGTGGGGGGTAAGGGAATGGAGGAGCGGAAAGGAACTGGTCACCCTACCGCACGTAAACTCCGGCTGAGGAACACCTCTGCGGAGGTTCGGACCTGCCTTCGAGCAGAATAACACTTACCTACCTACCTATTCCTTTAAAAGTTGCAATATTCGAGAACATAATTGGAAACGCCCCAACGGCGTCAATATTTGGAAACAGAGACCTGATCATTGGAAGGTTTGAAGAATGGCAACCTGGGCAAAGTAGATCGATAATGACCTCACAAACCGAAGTCTTAAAATTCTGGAAGACAGACATCCCTTAGCCGCCAGGTCTGGAAAATCGTTTTACGTTACGTTCGTGATGCAACGGCATCCTCAGCAGCGCAGTGGCTTTGAGGAGAAACTCGTACAATCGTTAGCTAAGGAAGAAGAAGAAGAAGAAGAAGAAGAAGAAGAGCGGCGCTTGGGGTTACCCTCATCATTTCTAAACCCCTATATGGGTGAGTTTTCTTGGTAGCCTGTCCTTAAATAGTCTCTGTATGGGTATATTGGTAATTGCATATGCTTACGAACGCCTTACTACAACCCCTAAATACCCTAATAACCATGTGGAGAGTCCTGTGCCCTTTATTTACAATCCCATTTACAGTAAATATGATCACCCCAATGAAGATCTTTCCTTATAATAACACCCAGGTACTTACAGTGATCCTCATAAGAAACTCCCTATGAGTGGGGGCGGTAGAATAACACCCACGGTATCCCCTGATTGTCGTAAGAGGCGACTAAAAGGGGACCCAGAGGCTCTGAACTTGGGAGAGTGGATTGGCGACCACGGGGCACTTAGTTCAGTCCTGGCATCGCTTCCACTTACTTGTGCCAAGGCCGCACTAGATAGACAGGCCACAAGGCTCGGACCGTGACGTCACGCTAGTGGCTGGCGTTCAGCATGGCAGTGTAGGGCCCGCTCTCACTTTCACCATGATATTGTTCATTTATTCAACCTTAACGATAAAATTGAACACTCCTTCAATTGTGGCTTTACTTAGGCTTGTATACTACACGAGTTTTATGCGGGGAGAAAACTGGAAGGGCAGTACATGTACATTTCTTTACGTAAAATTATGATGACATCTGTCACTTGTAACTCAACACGGTATCTTTAAAAGATTAGAACGCATAATACGTATACAAAAAGTTTTAATGTTACTAGGAAAATGCATGATGGCAATTCACAACAATAGTCTGAAACCGTTCTTAGAAATTAAGCTGCAACTTAAAACTTACCTAAGAATTCCTAAGGTTTCAGTTTGTACATTTTTATTTTCCTGAGGATTTCTTCTTCTCAGCGATGAGTTTATCTACGGTAACTTTTCTATTGTTATTCAATAATATATTACAAAAGATGTATATACATCTGTGAACGAAATGTTTAAAACTATTTACTTAATTACTGCATGTTTAAACATTTTCGTTTTCCAGAACATTGTTGACAAGCGAAGTCAGAATTTTTCTCTGAGAATCCTCATGTAAAAACATTAGTATACAGGTTTACATTTTGTAGCTCTAAAAGAGTCTGGTACAACACAGGGCAGGAGCAAGCCAAGGCCGCACTAGATAGACTCAGACATTTTTTTTGTCTGACTCAGAGTTGTCAAAGTCAGGATATGTTGTCAGCTTGATGAAGCCAGTTATTTATTAAGATTTTAAATAAATGACCATTATCAAACAATTTTGTGTGTGTGTGTTTCGTCAAATGGATTTTGAAAAGTGGTTTGTAAATTGCTTTTGCACAGCTTTTCAAACATTTTCCTGTTATTATTAGAAATTATGCATGCTACCTTATAAGCTATAGGACTATCTGTTAATACTTTAAAGACTTGCAAAGTTAGTTCTTTTAAGAAATGTCACATTAGTTTCTTACATGGAAACAAATCAACAACGTCTTTATTTTTTTAAAGACTGGATGACAACATAAAAGTTTGTGCAGTTGTAGCTAATGTAGTGTTATTTTCTCCGCTTTTACTACTAAAAGCAACTCCCTCTACCTTTCCTCCTAGCGGGCGATCTGGCCGTGCGGTTAGGGTCGTGCGGCTGTGAACGTGCATCGGGAGATAGTGGGTTCGAATCCCACTGTCGGCAGCCCTGAAGAAGGTTTTCCGTAGTTTCCCATTTTCACACCAGGCAAATGCTGGGGCTGTACCTTAATTAAGGCCACGTCCGCTTCCTTCCAGCTGTTATGCCTCTCCTATCCCATCGTCGCCATAAGACCTATCTGTGTCCGTGCGACGTAAAGCCACTAGCAAAAACAAAAATAAAACCTTTCGTCCTTTATAGTTCAGCTCACGTTTTATGTAGACTCCATTCAACAAGTTACAAAATATTTCATGCTCCTTTAACAATTTTAGTTTCTTTTTTCAAGTAATTCCAATGTGAATCATCAATACCCGAATTTCCCGTGCCTAGTTTTGCAGTAAAAGACTGTGAATAACCAAGTGGGGCATTGTAAGGAACGTTGACTGTCTTATCTTCTTTTACGCGCCAGGAAATGCGAAAAATATTGAAGTGAACCATGTTATTAGAATACAGGAGTAAGATACTTTATTTGCAAAGGCTATATTTAACTGTTCCTTAAAAAAATTATAATTGATCAGTAATGATACACTCATTAACTTCACTTTCAATTTCATCGATTATTTTGTGTACAGATTCTATTTTGTCGTGGGCAGTCACTTTTGAGTTACGAGAAGGTCTAAACAGGAAGTTATAAATACTTTTCTAATTTGACCATTTTAATATCTTGCCCCCATCACCTAATGCACGTATATCAGGGTTATAACTCATGAAAATATCATGTTTAATGGATTTAAAATCAAGAGCCTCGTTTAATGTTAAGGAAGTACCAATTTTCGGAATATTTTCCTCAGTCACATACATTTTGAAAATACAGTCTTTGGCTGTTAAAGTTGACGGAAACTTTGTCCAAATCTAATTTGCGTTTAATACTGAAATTACCCTGAACGTCGTCGAAGTCCTTGATCCTGTCATATTCTTCCTCAGCTTTCTTTCTTTCCTTCCTCTTCCCGTTTTTCAATTTCTTCTTGTCTTTGAATAGGATTCTTGCTCGTTGTCGGAAGATTTTTTATACAGATAGGCAGGCACATTTTAAAACTTAGGAACAGCATCGTTTGAGAGTTTTAAATGGTTAGGTTTTACAGTTAAAAGAGACTCATCAGGTCTTTTAACGGAATCGTCCCTAATTACGAAACTTCGTCGAAGTGTTTTATGCACACAACTGAGCTTGCTGAAGGGATGAATTCGGTTCGATGGATAGCTATGATCCACTTTTGTTTCCGAAACACGCCAGTAGGAAATTTAAACACTGAAATATTAGGCTGTTTTGAACTGTAGTTGATTCTACAACCAGGTATACAACACGACGTGGCCATAATTCACAATATCCACACACGTTTAAATCATTCAACACCATCGATAGCCTCACTGCTGCGAGGTTCAGATCAGCCTACAAGTCACTGGCGAGAAGTGAAGCGGCTGGCGACTAGTGTGACGTAGCGCCCGAAGTGGAGGGGGAGCCTTATGGCCTGTATATCTAGTTGGCCTTGCTTGTGCCAGGCTCCTCAGTTTCCTCTATCCTAGCCGACCTCCCTTGGTCAACTCTTGTTCCTTTCCGACTGCTGACGGTATTAGAGCACTCGAGGCCTAGGGAGACTTTCAGTTTCATGCCCTTCGTGACCCTTGTCTTCCTTGGCCGATACCTACATTTTTCGAAGTGACGGATCCCTTCCATTTTTTCTCTCTGATCAGTGTTATGTAGAGGATTGTAACTTACTTGTACTTCATCTTAAAACAATAATCACTATCACCACTCCCCATACGGAACTTTCACCGCTTCAACGCAGTAATTAAAACTGAGAGAACTTTTCCTATTTCTGAAACTCACAACCTAACTTTTAACCCCGTTTATCATAATACCATTCTTCCTGTCCATCTCACAACATTGTGGAGGTCTTTTGCAGTTGTTCGCAATGTTGTAACTTACTTATTACTCTGTACAAAATAACATCATCCGCAAATAGCCTTATCTCTGATTCCAATCCTTTACTCATATCATTTACTGTATATGTACGGTATATACGTCCGACTCGTTGGCTGAACGGTCAGCGTACTGGCCTTCGGTTCAGAGGGTCCCAGATTCGATTCCCGGCCGGGTCGGGGATTTTAACCTTAATTGGTTAATTCCAATGGCACAGGGGCTGGGTGTATGTGTTGTCTTCATCATCATTTCATCCTCATCACGACGCGCAGGTCGCCTACTGGCGTCAAATAGAAAGACCTGCACCTGGCGAGCCGAACCCGTCCTGGGATATCCCAGCACTAAAAGCCACACGACACTTAATTTTTACGGTATATACAGTATATAAGAAAACATAAAGATCCAATAATACTGCCTTGAGGAATTCCCATCTTAATTATTACAGGATCAGGTAATGCTTCACCTACTCTAATTCTCTAAGTTCTATTTTCTACAAATATTAGCCACCCATACTTACAGACGTTTACTTAATCACTTATGCTCTTATCAAAGAAATGTGTTGTTGTTGTTTGAGTCATCAGTCCATAGACTGGTTTGATGCAGCTCTCCATGCCACCCTATCCTGTGCTAACCTTTTCATTTCTACGTAGCTATTGCAACCTACATCTGCTCTAATCTGTTTGTCATATTCATACCTTGGTCTACCCCTACCGTTCTTGCCACCTACACTTCCTTCAAAAACCAACTGAACAAGTCCTGGGTGTCTTAAGATGTGTCCTATCATTCTATCTCTTCTTCTCGTCAAATTTAGCCAAATCGATCTCCTCTCACCAATTCGATTCAGTATCTCTTCATTCGTGATTCGATCTATCCATCTCACCTTCAGCATTCTTCTGTAACACCACATTTCAAAAGCTTCTATTCTCTTTCTTTCTGAGCTAGTTATCGTCCATGTTTCACTTCCATACAATGCCACGCTCCACACAAAAGTCTTCAAAAACATCTTTCTAATTCCGATATCAATGTTTGAAGTGAGCAAATTTCTTTTCTTAAGAAAGCTCTTCCTTGCTTGTGCTAGTCTGCATTTTATGTCCTCCTTACTTCTGCCATCGTTGGTTATTTTACTACCCAAATAACAATATTCATCTACTTCCTTTAAGACTTCGTTTCCTAATCTAATATTCCCTACATCACCTGCCTTCGTTCGACTGCACTCCATTACTTTTGTTTTGGACTTATTTATTTTCATCTTGTACTCCTTACCTAAGACTTCATCCATACCATTCAGCAACTTCTCAAGATCTTCTGCAGTCTCAGATAAAATAACAATATCATCGGCAAATCTCAAGGTTTTGATTTCCTCTCCTTGGACTGTGATTCCCTTTCCAAATTTCTCTTTGATTTCCTTTACTGCCTGTTCTATGTAAACATTGAAAAGGAGAGGGGACAAACTGCAGCCTTGCCTCACTCCTTTCTGAATTGCTGCTTCTTTTTCAAAGCCCTCGATTCTTATCACTGCAGACTGATTTTTATACAGGTTGTAGATAATTCTTCGTTCTCGGTATCTGATCCCTATCATCTTCAGAATCATAAATAGCCTGGTCCAATCAACATTATCGAATGCCTTTTCTAGATCTACGAATGCCATGTACGTGGGCTTGTCCTTCTTGATTCGATCCTCTAAGATCAGACGTAAAGTCAGGATTGCTTCACGTGTTCCTACATTTCTTCTGAAGCCAAATTGATCTTCCCCCAACTCAGCTTCAACTTGTTTTTCCATTCTTCTGTAAATAATACGTGTTAAAATTTTGCAGGCATGAGATACTAAACTAATAGTGCGGTAGTTTTCACACCTGTCAGCACCGGCTTTCTTGGGAATAGGTATAACAACATTCTGCTGAAAATCGGATGGGACTTCTCCTGTCTCGTACATCTTGCACACTAAACGAAATAACTTTACCATGCTGGTTTCTCCTAAGGCAGTCAGTAATTCAGCGGGAATATCATCAATTCCAGGTGCCTTGTTCCTATTTAGGTCACTCACAGCTCTGTCAAACTCTGACCTCAAAATTGGGTCTCCCATTTCATCAGCATCAACAGCCTCTTCATGTTCCAAAACGAAATTATCTACATCGTTACCTTGATACAACTGTTGGATATGCTCCTGCCATCTTTCTGCTTTGTCTTCTTTCCCTAGAAGTGGCTTTCCATCTGAGCTCTTAATATTCATGCACCTAGATTTTCTTTCTCCAAAGGTTTCCTTGATTTTCCTGTATGCAGCATCTACCTTTCCCAGGACCATACAGCCTTCGACATCCTTGCACTTTTCCTTCAGCCATTCTTCCTTAGCTACCTTGCACTTTCTATCCACTTCATTCTTTAATCGCCTGTATTCTTTTCTGCCCTCTTCATTTCTAGCATTCTTGTATTTTCGTCGTTCATCAATCAGGTCTAGTATCTCCTGAGTTATCCACTGATTCTTAGTTGATCTTTTCTTCCTTCCTAACATTTCTTCAGCAGCCCTACTGACTTCATTTTTCATGACTCTCCACTCTTCCTCTACTGTGTTTCCTTCGGCCTTTTCATTTAGTCCTTGTGCAACATGTTCCTTGAAACAATCCATCACACTCTTTTCTTTCAACTTGTCTAGATCCCATCTTTTTGCATTCTTTCCTTTTTTCAATTTCTTCAATTTCAGATGGCATTTCATGACCAACAAGTTGTGGTCAGAGTCCACGTCTGCTCCTGGGAAAGTTTTGCAATCCAACACCTGGTTTCTGAATCTCTGCCTAATCATAATGAAGTCTATTTGATACCTTCCAGTGTCTCCAGGTCTCGTCCACGTATACAGCCGTCGTTTGTGGTGTTTGAACAAAGTATTGGCGAGGACTAAATTATGGTCAGTGCAGAATTCAACCAGCCGACTTCCTCTTTCGTTTCTTTGTCCCAATCCAAATTCTCCTACTGTGCTACCTTCTCTTCCTTGGCCTACCACTGCGTTCCAGTCTCCCATCACAATTAGATTCTCGTCACCTTTGACATATTGTATTAAATCTTCTATCTCCTCATATATTCTTTCAATTTCTTCATCATCCGCTGAACTAGTAGGCATATAGACCTGCACTATTGTGGTGGGCATTGGTTTGGTGTCTATCTTGGCGACAATAATTCTTTCACTATGCTGGTCGTAGTAGCTTATCCGCTGCCCTATTTTCTTATTCATTATCAAACCAACTCCTGCATTACCCCTGTTTGATTTCGTGTTGATAATTCGGTAGTCGCCTGACCAAAAATCCTGTTCTTCCTGCCAACGTACTTCACTTATACCAACTACATCTAACTTTAGCCTATCCATCTCCCTTTTCAGATTCTCTAACCTACCACAACGATTCAAACTTCTAACATTCCACGCTCCGACTCGCAGAATGTCAGTATCCCTCTTCCTGATGATCGCCCCCTCTCGTGTAGTCCCCACCCGGAGATCCGAATGGGGGACTAGTTTACCTCCGGAATATTTTACCCGGGAGGAAGCCATCATCAGTACATCATTCATACAGAGAGAGCTGCATGTCCTCGGGAGGTGGTTACGGCTGTAGTTTCCCGTTGCTTTCAGCCGTGTAGCAGTATCAACACAGCTAAGCCATGTTGAGTATTATTACAAGGCCGTATCAGTCAATCATCTAGACTGCCGCCCTTGCAACTACCGAAAGGCTGCTACCCCCCTTTCGATGAACCATTCGTTAGTCTGGTCTCTCAACAGATACCCATCCGATATGGTTGCACCTGCGGCTCGGCTATCTGCATCATTGGGACACGCAAGCCTCCCCACCGCGGCAAGGTCACATGGTTCGCAGAGGAGGCAAAGAAATGTAACCATTTTTATTCCTTTCACGTTAATTACGTTTCCACTAACACAGATTTCATGGATTTATTAATCCATTCTCATTAAAAATACAATCCGTTTCCACCAGGAAGTGGCACGTATTTTCTATGCCACACATAACTGATAAATGAATGCCGTCAATACTATCCCGTAATTAGTTGGAGGCACATTGCGAGGCCACAACTATAGTTCTCGGACCCATACGCGGCGCTTCATGGTGCCGTATGAACCTCGTGTGTAATATTTTAAAAGACACAATTATTATCGAAACATACGAGGGTGAATCAAAAAGTTACTTACAAGTAGATGTTTTTGAGGGGTTCTGTTGCAACCTCAACCTCCGGCTCTCGGTAGAGACCTCCACCGCATTGACGTCTGGCAAGGTCATTGCTATGCTTTTTACGCGTAAGAGTGCAAGCCTAACCTCAGAGCCGCTATCTTGGAGGAGCTTGCCTCAATTCTACGGCCAGATGCCCTTCCCGACGCTATCTTCAGTAGTAGGGCGATGAGTATTCTCGAGCCGTTATTTTGAGTAGTAGGGCAATTGAGGTTCGCATAAGTAAATACATGGAGGATTCTAACTACACAGAGCCGTAGTTTTACGCCAAGATGCCCTTCCTGACGTTAATTGCACAAGATGGCCGCTATACACAGCTTATTTTAAGAGACGCTTGGGGGCACTTGCGCAAGATGGCGGCTATCAAATTGCACAAGATGGCAACTATACAAAGCTCCTTATGAGACACCTTAGGGGCGCTCGCGCAAGATGGCTGCTATACATAGGCTCTTATGAGACGGCCTAGGGACGCTTGCGCAAGATGGCGGCTATCTAATTGCACAAGATGGCGACTGTACACACCTTATGAGACGGCTTAGGGGCGCTGGCGCAATATGGCGGCTATACACAGCTTTTTATAGAGAATGATGCCGGCCATGGGTGATTGCGCAAGATGGCGGCTGCTCTTATGAGACGGCTTAGGGGCGCTCGCGCAAGATGGCGGCTATACAGGGCTTCTTATAGAGAAAGATGCCGGCCATGGGCGATTGCACAAGATGGCAGCTATACAAAGGCGTCTATGGAGAAAGCTAGCTTAGAGGCTACTGCTCAAGATGGCGGCTTCTCTTACGAGACGTCTTAAAGGCGCTTGCGCAAGATGGAAGCTATACACAGGCTATTATGAGACTAACTCCTAGAACCTGGGTCAGAGGTTGCTGTACAAGATGGCGGCTGCTCTTAAGAGACGGCTTAAGGGTGTTTGAGCAAGATGGCGGCTATATATAGGTTCTTATGGAGAAAATGACGGCTATGGGCGACTGCGTAAGATGGCGGCTATACATAGGATCTTATGGAGAAAGATGCTGGCCATGGGCGATTACGCAAGATGGCGGCTAGTCATAGGCTCTTATGGAGAAAGATGCCGGCCAAGGGCGATTGTACAAGATGGCGGCTACACATGGGCTCCTATAGAGAAAGATTACGGATATGGGCGATTGCGCAAGATAGCGACTATAAATAGGTTATTATGGAGAAAGTTGCCGGCCATGGGCGATTGCACAAGATGGCGGCTATACACAGGCGTATATGGAGAAAGCTAGCTTAGAGCCTACTGCGCAAGATGGCGGCTGCTCTTACGAAACGTCTTAAAGGCGCTTGCGCAAGATGGAAGCTATACACAGGCTATTATGAGACTAACTCCTTGAACCTGGGTCAGAGGTTGCTGTACAAGATGGCTTCTGCTTTTAGGAGATGGCTTAAGGGTGGTTACGCAAGATGGCGCCTATACACGGGTTCTTATGAGACTAACTCCTAGATCTTGGGTCAGAGGTTACTGTTCAAGATGGCGGCTGCTCTTAGGAGACGGCTTAAGGGCGCTTGCGAAGATGGCGGCTAAAAAAGACTCTAATGGAGAAAGCTAGCCCAGGGGCTACTGCACAAAATGGCGGCTGTGCATAGACTTTACGGCCTCTTCATCCTCCGAAGGGACACAGCCGCCCTTCTCCTCTTTCTTAGAACAAAATGGCAAAAGTGCAAAAGGGCACCTCCTAGCAAAAAGGCAAATGGGAAAAAGAACACATCCTCCTCATCTGTAGGGCAAAAGCGCGAAAGGGCTACTCTTCCTGGCAAAAGGGCAAAATGGCTCCTTGGCTAAAGGACACCTCCTCCTAGCAAAAAGGCAAAAGGGATCCTCCTTATCTGTATGGGAAAAGAGCTCTTCCTCCTGACAAAGGTGCAAAAGGGCTCCTCTTCCTCGCAAAAGGGCTTCTCCTTCTGGCAAAAGTTAGAGCACATATGTCATGCTAAGATAACAGTGCACACATACGATCGTTGTACACTCCAGCGAAAGAAGTTTAGTACGATAGTCGATGCATGCATAATCGATATGTGATGTGTGCACGCTCTAGCGGTAGAAAATTAAAACTTACTGCTGCTACTTTCGCGAGATTTTTAAACATCGTTATTCTTACTGCTGCTATGTTCGCAAGATTTTTAAGCATAGCTATTCTTAGTGCTGCTCTTAACGACGTAGGCGCGGAATAAAATCTATGTGCTTTTTGACGAGTTCTTACCACGTTGGCGTGGATTTTGAACTTTGGGTGCTGACGCAGCATACCACACGACCGTGATGTCACGACCACGTGCTCTTGTTTGTAAACAAAGCCACGTGCTTAGCCACGTGCTTTTTGACAGCTGTCATCTTAATGGACCCTAACCTCACTTTTAAGGGCAATAGAGCATCGCTATCCTCACTGTTTCCACCTTCATAGCGCTAAACCTCATTGCTGCCACCTTATAAACGTCGTGGCGCGGAATTTAAAATCCATGTGCTTTTTGACACCTGTCTAAATAACAGCTGCCACCTTTAACCACGCGGGCGCGGAATTTGAAACAACAGAGCATCGCTAACCTCACTGTTGCCATCTTGACGGGGTTAAACCTCAGTGTTGCCACCTTTGTTATACGCTTTTTTTGTTAGTTTACTGTTAATCGTTAAGCTGTTCGCATCATCGAATTAAAGAGTAACAAGTGTCTAGTACATTTAAAGAGGAATCTGTTAGCAGAAAATAAAGTTCGTTATGGAGAAACCTATTTCTAGCTATGTTTGCAAAGAGTGTGGAAAAGCATTTTCCCGAAGCTATCACAAGAGACGTCATGAGATATCATGTAGGACAATTTTTCAATGCAAACATTGTAGAAGAGAGTTCAAGAACGCATACAATGCTCAACGTCACGAAGCCGCGTGTAATGTAGCTTCATCGAGAAGAAAATACAAAGAGCTCAACCGTAGTCCAGCAAACACTGATTAATTTTTTGAAAAGTACACCTCTGCGAGAGATTTTTAATTCTCCCTTGTTGTCTAGGCCTGCTACAAGTTCTGTTACTAAGCATACATTTCGAGATAAAGAGAAACAAGATCATGATTATGATAATAAAGATAAGGATGCTGATAAAAACAGTAATAAAGGAAAAGTAGAAGGAGAAGGAAAAGAAGATCTCAGTTTTTCATTGCCATTAGAGCTTTATGATTTTACTTCATTTTCTAAGCCTACTACACGTTCTATCGCCGTGCAAACATCTCAAGAAGAGGTGCAAATTGAAGTAGAAGAAAATGGCAACGTTTCATTGTTATCGAAAAAAGTACGAGGTGTGTTCAAAAAAGACCGAACTTTGTAAATTGCTCGCAAACCGCAACATTGAGCGAGTTGTGACTGTGGCGGGGCCTAGCGGCAACTTCTGACAACAGACCGCTGCTTTCCGCATTCCATTGCCTGCATTATCAGTTGAGTTAGAGCCTCTGAAGTGATTGCGTGTGTCACATGTTCGTCGAATTCTATAATGAAACAGCTTGAAGAACAACGCGTGTGCGTGAAGTTCTGCTTCAAAGTTGGGAAAACGTTTGTGGAAACACTGGAGATGAGACGTGGGTGTACGGTTACGATGTCGAAACCAAAAGGCAATCATCACAGTGGGTGGGGAAAGGTTCTCCTCGACCGAAAAAAGCACGAATGAGTCGTTCAAACATCAAGGTGATGCTGATTGTGTTTTTTGATTGGAAAGGCATTGTCCATCACGAGAATGTTTTGACGCATTTGAGAGATGCTGTGCGCAGGAAGAAACCTGAACTGTGCGAAAACAAAATCCTGGATGTTGCACCATGACAATGCGCCAGCACATGCCTCTCTCTCGGTCCGCAGTTTCTGGCAAAACACCAAATTCCTGTTGTGCCCCATCCGCCCTATTCTCCCGACTTGGCTCCAGCAGACGTTTTCTTATTCCCCAAATTGAAAACCACCTTGAAAGGACATCGTTTCCAAGACATTGAAGAGATCAAGGAGAATGCGACGAGGCAACTTCGCGCCATCAAAGAAAGTGCATTCCAGGAAGCATTCCAAAAGTGGAAGAAACGTTGGCAACACGCTGTTGATAGTGCAGGGGACTATTTTGAAGGGGACAGTCTGTGAAATGATGTAAGCTACATAATAAAGTTTTTCTAACCACAGTTCCGTCTTTTTTGAACACACCTCGTATGTACCTGGAAACGCTACTGCTGAAGCTCGTATTACATTAAAACAAGTCCCAACACATCAACTGTCTGCATATAGGCTCAAAGTTCACACCAAGCCTCTGTTACCCTATGTAGACATAAGATACTGTAAAGACCCCAACGTACTCGTAAAACGTTTGCAACTGCTAAGAGCCTATCCAAATGCTGGTTACACAGCGTATAAAGCAGATATTTTTTAAATAGAGCAAGAGGTACGTCGTGTTAGTATTATTGGCTAATAGTTCTCTCTCGACAGTACAACAGCCTAAACACCTTCCTACATTCCCAGTGCTTACCCTCACCTAAGTCATCCTTCTGTAGTATATAGTCAATCGAGTGGCTATAATGGTATAGATCATTTTCCAGCATTCTCCCTTTCTTAGGGTGTTAATCCGCCTCTAGATGTAGAGCCGGTCTGAAGCCTGGATAAACAGAGGAGAGGCACCCTAGCCTTTTAGCACTTTATCGCTAGGAAGAAGGCGCGGTAATGAGGAGGAAGTGTCATTCCGTCCTTTTGCCCTTTTCTAGTCTTGTTACAACCACAGTAGACAATAAAATAACTTTAGTGTTTAAATTTATATTCATAAAATGTTTCAATCAGACAATTAGTGTTCTAAACACAAAAAAATATGTTGTAAGTGTCGGCATTCCGTCCTACTATGTCATAGTTTATGAGTCTGAGGGTTCAATTCGTAGAAGTAAATCCTTCGAGGTTACATCAATTCAAAACACCTGTCGACTTAAAAAGAGTGTCACGTAAGTTGTCGTCCCTAATATCAAGGTAAGTTAACAATATACATTTCCGATCCCTCTTACAGCTCATTTTATCTGCACAATAGTAGTGATTATTGATTTAAGAGGAAGTACACTTCTACTCTTCTAGCTTGAAAAGCAAAGTTTCAATCCTATGATTTTTATTGTGTTAAAACATGGGTTGAATCCATAATTTTTCTCATTAACACAATAAGATGTAGGACAAAGGTATCCCCTGCTAAGTAGTAAAATCATTTTATCTGCACAGTAGTATGATTTTTATTCTGTTACGGTAACTAAACAGATTTTTTTCTGTTGCATAGGTTCGAATCCCGAAAAATCCATCTCCATACGACAAAGATTATCCTCTGCCATGTAGTAACCAAAATAATTTTATCTGCAGCGATTAAGGAGAAGTATATCGGGTAGAGATATACAACATTTGCTAGCTGCAGTCGCTTAAGTGCGGCCAGTATCCAGTATTCGGGAGATAGTAGGTTCGAACGCCACTGTCGGCAGCCCTGAAAATTATTTTCCGTGGTTTCCCATTTTCATACCAGGCAAATGCTGGGTCTGCACCTTAATTAAGGCCACGGCAGCTTCCTTCCCACTCCTAGCCCTTTCCTGTCCCATCGTCGCCGTAAGACCTATCTGTGTCGATGCGACGTAAAACAACTGGAAAAAAACATTTGCAATTCTATGTGAGCGCGATGATTACATAGGAGTGAGGTTGTATCAACAGATAGATTAACCTTGTAATGTTTTGCGTTATAAGTTTTACTGTTCTGAACACTGATAGCCAACATGTTTCGTCTTGCTCTACAATCAGTTCTAGTGTGTGCTAATTGTAACTTTTCTTGACGATAGAAATATATAGCACAGTAGCGATAAAAGTTTTCTGTTTAATAGTCAACATGTTTTGTCTTGTCAATTCTATATTGTATATTTTTGCAGTTGAATTCTGTAACTAGATTGAACCTGTTTTGTATTATCTGACACAGCATTTGTTTATCCTACAATATTGTTGCATGCTGAAAACAGTATTACCTTCTCCTTACCACCTCCTCCTCATACCGCTTCCTCCTCAATCTTAACACTTATACGACGAGGACAACGCTACATAACGTAAGTATATTTGTTTGTAATGTAACGTTCAATTCAAGAAGGTGTCTGTCCGTTGGACGAGGGATTGAGCTAACCTCAATAACTGTAGGAAGGAGTCCTTTTGCCACGAGGAGCCCTTTTTCCAGTAGGAGAAGCCCTTATGCGAGGAAGAGGAGCCCCTTTGCCCTTTTGCCAGAAGGAAGAGCTCTTTTGCTATACAGGTAAGGAGGAGCCCTTTTGATAGAGGAGGTGCCTTTTGACAAGGAGCCCTTTCCCCCTTTTGCCAGGAAGAGTAGCCCTTTTGCCCTTCATATGAGGAGAAAGTACTATTTTTGCCCATTTGCCCTTTTGCTAGGAGCAGGTGCCCTTTTGCCGTTTTGCTCTACGGATGAGGAGGAGGGTGGCTGTGTCCTTTCGGAAGAGGAAGAGGCCATGAGAGCCTGTGTATAGCTGCCTTCTTGCGCAAGCGCCATTAAGCCGTCTCCTAAGAGCAGCCGCCATCTTGCACAGCAACCTCTACCCAGGTTCTAGGACTTAGTCTCATAAGAGCCTGTGTAAAGCCGCCAACTTGCGCAAGTCCCCTTAAGCCGTCTCATAAGAGCAGTCGCCATCTTGCGCAGTAACCTCTGAACTAGCTTTCTCAATATAAGCCTGTGTATAGCCGCCGTCTAGTGCAACCACCCATGGCCGGTAACTTTCTCCATAAGAGCCTATGCATAGCCGCTATCTTGTAAAATCGCCCACGGCCGTCATCTTCCTCTATAAGAGCCCATGTGTAGCCGCCATCTTGCGCAATCACCCATTGCCGTCATCTTTCTCCATTAGAGCCCATGTATAGCCGCCATCTTGTACAATCGCACATGGCTGGCATCTTTCTCTATAAGAAGCCGTGTATAGCCGCCATCTTGCGCAAGCACCCCTAGACCGTCTCATAAGAGCAGCCACCATCTTGCGCAGTAGCGTCTAAGCTAGCTTTCTCCATATAAGCCTGTGTATAGCCGCCATGTAGTGCAATCGCCCATGGCCGACATCTTTGTCCGTAAGAGCGTATGCATAATCGCCATCTTACGCAATCACCTATTGCCGTCATCTTTCTCCATTAAAGCCCATGTATAGCCGCCATCTTGTACAATCACCCATTGCCGTCATCTTTCTCCATTAGAGCCCATGTATAGCCGCCATCTTGTACAATCGCACATGGCCGGCATCTTTCTCTATTAGAAGCCGTGTATAGCCGCCATCTTGCGCAAACGCCCCTAGGCCACCACATATGAGCAGCCGCCATCTTGCGCTGTAGCCTCTAAGCTAGCTTTCTCCATATAAGCATGTGTATAGCCGCCATGTAGTGCAATCGCCCATGGCCGGCAACTTTCTCCATAAGAGCCTATGCATAGGCACCATCTTACGCAATCGCCCATGCCGGGCATCTTTCTATATAAGGAGCCGTGTATAGCCGCCATCTTGCGCAATCGCCCATGGCCGCTCATCTTTCTCCATAAGAGCCTATGTATAGCCACCATCTCGCTCATTCGCCCATGGCCGGCATCTTTCCCTATAAGAAGCCGTGTATGGGCGCCATCTTGCACAAGCACCCCTAGGCCGTGTCATAATAGCAGCTGCCATCTTGCGCAATCACCCATAGCCGTCATCTTTCTCTATAAGAGCCCATGTATAGCCGCCATCTTGCGCAATCACCCATGGCCTACAACTTTCTTTATAAGCAGCCGTGTATAGCCGCCATCTTGCGCAATCGCCTATAGCCGCGCATCTTTCCCCATAAGAGCCTATGTATAGCCACTATCTTGCGCAATCGCCCATGGCCGCCATCTTTCTCCATAAGAGCCTATGTATAGCCACCATCTTACGCAATTACCCATAGCCGTCATATTTCTCCATAGGAGCCCATGTATATCTGCCATCTTGTACAATCGCCCATGGCAGGCATCTTTCTCTATAAGAAGCCCTGTATAGCCGCCATTTTGGAAGGCGCCCCTACCCCGTCTCTTAAGAGCAGCCGTCATCTTGCGCAATCGCCCAGGACCGGCATCTTTCTCCATAAGAAGCCGTGTATATCCACCATCTTGCGCAAGCGCCCCCAAGCCGTCTCATAAGGAGCTGTGTACAGTCGTCATCTTGTTCAATTGGATAACCGCCATCTTGCACAAGCGCCCCTAGCCGCCTCTTAAAATAGCTGTGTACAGCCACCATATTGTGCAATTAGCGTCGGGAAGTGCATCTTGCCGTAAAACTACGGTCCTGTGTAGTTAGCCTCCTCTATGTAGTTATGTTAATCTCCATTGCCCTACCACTCAAAATAACGACTCGAGAATACTCATTGCCCTACTACTCAAGATAGCATCGGGAAGGGCATCTGGCCGTAAAACTTAGTTTAGTCCCCTCCAAGATAGCGGCTCTGAGGTTAATCTTGCTCTCTTTCGTGTAAAAAGTAAGGTTAAGCCCCTCCAAGGTAGAATCTGTAAGGTTAAGCTCGCTGTCTTATGCGTTAAGAAGGGCATCTCGTCGTAAAAGTGAGGTTAGGCCCCTCCATGAGGTTAGGTTTGCTCTCGTATATGTAAAAAGTAATGTTAAGACCCTCCAAGATAGCGTCTGTGAGGTTAAGCATGCAGTCTTAGCCAGCCTAGCAATGACCTTGCCAGAGGTCAATGCGGTGGAGGCCTCTCCCGAGAGTCGGAGGTGGAGGTGGCGGCAGAACCCCTCAAAAACATCTACTGTTTCACTTCCAAGTTATGGCCATTTGTGAAACCACCTACACAAGGCAACCCGCCTATGACAATATACAGACTAAGTTCACTTTTCCATATGGTCCCCTGGAAACAGTAAACATTTCTCGGATCGATAAACCAACTTTTCGATTCCGGATGCGTTGAAATCACCTTAAGCGCTATGTACTGTAACCAACCAATGACAGCTGCTTTCACCTCCTCAACGTTTCGGAGTCGTCGTCGTCCACCGAGATCCTTTTTCAGCTTACCGATCACATGATAATCGCATGGCACTAAGAGAGGACTGTGTGGAGGGTGCTGCAGCAGTTCGGATGTTTGGCGGGCCGTATGAGGTGTTGCGTTGTCATGCAACAAAATCACACCGACGCTCTATTTTCCCCGGCGCTTTACTTTAATTGCCTTACTCAACCGCTTCAACGTTTGACAATGAGAAGCCGAGTTGATGGTCGTGCCTTTCGGTATAAATTACACATGCACCACACTCTCCGTGTCAAAGAACACTGTCGACATTACCTTTCCTGCTGCAGGTTGGACCTTGGCCTTTTTTCGTGGTGGTGATGTGGTGTGCACTCGTTCCATCGACGTTCACTTTATTTCGGGGGTGAAGTTTTGGATCCACGTTTCATCCCCTGTGGTAATTCACGGCAGAAACTCGTTGCCCTCCACAAAATACCGTTGCGAAAATGCCACTGAAGATTAGAAACCTTGTCCCTTGTGAACATCGGTAAGCAGACGTGAGACCCTTCCTTGACACAGTTTACGAAATCCAAGGTGCTTCTGAACAACGGAGAACACACTGCCATTGGAAATGTTCAGCAAGCTGGCAATTTCCTGCAGTGTTATGCGCTGATTCTCCCTAATGATCCCATCCACACGGTTAACACTTGCAATGGTACTGGACGTTGCGGGCCTGTCTTCGCCATATTCGTCCGTGAGATCCGTGCGTCCGGCGTCAAATTGCTTACACCACTTTACAATACCTGGGCGAGAAATTGCACGCTCACCACATACCGCAGTGATTTCATGATTAATTTCCGTGCAGTTGAGCCGTTTAGCCCATAGAAATCTGATCGTCGCATGACTTCCAATTTGGAGTGAGCATCCAGTTGATGCGCCATTGAACCTAGCCCGCTCTGCACACACAACATGACAGGATACCACACCGACTTTCCTATTCGACGTGTCAGCTGTAAAATAATGTAATTTGCTCCCCATTTGTCACGGTCACGACGCACAGCGTGCTCCCGCGACGATCTAGTGTAACTTACTTTTTGATTCGCCCTCGTAATCCAGCTCTCATGCAGTTAAAAAAACCCTTGAATACCCGAAACGTATATTATATCTATCAAACTGTGTATGAGAAATGTGCACTTGCAAAGAACTTGGGCAATACTGTACCATGCGCTCATTCTGTAAGGTTTTTTTTTTTTTTTTAAATACAACCATCACTTGTAAAAGGATTAAACTTGCTCTCATGGTAGGAAAGCGTCGTTTAACTGTCCAGGTGAACCTTCCAAGGGATAGCTTCATGTATATAAGATTCTCGTCTACACACAGAAACAGTCTCAAGAGGTAACCTTTGTGTGTTGGACTTCCTATGTCATAATTGTTGTGCTAACTCCATTTCGTGACTACTGGAAAACGTCACAGCTTGCGAGAGAAAATCACTATGGTGGAATTCAGCTCACCATATCAACGCAAGTCTGGTTTAATAATTTATAAAGAACATGAAGACACCTTTCACCTATATATAAAATAACATGTACTGACTGACCGATTGACAGCTTCATCATCGCCGAGCCAAAACTACTGGACATAAAGAAATGAAATTTTGAAGATACATTTTTATTGCAATGTAGGGAAGATATTTGGATAATCCGTCGCTAAGAGGGTAAAAAGGGAGGTGAATTTTAAAAATGGGTGTATCTCTGTCTCAAAAATTTAACAGTTTAAAGACGTGAAAATTGGTATTTGGAATCTTCTTTAGAAATGACGAAACACATATTTTTTGTTTTAGGAAAATCCTCTTACGCGGGGGGAGAGGGGGGAAAGATGAAAGAAAAAGTGGTGGAATACCTTTCATGGGGATACTTATATCTCAAAAACTGAAGATGTTACAGTCATGGAAATTAGCATTTGGAATCTCCTTTAAAAATAAAGAAACACGTACTTTTATTTTTCGAAAAATCTACTTAAGAGGTGGTAAACAGGAGTGACAAAGGGGGTGAATTTTTAAAATGAGTATATCTACAGTATATCTGAAAAGCGTAACTTGTTACATTCGCTATTTGCTTTACGTCGCACCGACAAAGATAGGTTTTCCGGCGACGATGGGACAGGAAAGGCCTAGGAATTGGAAGGAAGCGGCCGTGGCCTTAATTAAGGTATATTCCCAGCATCTTCCTGGTGTGAAAATAGGAAACCAGGGAAGACTATCTTCAGGGCTGCCGACAGTGGGATTCGAACCCACTATCTCCGGGATGCGACGTAATATGTTATAGACGTGAAAACTGGTATTTGGAACAGGCATAATTTATTTTCTGAAAATCCACTTAAGAGGAGGTGTTAAAGAGGGTGAATTTTTAAAATGAGTACATCTAGAGTATGTCTTAAAAACTTAACACAATACAGACGAGAAAATTGATATTTTTAATCTATTTTAAAAATAAAGTAACACGTATGTTTTTGTTCTCGGTAAAAACATATAAGGAGGTAAAATGTCTGAGAAAGGGGGTTGAATTATATTTATTAAGATACTGGTAGGCCTATATTCAAAACTAAAGATGTTACAGACGTGAAAGTTGGTATATGCAATCTCCTCTAAAAAAAAAAAAAAAAAAAAGAAACACGTTTTCTTGTCTCCCGAAAATTAATTTAAGGAAGTTGTAAAAAGGACTGAATAAGGGGTTGAATTCTTTTTATGAGGACACTTACATCTCAAAAACTGAAGATGTTACAGACATGAACATTTCTATTTTGAATCTCCTTTAAAAATTAACACGTATTCTTTTATTTTCGGAAAATCCAATTAAGGGAAGGGGAGAAATGAATTGAAAAATGAGTTGAATTCTTTGTTTGAGGGTACTTATATATCGAAAACGAAAGATTTTATGGACGAAAAAATTTGTATTTGGAATATCCTTTAAAATGAAGACACGTATTTTGTAGCAGGAGAGAGAGGGGGAGGCGTGGAATTGACTTAAGGGGGTCTAAAAGCAGGCTCAGGTGATAGTGGACTCTCAAAAATGTAAAATTTTGAATAAAAACTTTCAGTTTTAAACCGTAGCGAAGCACGGGTACCTTGCTAGTCGCTAATAAGAATGCGCCTGGGTAATGGATGCTATCCAAGTCATCTCTTCTGAATCAAGGTATTAGCCACCCCTCACTGCTCAGAAGACCCTTTATAAATAGCCGGTTTGTATCACATTACTGTTATGTAAGAAGTAGAACCATCTGTACTTTTCTCTAGTGAAGTTAAATATCCCAATGCGAAACTCAATAGCATCCCCTTACCAAACCTAACCCCAAAATTATGCGCTGTGCTTTCACAATATCTCTCAGACTACAGTATTAAGTTATAAGTTACAATTCCTTTTGAGCCATGAAGATCTCTCATTGCGTAGATACTGGTATCATGGTCTTCCGAGGCCGAACGCCATTAGAGTATTACAAAAAAATAAAAATAAACTCTCTTTCGAAACCGTTAAATAAATATGTCTATCTGGATGGATGGATGGATGGATGGATGGATGGATGGATGGATGGATGGATGGATGGATGGATGGATGGATGGATGGATGGATGGATGGATGGATTAGTGACCACCAAGAACATAGTCCTTCTTTGATATATCGTTATTTGCATTACCATACCATACAACTAACGAAATCTAATTTCCACCGTGCTCAGAGATTCTTAACTTTCAACTTGTGATGTAAAAATATACAATGGAAAAGACTGGACAACTGTAAATGAATCAGTCATCCCCTTCGGGGGCATGTTTCTTACCCAATCTGACCCAAGAATAGATGAGATATCATAGGACCAGCCATTTAGGCCACTAAATCCGGCGTCTTATGGCACAATCCTTTGTCGATATGACGTACCGTTTAGCAGCAGTTATCTGTAAATGGAGGTCTGCAATATTGTAAACAAGCATATACTTTCGTATGTCGATCTATATATATTCACTGATGTCGATTTGTAGCGACCGAGAAAGGGTGTGTCTGCTATTGTAATCAGTACTCCCCATACCGACTTTAACTGGCAGTAGGAATGGGGTCCTTCTCCAACTCCTGTGTAACGGGCAGTAGTAAGGAAGGCCTACCATTGTAATGAATAGTTCACTTCTCTATTTGACTTGCAGAAGGCAAGGGAGCATGCAGTTTTGTTTAAAACTTCCCTACCCTTTTGTGTTTGGCAGTAGGCAATGGTGCTCGCAATTATAAACAAATGTCCTCATCTAAAATGTGACTGGCATTAGGCATAGTGGCCTGCTATTTTGATGGAAACTCACCATCTTGGTGTGACTGGCAGTAAGCTGGCTGACAGTAGGAAAAGGGGACCGATATTATAATGATAACTGCACAACCCAATTTCGGCTGATAGTAGGGTAGTTGCCTGCCATTATAATAAAAACTCCTCAACTGTTATCTGTCTGGAAGTAGGAAAGGAGACTGCCATTGTAACGAAAACTCCCCAAATCGACCGTGACCGCGCAGTAGGCAATGGGGCCTGCAATGATAATGTAAACTTCCCAACTCGATTGTGAATGACAGTAGGCAAGTGAGCCTGCCGTTATATCACAAATCCGTAACAAAGACTTTACATTGAAAACAGCGTATGGGGACCTCCCCATGTTGTTTCTCAGATAACGTTAAGAGATATGCAATTTTAAAACAATCTTATTTACTGCATGTACAGTATTTACTTCGATATTCGAATACAATGTAGAATACCGTAGCGAAGCACGGGTATATTTGCTAGTATTATAATAAAATGTGTAAGATTTTGTGGCTCATTTGAGTTAGCGTTGAGGGGCCATGATGAATCAGGCACATCAGAGAATGCTGGCGGTCTTCGTGGGTTGATTAATTTCAGTGCTGACCTTGATAGTGTTTTGAGAGGCCACTTAGAAAAGGCGACAGTTTTTAAGAGCACCTCTAAAACTATTCAGAATGAAATTCTTCAGTGTATGTTAGAGGTGTGTCAAGAGGAAATAACCAAAGAAATTAAAGATGCAGATTTCATGGCCGACATAACTGATGAAACTAGTGACTTTTCGTCAATATTTCAGATGGTTATTAATCTATAGGTAAGTTATCTAGTAAATAATAAACCTGTAGAAAGATTTTGGGATTTCATTCGACCTACTGGCCATGATTCAGAATCACTGTCTGCGGCCATAAGGTCTGAACTTGATTCTCATCTCCAAGGATGTCCAAATAAACATATAGCACAAGCTTATGATGGTGCGTCTGTCATGGGAGGCACAAAAAGTGGTGTCCAGGCCATTGTCAAAGAAATGTATCCTGCTGCTTCTTACATACATTGCCATGCTCATCAACTTAATTTCATTATGCGGATATTTTTTGCAAAAATTCAGGACTATGCAACTTTTTCTCAAATTCTCCTCAAAGAACTGACATTCTTGATGAAGTTGTGCAGAAACGCTTGCCACGTTCGGTTCCGACACGGTGGAATTTTCATTCCAGGACTGTTAATACTGTTTTGGAACACAGGGAAGACCTGATTGAATGCATGAAAGTTATTCAAAGGAGATGTCAGATTAGTAACAACAACACACTTGTTTAAACTTCTGGATATATAGAGACTTTGAAAGATGGCAATTATATATACTGGCACTCTTTCTTTCACAACATAATACCTCACGTAGACATTTTGTACAATCAACTGCAGAAACGTGATTGTAATCCCCTCTTGGTCTGGCTCAGCTAAAGGCATTTGATAGAGAAATACAAAAAGTTAGAGCGTGGAAGACGAGAAGCCACAGGAACAGTCAGAAAAGAGAAGAAGAACTGAAGAGCAGTGTGTGAAAAGGGAGGCATTTGAAGTGTGTGATGTTATTCTAAGGGAAGTCAATGACGGGTTTAGCTTCACGGGACACCTTGTAGCTGCAACTTTGTTTCACTCTGAAAACTTTTCTGAATATGATAGCAAGTTCCCAGAAGAGTCACTGAAAGCTGCAGTAAAATCATATATATTCATTAATGAAAGCAAACTTCTCACGGAACTGTCTATAATTTACACTAGAGAGGAGTTCCGAAATATGACTAGTGCTATGTAGCTAATGGGCTTCATTACAGACAATAATTTTTTTGCTACATTTAGTGACTGTGTTAAATTGTTGAAAGTGCTGTTAACCATTCGGATGTCTACTGCAGAAGCAGAATGATATTTCTCCACTCTAAATAGAGTAAAAACATTTCTGAGGAACGCTATATCGCAAGACAGGTTGTTAGCTCTGGCAATGCTTTCAATAGAGCGAGAATTTGTAATGAGAATCAGTGACTTTAATGCAAAAGTTATTGATAAGTTTGCCAGGTGTAAGGAGAGGAGGGCAGATTTCCTGTATAAGTAGGTGAGTTGAGACTATTTATTTATTTATTTATTTATTTATTTATTTATTTATTTATTTATTTATTTATTTATTTATTTATTTATTTATTTATTTATTTATTTATTTATTTATTTATTTATTTATTTATTTATTTATTTATTTATTTGTAGACGTTTAATTTCGAACCAACATTACAAAAGAATTTTTTCAATACCGGAATTTAGTGAATTTAATATATTAGACATAGTATTTTTGGGTTCATGCCAAGTGAAATTAAGTACACTGCAGATAAACTAAACACAATGTTCCGAAGATGTTGCTCCGCTTGCTTAGAAGTGAACTATGGCATGCCTTCATGAAACGTCTACAATTTCGAGCAGTTTCTTTCGTCTCACACCGCATAAACCTAGAAGACTGTTGTCGTAAACCGGGCCGTGGAAAAATGAAGTGAAATGAAATGAAATGGCGTATGGCTTTTAGTGCCGGCAGTGTCCGAGGACAAGTTCAGCTCGCCAGGTGCAGGTCTTTCGACTTGACGCCTGGATGCAATCTACGCGTAGCGATAACGATGAAATGATGATGAAGACGACACATACACCCAGCCCCGTGCCAGCGAAATTAACCCATGATGGTTTAAATTCCCGACCCTGCCAGGAATCGAACCCTGGACCCCTGTGATCAAATGCCAGCAGGCTAACCATTTAGCCATGGAGCTGGATACAATGCCGTGAAGGCATCCTAATATAAAGTAATTCAGAATGCAAAATGATCTTCTAATACACGAATTCTTAAGAACTTTCGTTATAATGTTTTGTTCAAGGAATGTAAAAGAAAAAATTCCATTAAATTAATGTACATTTTAATAAATTAATTGATAGAGAAAACTAATTTCTTTACAAGGCAAACAAAATAAACCAATTTAAACATCAATAATTGAAGTCTCTTCTTTGTTCAAACTCCACTGTTGGAAGAAATCCAGTTACGAAGCCTGGCAACTCGGGCGTAGACCCCGGGAAGGGTCGGTCGTGCACATCCCCTGCCCCAGGAAACTATCCCATGGAGTTTGCCATTAGCGACTAGAGGTCCACCGGAGTCTCCCTGAAACAAACGTTGATAACTTACTTTGTAAGTCAGCCATTCTTCAAATCAATGCTAGTAGCTTAACGTTACACTAACACATCGAAGGTTATCGGCGACGCAAGGAAAGGAATGGTAGTGACTATAGTCCTAATATTAATGTACAGCTCTAGAATTTGCCTGGTGGGAAATGGAAAACAATGGGAAAATATTTTCAGTACTGCCGAATGTGAGATTCGAACGCACCATCTGCCAAATGCAAGAACTCCCATCTACCTGGCCAAAACTCGCTTGTTGCCTTCAAATCAAACGTAACAAACGTAACCGTAATGTAATAACTATAGTGCTATTAAAACAATGTGCGTGTTCTGACAGCTCTCAGCGTGGTAGTAGGAGGTGGCAGTTACTATGGCAACCAGTACACGCCTCCCATTTCAGCCAATCCCAGCTCGGCATGCACTCTCCCTTTTCCTACCCCCGCTGTCTGAAAGCTTCATGAGGCGGTCGGTCCGAGTTCCACGTTGCCAATATAGTATACCGTAGCACATGTGGCTGGGCTAACAATGTCTACTTTGAGAGATATCATTGTCTGTATAGTGTGTTTTTTTAAATCAACTAAATATTATAGTGCTATTGTGTTTGTGTTAATAAGTGTATCGTTATCGAGGCTGGCATTCTAGTGTAGTGTAAATTATAGTATTGTGTAGTATAGTGTAATTTTAACACCGACTCATTTACTGAACTCAAAATGTTGCAACCCGTTCAGAGCGCCGCCTAACAACGAGGGCGACCTAGAATTCATTCACCTAGAAAAAAGGCAAGCGTAATGGGGAGGTATGGCTTCGCTATTCGTGGTCAAGCTCGCGATATGGTATGTGCCTTACGGGAATATTTTGAGGCTGAAGGGAAAAATGGAGGCCCACTGACACACGTTAACAAAGTTGTAGAAAGAACAGCAGCAGCTTTAACATTTCTCAAGCTACAGTAATTAGAATAGGGAAAGAAAAAGAAAAGAAAGAAAAGGAGCCTTGGGAAGAAGGGGAAAGAGAGGGAGTGGATGTAATTGGACCATCACATGACAGGTTATCAACACCGGGCAAAACCCGACTCATTAAAGCCTATGAGGAAGGGGAATGAGGAGTTTGTCTTACGATATTTGAGCTGATAAAATCACTGCTGAGCCATCTTGGAATAATAGCAACGATATTTAACGTTTTTCTAACTCTTTCATGATCGCCGTTAATGGATATTATTTTCCGCAGAGCCTAGCGCAGAACGAGAGCTGTTGACTGTGATGTAGTAACTCCTGCCGGATCATGTGGCAACACAGCGCTCCCACTCCTTTGTTCGGCGCCACGTGCTGCGAACTGTCAGAACACGCACATTGTTTTAATAGCACTATAGGGCCCGGATGTTTATGACATGTCATATTTTTTCTTCATATTCTTTGCATGGTAAGTACAAGTTAAGCATGATTTTATTCTCTATTACTATAAAATTATGCAATTTTCACGGGTCATATAGAATCACATTTTGGCTTTTTTAACGATTTCGTCATTTTTCGGTAATTTTTCATATTATGGTCATATTTCCCGTGTTTTTTCGTATTTTGTCATATTTTTATCTTTTTTATTCCATTTTCGCGTACCTGCTTGAAGTCGTCTCAAAGACAGATTTTTCACATCTCCTAATTGTTGTCTGTAATTTCTTACAATTATCTTTCTTCCCCAGAAATATATAACTTCTTCTACTTCTTCTTAATCTGTTCACCCTCCAGGGTTGGTTTAACCCTCCGACTCAGCGAGGGATCCAAACTCCACCGCCACAAGGGCAGTGTCCTGGAACGTGAGGCATTGGGTCGTGGGATACAACTGGGAGCATCACCAGTACCTCGCCCAGGCGGTCTCACCTGCTATTCTGAACAGGGTCCTTGATGGGGGTTGGGAACATTGGAAGGGATAGACAAAGAAGAGGGAAGTAAGCGGCCGTGGCCTTAAGTACCATCCCAGTATTTGCCTGGGGGAGAAGCGGGAAACCACGCAAAACCACTTCTAGGATGACTGAGGTGGGAATCTAACCCACCTCTACTCATTTGACCTCCCGAGGCTTTGTGGACCCAGTTCCAGCCCTAGTACCACTTTTTAAATTTCGTAGCAGTGCCGGGAAAAGAACTCGGGCCTGCTGGAGTGGCAGCTAATCACACTAACCACTACACCACAGAGGCGGACAATACATAACGTACGTCTGTGAATTAGGAGGGTAAGCTGTATAGAAATACACCAATGCATAGAAAGCGACAGAAAGGTGAGGATCAATTGAACTCTAATGGTCTGAGGTATTTAAAATACACTCCAATAATATCTTGCGATGGTGAGAGGTCTTTACCCCATTACAAGTCAATGTTGCATGAAAATACAAGATTGTTCCTATCTGAAAATTTCAAAATGTGTGTAATTTGCTATTCTAATTCTTTCTGATCGCCAATCAAAATGAGACATTCTATTTCACTCTGTGCAGACTTGAGAGCTGCCTTTGGACTGATTAATTAAACAAATTCAAAATACCTTATAATAATAAAAATTAATATTATTTCTTATTTATTATTATTCAATGTACTAGATTTTAAAAATATATTGATAGTTAAAATATTACCGAAAAATGTTGAAGTCATATTTTAATACTTTTTGGATCATAGATGCTTACATATTTCTAACACTTTTAGGTCATAAACATCCGGGCCATAGTACACGTATGAAGGATGAGTTCTCCACCTAATCAATACTTCATTTTACATAGTGTCAATAATTTACATAAAAACAGTACCAGTTTCGACCCGTAAATAGGTCATCTTCAGCTGTTAGAGAACTTACTTAATAGCGACTGTACAGAATAAACAGTACTAAAATTAAAACTAAACAAGAATGCCATTAAATAAACATGATACCACTATTCTAAAATTACTTAATATTAGCATATATACATATGGTACAGTTTTGGGGTTAAGGGTGTTATTTTCAAATATTACATATATTGAGGCTGGAATAGGATACAGTTCTTGGAGTTGATCAAGAATCACTGGTATTCAGATGTCAGGTTATCTCTCTTAAAGCCACTATTATGTCCAACGGTTTATGAGATCTTTGAAGTGCATTGTTGTGCCGAAAATATTCGGGGGTGTCGTGTTCCTTAGAATAAGAGGTTCAGGGACCAGTTCACGGACACATAGCTTATACCCAGTATATATCACTGCTGAAAAATACGTTAGTGACTGCCACTATTCTAAAAAAAAATACTTAAAATATATACATATGGTACAGTTATGGGGTTGAAGGGTTTTACACTGGCCCCTTGATTACCACATATTACAAAAGTTCCGTTTGCTGAGGTTGAAATTGGATACAGTTCTTAGGGTTTATGGAGAATCATTGACATACTGGTGTCAGGCTCAGTATCCGGGCCATAGTAATAACATAAACAATATGACACCGATTTAAGTCTGGTTGCTAATATTTACTCGTTAATAACTATCAACGGAATTAAGTAATAGTTTTACTATGGAATTTTATTAATATAATTGAATCAGTAAACCTATACGAAATTATTCTAGTTTGTTGTACTTAGGCGTGTAGAACATAAAGCAGTACATGATTCGAGCACCCTGGGTGCCAAATATAAATACTTGCCCCAGGTGAGTAAGACATGTCCCGGCACTAAAAGGCATTTGCTAAATAAGTGAATAAATGCCTCACGAAGAGCCGCTTGAGATATCCAATACAATGAAAAAATTACAACGAACTTAACTTCACTGTCACAATTAAAATATCAAGGAAGGTTCAACCTTTTCAATACAAAACGTGTTGCATAAGATGTTCACAACATAATATTTATTAAATAGTTAGAACCGGTTTCGACGCTCATTGCGTCATCATCAGCTACAAAAATCACAAATGGGCAAAGTACATGTCATAAAAATTGCATTAATAACTCTTGCATGGCTGAATACAAATAGTAGACTGCTTTTTCTTAAAAGCTAGAAGAACTTGAGTAAAATATGATGATGTGATGTGACACATAAAAGCATAGTCGTTTGATGGGTAAGTGTTGTGCATAAAATTGAACTGATGCTTTGAACATAAAAGTCTGGATATGATGATAAAACGATGTGGTAAAAACAAAGTAGTAAAATTGTCCACTCTTCTGATGTTCAATTCAGGCACATGGGTCCAGGTCCGATGTTATATAGCAATACCAACAAAAAGATTTTGTCGAGGCCGGGACACCTGATGTTGGGCGATTGAATAAGGTTGATCTTCGAATTAGTCTCAGCTCAACAGGGTGGTGAGTCTTAAAAGAAAGGAAAGAAAAACTAAGTTAGTGAAATGGAAGTCTAAATGGAGTCGCGGCCAAGGATGATAGGATATGAGACTCACCTTGTTTAGCGTGCTGAGTGTGTGGTGTAAGAAGAGTTGTGGACAAGTGAGATGGGTGTGACTGAGTAGCGAAGTTAGAGTGAGAGGGGTGGAAAGGGGGGAGGGGAAGTGGAGAGGAGAGGGGTAGGGAGGCGGAGTTTAAGGCGGATCAGGAGGGCGGAGTGGCAGTGGTGTGGGACGTAAAAGAGTACTGTGGAGAGCGTGAAAGATCGATTTTCCTCCCATGGTTTTTATACCTCTAAAGACTTCTATTAGGAAGTCGAAAAGAATGTTGGATTTTTCTGAGATTTCGTTAAGATTTAAGTTAGGGTTAAAAAATTGGTCTAGGAGAATAAAACAGTTCTCCGTAACGTCGAGTAAAGGGCCTTTATTTATGTTTTTGAGAATTTCTAGGTCTTTTTCTATGGTAGAAAAATATGCTTTAAGTCATGTATATGTTGGCCTATTGCGGAAAATCTATTATATCTGATGGCATTAACGTGTTCTAGGTATCTAACTTTGAAGCTGCGCCCGGTCTGTCCGAAGTATGAGGAAAAACAGTTATTACATTGAAAACGGTAAACGCCTGACATTGCGTAAATGTCAGACCTGTTAACTGATTTGGAATTGTGAACTATATCTATGTTTCTATTGCTGGTTCTGTAAGAAATTTTAATATTATGTTTCTTGAAAATATTCGTTACACTGTGTATGTTTTTGTTAAAGGTGAAGGTGGCGAATAGGGCGCATTTATGTGCGTGTGACTATAGTATGGTAGCCCTTTTGCCCATTAGCCCTTTAGCCTATTAGCCCTACAAGGAATGTGCGGTAATCTAATCTTCTTAGAGCAAAGGTATCCCCTGACATGTTCTAAACACATGTTGTATCGAGTACAGTGTTCTATTTTAGTCTTGATCACTTATTTAGTGTTCTAAACACTTCAATCAATGTTCCGATCACATGATAAAGTTAACGGCATAGAGTGCAGTGTTCGATTCTAGTCTTGTTATGTTCCTTTGGGATTTGCAAGTCTAAACATGCATAATGACTTCATCACTGCAGCACATGCTTACTCTAGCTATCCCGATGCAAGTTTAAACTTGTTCGATAGAGCTATGCCTTGACATAAGAGGAGGCCTTAACAGCTTATGTATAGCCGCTATTGTTTAAAGATAGCTGCTGTGAAGAAAAAGCACGTCGAATTTTTCAAATTGCCCGCCACCACATTTCAAAGGTATGAGGTTTAGTGCTGTAAAAATATCTGCACGATGCAAAGCGAGCTTTCTTCATCACAGCAGCCACCATCTTGTGTGAGCACCTCTAGGCCGTATCATAAGGAGCTGTGTAGTCATCGTCTTGTCGCTGCTACCTCCCGCAAGCACCCCTAGGGCGTCTCATAAGAACAGCAGCCATCTTGTGCAAGCGCTCTTAAGCTGTCTCATAAGAAGCTATGTATAGCCGCCATCTTGTAGAAATAGATAGCTGCCAATGCCAAAGGGCTTAAGTAGGAATCGAACCGTCGATCTCATCATTAGACTATGTTTTTCTTATGTTATCATGTTCCTGATACTGCAAACCTAGGTATTAGGTAGAAAAATGTTGTCCGTTTTGCTCTACGATGCACCGTTTTCGATACATTTAACATTTAAAAGGTATGAGGTTTAGTGCTGTAAAAATACCTGCACGATGCAAAGCTAGCTTTCTTCATCAGAGCAGCCACCATTGCATTTTCATTTAAGCCCCAAATTTAATGAATCGAACCTGCACGGCACGTTATACTCTCTACCATAGCTAGACTTGATCATGTTGCGAAGACTTGCTTCATTACAAGCTGAAACAGAGCTAATGCCAAAGGGCCTAAGTTGGCACCGAACCGTTGATCTCATCATTAGACTATGTTTTTCTTATGCTATCATGTTCCTCATACTGCGAAGCGAGGTATTGGGCAGAAAAATTTTGTCCGTTTTGCTCTACGATGCACCGTTTTCGAGATATTTAACATTTTGCATTTAAGCCCCAAATTTAGTGAATCGAACTAGCATGACACGTTAGCCTCTAAGCTAGCTTTTCTTCATAAGAGCAGCAGCCATCTTGCGCAAGCACCCTTAAGGCGTCTCATAAGGAGTCGTGTATAGCCGCCATCTTGCGTCCGCCATCTTGCGCAAGCATCCTTAGGGAATCTCTAGCCATCTTGTGCAAAGGACCCTTAAGCCGCCTCATAAGAGCAACCGCCATCTTGCGCAAGCATCCCTAGGGCGTCTCATAAGGAGCCTTGTATAACCGCCATCTTGCGCAAGCATCCCAAAGGAGTCTCATAAGAACCTATGTATAGCGGCCATCTTGCATAAGCACCTTTAAGGAGTCATGTATAGCCACCATCTTGTGCAATTAGCGTCGAGAGATGGCTGCTGTAGAATTTTTCTTGTTAAATTATCTGCCACCATATTTCAAAGGTATGTACCTAAAGAGTGTAGCACTGAGGTTTGCGATGTAAGATGGCGGATGACAGCTGACAAAAAGCGCGTGAGTTTGTTTACTATACAAGAGCACGTGGAATTTTTGAATTTGCCGCCACCACATTTCAAAGGTATCTAGCTAAAGATAGCAGCACGGTGCTCTCTTGATTAAAGATGGCGGATGACAGCTAACAGAACTTTTCAAATTGCCCACTACCACATGTCATAAAGAGGGCAACACGGTGCTCTGTGGATTAAAGATGGCGGATGACAGCTGACGAAATTGCCCGCATGATAGCAGCACAGTGCTCTATTGATTAAAGATGGCGGATATCAGCTGTAAAAAAAGCACGTGGCTTTGTTCCCAAACAAGAGCACATAGAATTCGCCACCACCACATTTCAAAGGTATCTAGCTAAAGAGTGCAGCACTGAGGTTCGTGATGCAAGATGGCGGATGACAGCTGTCAGAAAAAAAGCACGTGGGTTTGTTTCCAAACAAGAGCACGTGGAATTTGCCACCGCCACAAAGAGGGCAGCACGGTGCTCTCTTGATTAAAGATGGCTGCTGTCACGTGGAATTGCCTGCCACCACATTTCAAAGGTATCTAGCTAAAGAGGGCAGCACGGAGCTCAAAGATGGCTGCTGTCACGTAGAATTGTCTGCCACCACAGGTATCTAGCTGAAGAGGGCAGCACGCTGCTCAAAGATGGCTGCTGTCAAAAAGCATTTTTCAAACTATCCGCCACCACATTTCAAAGGTATTTAACTAAAGAGGGCAGCACGGTGCTCTTTTGATTAAAGATGGCGGATGACAGCTGTCAGAAAAGCACGTGGATTTGTTTACCGATTCAAATCTCGCGCTAGTTGGGTTAAATTGGTACCACTAAGGTTTAGACCCGCCAAGTTGGCAGCACTGCCGATGACAGGTGACGAATTCGCAGCTACTGCGATAAAGAGGGCAGCACGGTGCTCTGTAGTTTAAAGATGGCGGATGACAGCTGTCAAAAAGCACGTGGATTTGTTTACAAATCAAATCTCGCGCCAAAATTCAAATTTCCCGCGGGAAGTGGAGGCCTCTCCCGAGAGCCGGAGGAGGAGGTGGCCGCCGAAATGTCCTATTATACTACTTACAGTGGGTAATAATATTTCCAATCACATACTAAAACTTAAGTCATTACTTTCTTTATCAACATTTATATGTCTTTCAGTTTGTAATCCTTAGCCTGTTTTTATTTGTGCATTATTCAATTTCACTAGGATTCATTAAATATGTGGTATTTTACAAACAAGCCTTGAAACATAAATACAGTAGTTACTATGTCCAGATCTACACTGACGGCTCTAAAACCTCTGAAGCAACAGGGTGTGAATTTTATTGCTCACTCACGAAAGAATATGGTCAACTCAAACTTCCTACAGAAACATATATGTATACCGCCGAAATTCTAGCCATCCTTGCTGCCGTGAAATATGGTCTCTCTTACCATTTTCAGAACATACTCATCCTCACCGACGCGAGAAGCGTCTTATAAAAACTGCAACATCCAACTCAAAACAGTACCACAAATCCTTACATTTATGATCTCCTTCAACAGATTCAAGAAGCTAAAACATCCGGTAGTCAAATCCACTTTCTGTGGATAAAAGGACACAGTGGAATAAGATATAATGAAGTAGTCGATCATCTCGCGAAAGGAAGTATACTCAGTGGAATGTTGCAAGGGATACAGCTTCCATATACTGACTTTATTCCGCTAGTCAAACGAAGAGCCTATACCCAGTGGAAAGACGAATGGGCAAGAACTAGCCACCACCGAGGAACACATTACGCAACACCGCAAACAACAATACCCTCAAAAACCCTGTTTCTGGAGATACAATATTGCAAGCAGACATCTAACAAACATCATCCGGATGAGGCTTGGACACAGATGCTACCCTCACCACCTCCACCGCATCGGAGTGACTACCACGACAGTTTGCCCACATAACGATTACGATTATGCGGATCTGAATCACATAGTATTTTCTTGTTCCAGGTATGAGCAACAACGGACAAAGTTATTCGCACAGCTTCGGTCATTACGTATCCCATTCCCCACAAATGTTAACATTCTTCTTCAAGACCACGATAGCAAAATCTACAGAGCACTGATCCAGTTTCTACAAGACACCAGTCTAACTCTATAAACCCTGATGCAGAAGCCACCAACTGAAATAATTAATAATGATAATCCCTTAACTGTTACAACCCATTAACTACTACCTTTCTACCATGGCCTTCCCACCCTGTAGTAATGCCATGACCGGCCTCATGGCGAGAAGGTATAGCACCATCTTTATCCTTATCACTATCAGCTGGCCAAATGGTGTCTAACCAAAGGCCATTCTTGTAAAAAAAAAATACAGTAGTTATCACATCACACAATGATTCCCTCCCTATCACACAGTGTCCTCATAGACAAAGCAATTTATACTGCGTAATCAAAACGTACCGGCGATTAACAAATGCAACCACGTTTTTATTTTAGTCAGATCGAAATTTCATTCATGTTTAAGTTATTTTAATTTAAGCCGGCAAAGTTCTGCTCCCATTCAGCTGGTTACGAAAGAAAGTCTTTGACTGGCAGACCAAAGCCTTTACTGGGATGTGTGTACCACAAGGTTTAATGTAGTGACCAGCAGAGGTGCAGATGTGAGATCACTGTGAAGTCATATCACGTATCAGTGCAAACATGCACGGGCGCAGTAGTAGTTCATACAAGGAACCTGGTTAAGTTGAGCCGTGAGAATATATCGAAGTACGCGTGTTAAACACGGCAGATACTTAAAAGTTGAGCAGAGAAATGTCATCGACTTCCATGGCTTTTCTTTCTGCGTGGGAAAACTTATTCCTTCCTGTGGAATGTGGGAGAATGGCAATGTGGTGTTTGATTTGTAGGCAAGGTGCTCAAGAATATTAAAACGTTCAATATACGTCATTATTCGGTACACCAAGTCAATAAGTATGAGAAATATGGGGTGAAGAATCGGCAAGTGCTAATGCAAGAAAAGCGTCATGCTGAAGGTCGGTGGATGCAGAGTAGTTTTCAGTCTACAAGTGGCCTAGGCTGATCCGTGGTCCGACAGGTCTGCTCTCCAAGCAGGGCTGCCAGTTTTTTATATAAGAAACAAGGGGCATTTACCTAAAATACGGTTCTTCACGAAAATAAGGGACAGTTCGTAAATACTAGAAAATCAAACGTTAGGTATCGATTTCAATTACATTATAATTAGTTTCATTGACAGAATAAAATAATTATTGACATTCGTAAAATAAACTCCCAGCTTTTATAAGAGTACATACAGTAGAATGCATCTGACATCTTAATATTGATGTCTTCGATGAGCTTTGATAACTTCACAGTTTACGTAGATTTAGTCTCAAACAGCATGAACAATCACGTTAGAAAGTGGAATGGAAGATCTAAGGAAGAACGCGGCGGAAGACGAGGTAAATAACCCAGCATGCTCAGCTTTACCAGCAAATGGCGAGACACCACGAGATTTCCTTCTGGGGCTCCAAAGAGGAAAAAAATAATGGGGCTACTTTGAACTTCAGTGCCGCTGAAATCAAATACAGATTTAAAAATATTGAGAGACAACAAAAGACAAACGCTCGTTTTTACGGGTCAGACAGTTCATAATAATTTTCACCTCAAATACGGGATGTCCCGTACAATACGGGACACGTGGCAACCCTATCTCCAAGCGATCAACCGCGGAGAGGAAGGGGGATGGGTGGCCACGGTTTTATTCTGGCTCTACGCTTCTGTATTCGGAAAACGGATATGGGTTAGTCCTTACCGTCGGCTGTCCTGATAATGAGAACGGTTTTCCGTTGTTTTCCATTGTCCTGCAGTAAGGAGAATGCCGGAATAGTTCTTAATATAGGCGACGGCAGCCGACCCGTTCACATTCTCCAAAAATCTCCTTCACCATATTAAATCTCCCTGGCCTGAGAATCGACGTTACCAACCATCTACGAGGCCCAACGTCCCCTTTAAGGACGGAATGAATATTGTGTACTTAGTTAGTTGTTATTTATTTATTTATTTATTTATTTATTTATTTATTTATTTATTTAGTTAGTTAGTTAGTTAGTTAGTTAGTTAGTTAGTTAGTTAGTTAGTTAGTTAGTTAGTTAGTTAGTTAGTTAGTTAGTTAGTTAGTTAGTTAGTTAGTTAGTTAGTTAGTTAGTTAGTTAGTTAGTTAGTTAGTTAGTTAGTTAGTTAGTTAGTTTGGACTCTCCTGGTGTTAAAAGTTCAGCACTATTGCAAAGGGAATCCTCCGTACACCGAGAAGTGAATTACTGTCCTCCGATTAGGGTTTAAAGTCTCTCACCTGACAAGCATCCCTTCGTCCATCGATAAAACCAGCACAAAGCATTCGGTCCGTGATCTCTCCATTATAAGCCAAATTACACAGTATGTTGGGTACGATGGGTAGTATCACCTTCTGCAAAGTGTCAGATACCGAGCCACCTTCCTGTAACAAAATAATGGTCACTTGATACAGTAGTATAAAAATAGTATATAACTATGTAAGAGTCTGTATATACAGGATGTATCACAAGGAATAGTATCTTAAATAGCTTTGAGAGGCACTAATAGGAAATTTCCCAGTATACAATGTCGTACAAACATGTTTTCTATGCACAATGTGTGGGGAATTGCACTTGTCTGTACGGAACGCATAAGAACAACCTTAGAAAAATTATTTAAGACTTATTAATGAACTTATTGACGCAAAAACCTTGTATAATATCAAACAGTTCAAACCAGGTGACTTAAGGATAATATGCAACAGTAGAACAAAAATTACTTACCGATGAATTTTTATTGTTGCACAAACCTATGTCCTTCGGAACAGTGCACAGTACATGTACCTCGCAGGAAGTCGTATTGGCATTCTTTTATGAGGGCAGAAGTATGCATAATGTGAGCGACCAATTCCTCTCTTCTGTTTGCATTTTTCTCTGTAAACATCATCTTTACCTCATCCTCAAATAGAAAAATCCAATGGAATAGGATTTAGGAACTGTGATGACGTCAGTAACATAAACAAATAATTTCTATGTCCTTAATAATTTTTGTAAAGTTTTTCTACCATCAAACACTTGTAATTGCACACATTGCAAATTGGACACATGTTTACGGCTTACATGACTTTGTTTACTTGAAATAGTCCATACTACTGTCTCTCAAAGTATTTACTATTCTACTGAATCACCTTATATAATTTGATAAGTTGGTTCACGGTAATGGACGTCATGAGAAGGCTGAACAGATTTCAGTGAACTACCTCTCATTTTAAACTGTCCAATCTGAAGATCTTGGGGAAAAAAATAGTAGTTCCATAAGCTTCCTGCACCGCTGCGCTGCAAGTGGCGAGCATTGTTCGTGTGAAACCGCGCACATATCTGCCGTAGCCTCACCGTGTGTTACCATGGTCGAATAAATAATAATAGTGGAATATCAGAGTGTTTTATATGACAGCAAGCAGCCATATTCTTCCAAATTTGCAAAAAATGGTCATGTATTAAATTTACAAGCAAAATAGTTTACTGGATTTTTTTTTTTTTTGCTATTGGCTTTACGTCGCACCGACACAGATAGGTCTTATGGTGACGACGATACAGGGTTCGAACCCACTATCTCCAGAATACTGGATATTTACTGGAAATAGCAACAGAGACAACTGCTAATGCGATAAGAGAAACATAGGTTCACTAGATACCCTACATTTTCATGATAGAAGCAACGTTATGATTTACACTCAACTCTCGATTTACCGTAATCGAATCAACTGCGTTGCGGCTTAATCGCGATATCAAAAACATGACAAATGCACGAGTATTAGGAAAATGAATGAAATGGCGCATGGCTTTTAGTGCCGGGAGTATCCGAGGACATGTTCGGCTCGCCAGGTGCAGGTCTTTTAATTTGATTCCCGTAGGTGACCTGCGCGTCGGGATGAGGATGAAATAATGATGAAGACGACACATACACCCAGCCTCCGTGATAGCGAAATTAACCAATAATGGTTAAAATTTCCGACCCTGTTGGGAATCGAACCCGGGACCCCTGCAACCAAAGCCAGTACGCTAACTATTTAGTCATGGAGCCGAACACGAGTGTTAGTTCAGTATTAGAAGCACAACAAACAGTTAAGCATCGGACTGCCTTGGGAAATGTCAGCGATTGCTAGAGTACATCTGAGAAACTTGAAAAGAAAAAGAAAAAGTGTTTCTCGACATAAAATCGGAAAACCATGACTGATTATTTTCAGAAACAGTAAAGTTAGGTAGTCTGAATATATTTTTTGACTTATTAGTTTTAACGAAATATATTTATTATTTGGGCTAAGTGCTACTTTTACTGCAACGTATTGGGTTATTTTATAAAAAATAATGCAGTAGTATCATTTATTATCATTTTAACTGTACTTTCAGTACGCCAGTACGGGTTAACCGCGATTTTACTTATCCAGTAAGACTTATTATCCCGGTTAATCGAGAGTTCAGTGTATATGTTAGCAATGGAGATAGGGGGTTAATGTTTATGTATCTATTCAACAACGCAGTCCTCGGGAAAATAATTTTAGGCCTATTGATAATACGATATCATGGTAGCGTAGGCTAATGCTGCTAGAGAGCCGATTAATTTCTTCCGTGAGTGCATTGCGTACACATATTTCAGCTGTAATATATGCAGTGACCTCAGAACGCGTTACCACGCGAACTAATTAACCCTGTGATTGGTCTCGACCTCCCATCTCAAACGCAGGCTAAGAGAACTGTAACAAACCGAGCGAGTTGCCCTTGTGGTAGGGTCGTGCAGATGTAAGCTTGCATTCGAGAGATAATGGGTTCGAACCCCACTTTCGGCAGACCTAAAGATGATTTTCCGTAGTTTCCCATTTTATACGAGGCAAATGCTGAAGCTGAACCTTAATTCAGGCCACGGCTGCTTCCTTCCTACTCCTAGCCCTTTCCTACCCAATCATCAACGTAAGACCTATCTGTGTTGGTGCTACGTAAAGGCAAATTGTAGAAATGTAGCAAGGGGGAGAGATTAGAAGAACTTTCTCCGATAAAAAGGCAGAGGCTTTATGTTGGAACAACTGAAATTACTGATTTTGAACCAGGAAATTGAATTAAGCAAAAAGCTATTTATAACATGATCACAAATGCAATTGGCAGCCATGTGAATTTTAGGGAGCAATAGAAAGATGTGTATAGATACTTTAAGGCAGAAAGAGGTTCCAGGAAGGGGATTCCGGGGATCATTAATGAAAAAGGGGAGTGTATATGTGAGGACTTAGAACAGGCAGAGGTATTCAGTCAGCATTGGGCAAAAGTAGTTAGATATAAAGATAATCCCGAGATAGAGAAGGCGATTAATACTGACGAATTACTAAAATTTACCTATGATAATAAAGACAGTTATAAAAAGATACAAAATTAGAAAACTGGAAAGGCAGCTGGGATTGATAAGATTTCTGGGGATATATTAAATGCTATGGGATGGGATATACCCCTTAGTGTCATATCTGAAATTCTTATTTGATTACCAGTTGCATGAAGGAGCGATACCAAATGAATGGAGATATTCAATAGTAGCCACTGTGTACAAAGGAAAGGGTGACAAATACAAAGCGGATAAATAAATGTCTGTCAGCTTGTCATTTGTTGTTTGTAATCTCTGGGAAAGCATTCTTTGTGATCATATTAGACACGTCTGCGAAATTATTAGCTGGTTTGATACAAGCATTTCGGGTTTAGGAAAGGTTATTCCAGTGAAGCTCAACTTGTAGGATTCCTGCAAGATATAGCAAATAGTCTAACCTAGTCAGCGGTCGGAGGCAGTGGTGCTGAGTGGAGTGTGCCGGTAGAGCGGGAGTGGAGTGTGACCGACGAGTGGAAAAAGAAAGACGGGTGGCAAGAGGAAGATGATTGGTGTGGATCAATATCGGGTAGTTATTGGAAGATGGCAGGGGAGATGGAAGAAAGAAACAGCCAGGAGTGAAGGAGGTAAAGTGGAAACAGGAATAATGGGTGAGATGATACAAGATGAGTTGGGAAGACGTGGAGGTCATAAGAAGAGTGCTTACAGAAGTCGTGGAAGAAGTATGCCCGTTTGAGCAGATTAAAAATATGATGAAGGAACATGTGATAGAATTTGAAAATATGAGGCGCTGGATACAGGGAAAAACAGATGAAACAATGACCAAAGTGGAAACCAACGAGAGAGAAATTATAACACTCAAGGTGAAAATAAGGGAGATGGAGGAAGAGATGGTGAAGCTGAAGGCAGAAATAGAAGACGGTAGCTTAGAACGCAGGAATAAATGTTTATTTATATATGAAGTGTCGGAAGAAAAAGGAGAGGACAAAGTGCTGACTATCTACAAAGTTGTGGAAGTCATCCAAAACATGATAATTTAATCTCTGGGAAATTTTTAACTTTGGTGAAGCTGATATTGACGATGTGGAAAGGATAGGTAAAGCACGGGGTAATAGGCCGATAAAAATGAAGTTGTTTTTACCCTGATGGCGGAAATAGTGATAAGAGGTGCGGAGAATATACGGAGGGCAAAAATTTGGATTAAAAGAGACATGAGAAGAGAAGAGGTTAAGAATATAAACACTCTGAAAAAACACTTGGTCAGGGCTAGATTGCAAGGGTTAAGAGCCTACATTAAGGGTCAATTATTAGTGGTAACCAATGGATAATGGATCAAATTTTGGACAGTAACGAAATTACGTGAAATGGAGGAGAGTATGAAGAACGAAGTGGTAATGGAGAAGAGAGTGGAAGAAAGGCTAAATAGAGACAGTAAAGTTGGTGAAGATGGGCATGAGGATAAAGAAAAAACCAAGGAAAATAGGACATTGGAACGGAGCTTGCAGCAAAAAGAAAGTAACAGGACAGAGGAGGTCGAGCAGGCTATCTTCGAATCGTTCATAGAAGGAGCCAGGGAAGGAGCAACTGAGATGAGGAGGGAGACCAAGGCAGTATTTAAGGAGATGAGGACGGAGATCAGTGCGAGAGCAGAAAAGAAAATACAGGGAGTGAATATGGGAGGGGGAAGTACAAGATGTGACAAGTGTACATAAACGAAGCTAAAATACGGCTTGGAGGGAGAAAGCAGAAGCACGAGGTGCTTTGACGAAAGGGAGATGCTTGAGTCTAAAAGAAATGTGGGATAAGACGAGTAAATTGGACGTAGGTGTAACGACAAGAATTATAAAAACAAGCAACAGCAGTAAGAAAATTGGTTAAGCATATGAGAATAGTGGAGGGTGTGTGTTACTTGTAACTGAGATAAGAACGATTAAGTAGTCAAATTAGTAGGCGGTGAAGTGTGTATTTAATACAGTGAGATGGTAAAATGTAGCTGTATAATCTAATATGGTGAGAGGCTTGTGTGGATACAGTTGAGATACTTTGGTTGGTGAATACAAGTAGGTGGCAGGATGAATGCGAATCAAAGTGGTGATGGCAAGTGTGGTGGCTTAGTAAATAATCACGAGGTTCCGTGATTAAGTTAATGTGTGGAGTTACATGGTATAAGGTAGCCCAGTGATTATAAAGTATACGCGATGAGTCAAGGTTGGCGGATGAATAGGGAGATAGTGATTTTTGGTTGGTAATGTATGGAATGGCAAGTGAGATGGGCTCATTTAATGTCGAGAGTTGCCATAAATTGTAAAAGAATATAAGTGTAGCAAGAAAATGGAGTTTAACAGTGAACAATAGTAATGATTCGTAAGGAGAATAATTGCACACCGACACGTCAGTGGATGAAACATGAAAGCTGGGTTTGCAACTTAAGTAGAACAACAGAGAGGTCAGTGTTCAGAAAGGATTGCGATGAGTTGCTAACCAGGCCGGAAGTGATATGCTGTTTAAGTTACAGATGCCATCGGCTGACACTATTGTACTCTACACAGCAATATGTTATTGTTTTAGTTTTTTATTATTATACTGCCTTACTGCCTTCTGCCATGGCCAACAGACCACCAATAAGGGTTGATCCCGGGCCAGGCGACAGTGATTATCCTGCCTCATTGCTATTTTATCATTATTATTATTTATATTATTATTTTTATTATTACTACTATTATTTTTGTGTATGGTTTTGTTCATGTGTCTGTCTATCTGGTGACATTCTTTTCCTTTTCTTTTTTGAGATGGTTTAGGTAAGACTTGTTATTTTTTCTCCACAGTAATGGATCATATACATATTATGTAGATCTGGAAAAAGAATAAAATAAATAAGATATAGCAAATAGTTTAGATTCAGGAGGTCAAATGGACTGTATCGCTATTAACCTCTCCAAGGCTTTAGATAGTGTAGATCATGGCAGTTAACTGGAGAAAATTAGGGCTATTGGACTAGACAAAAGAGTGGTTGAATGGATGGCTACATTTCTAGAAAACTGAACTCAGAGAATTAGAGTAGGTGAAGTAATGATTAAGAGGGTTCCGCAGGGCAGTGTTTTTGGACCTTTATATTTTCTTATATATAAAATATGATATGCGTGAAGACCTGGAATCACAGATAAGGTTATATGCGGATGATATTATACTGTATATAGTAGTAAAGGAGTTGCAGGATGTAAGCGATTGTAGGGAGGCCTAAATAATGCTGTGAGAAGGACAGCGGACAGTGATATGACAGTAAACGGGATAAAAAGTCAGGTTGTAATTTTCTCCAAGGAGAAAATTCTCCATATGTCCCTGGTAAGACCGCAATTAGAGTATGTTTCCAGTGTAAGGGACCCACACCAGGACTACGTGATACCAGAACTGGAAAAGATCCAAAGGAAAGCAGCATGATTTGTTCTGGATTATTTTCAACAAAAGAAAGTTTGGGCTGGGAAGACTTGGGAGTAAGGAGGCGAGATGCTCGACTCTACGGTACGTTCCGAGTTGTCAGTTGGGAGATGGCGTGGAATGACATTAGTAGACGAATAATCTTGAGAAGAGCTTTTAAAAGTAGGGAAGATCATATGAAGATAAAGTTGGAATTCAAGAGGACAAATTGGGGAAAATATTAATTTATAGGTCGCTGAGTAATGGACTGGGATAAATTATTATCAAGGGAAATTTTCGATAAATTTCCAAGTTCTTGGAAACCATTCAATAAAAAGCTAGGTAAACAATTAATAGAGAATCTGCTACCTGCACGACAGCCCTAAATGCAGATTATTGATGTTGATGATGATGACAGAACAAGCCAGCAACTCATTTAATGTCCTGCAATATCACGACACCGAGCTCGATAGCTGCAGTCGCTTAAGTGCGGCCAGTATCCAGTATTCGGGAGATAGTAGGTTCGAACCCCCACTGTCGGCAGCCCTGGAATTGACCCATCTTCTGAGGTATGTTTCACGATTTGTGAAACTCTTTTCTGTATGCCTGAACGTCTTGCAATACATTCGGTCACAATGTCTGTATTCTGAAGAAGACTCAGAATGAGATTTCCAGTGTCACTCTCCAAATATTACCGATAAAAATTCATTAACTAACATCCCATTGTCAGTTTCATCGATATCTCACTCGTCACCAGTAAAAACTAGTAATATTTCTTCATTCAGCGAACGACTTGACCCCTTGCATTATTGTCTACAAAACTCGATACTCGAGATTAGTCACAGACGCAGCCAAAGAGATACAAAATTATTGTTCAGTCCATATCGACGAATAACATCAACTCGGGGCATGATTCAAAAGCAGAAAGCCAGATGTTACCAGATATATTGTAGAAGCGTTCCTAGCGGCACGTGCATAGTAACTGAGGCAACGTTCCCCGAAACGTATCAGTACGTTCACAGAGAACATGACATATGCACTACATGCGTAGTAATTAAAATTTAAGGTGAAAATGGTGTGAAAATGGGAAACAAGAGAAATCTTCCAAATGCAAGCTCATGGCTGTCCGACCCGAACCGTGTAGCCAACTCGCTTGGTCACTTAGTGATGAAGAGTGCTTACATGTTAGAGATCATGTTAGTAGGTTTAATGTTAGTAGCTGCTAGCTAAACCTGTTTCAGACACCACCGATTGCCCTACTCCTGTATTTGTCTTCAACGATTTTGACATTTCTTCCTTAAATTTTACCTTTGATAATGTGTCTGAAAGGGTTTTACATTGTCAATTTTAATTTAACTCAAAATTCCTGAATCGACTTGTCTACGGTCTCCCTCTCAACAGAGCCAAAGGCTAATAAAATATACATGTACTTTACAACATATCCTTAAAATTAATTAGCGGATTATGGATTTGAAATCAAATACTGGTTCTGAGCAGGATCTGAATTTTTGAATTCCACCCTGATATTCACCCGATTGCCTATCGAGTATTGGCTCTGCTCTGCACACTGTTTAGCAGAATTTTGGAGTGTTTGTAAAGAATTGGCAGGCGGGATACACTTCTATATTTTTTTCTACATGGTTATGCCCAACTGAGGGGCACGCTTGAATTTATTTAGCAGATGAATTTGCTTTCTTCTCTTTCCAAAATATACTCATCCTCTCACTGAAATTCTTCTTACGTTCTTCTGTCCAGATTTTATTAGTTCTAGCTTTTCGCTCCGCGAAACAATGATTATTAATCAGTGTTCTGAAAGCAAATCGGTTCTTCACAGTTTCCTGGTTGATGTTGATTTCCTGAAGATCTGATTCTATTTCATTTAGCCAGTTGTTCTTGACTTTCAGTGCGAGGGTAATATTTAGAATTCTTTTGGTCAGTCTATCATTTTTAATTCTGAGAGTGGAACCATAGAATTTCAACCTCCTTTTCCTGATAATGTCTGAGATTTTTTTCAGTCTGGCAATAAATTTCATGAGATTTCCTTTTCATCCATGCTCCCTCTGTGCAGATTGGGCCGAAAATTTTCCGTAACATTTTTCTTTCTTGCTTTTCTATATCTTATATGAGTGATCTACCACCTATGATTAACGTTATTATTATTATTATTATTATTATTATTATTATTATTATTATTATTATTATTATTACTACTACTATTATTATTATTATTATTATTACTATTATTATTATTATTATTATTATTATCATTATTATTAAAATAGGTTCCATACTGGTATCTTCCTGACTAGGAAGTACAAAACCTCGGAGAAACCATTTCGAAGGTAGTGAGCGATGAAATTCCAACCCACGGATCACCCGAGTGCATGAGTGCTCACTAACCTACCTATGCTATGAGTTTTCAATATTTTAATTTACTTACCGAAGTGGCTCCCCAGCCAGTGACGACAGTTTTGGTCCCGCCAGGAATGACCTCATTCTGAGAGGGTAAGGCGACAGCTCTGACGTTTGGTCCAAACCGGAATGGAGAAGCTACCTAGAATTGGAAATGGAGAAAGTTATTTGTCTTGAATTAAACCTTTAATCCAACTGTTACGGCCACCGCACACACAGAAAGCTAAGATAAGCTACTCTATGCTAACTAAAGCCAAGCCATGTTGTGCTATGTCATGAGTAAAAAGCTAAGCGAGGTTCTGCTAGGCAGCCGCTTAAAGATGGCGGATTAATTGAACAAGAGGCTTTTTAATTAGCCTCTGTCGTGGAAGATGAAGAAAAACAGAAAGAGGAGAAAATTCTATATACGTGAAGTTGGAAGGAGAATAATTCATGGTGAATTCAATCATTTGATTTAAACATTGCATGGAAATGATGAATTAAACATTATTTTCGTCTAAATCAGGAACAGTTTCATGAACTTCCCTCTATTACTGAGGATGATATTAACGTAAATGAAGTATCCATATTATTGAACGTAGGGTAAAAATGTATATAAGAGCAATAAATAATACGTACATCAATTTCCAGAGTTTCAATTATTTATAGCCAACAGGTGTCTTTGTGGTTATCTTTAATAATTTGATAGACAGGTATATTTTTATATATCTTCAGGCAGTGTTTCTTCCTTTCGTCTGCTTTCCATTATAATTACAAAACACAGAAACAATTAAGCAATATAATAGCTATTGAACTGAGGTCATTCACGAAAACAACACACATGAGCCTATAGCCCTGCGCGGATATACAAAATATTATCCGCATCCGCGAATGGATATCCGCGGATACTGTAAATATTTAACTAGAGTATATTACACGCAATGTATTAGAAAAAATGGCGTGTGGCCTTCGGAGAGGCCTGGTGCACGTCTACTGATTTGACTCCCGTAGGCGACCTGCGAGTCGTATTGAGGATGAAATGACGATGAAGACGGCGCATACACCTAGTCCCCGTGCCAGCGTAATTAACCAATTATGGTTAAAATTCCCTACCCTCCCGGGAATCAAACCCTAGAGCCCTGTGAGGGTATACAAAATATTTTCCGCGGATATTGTAAATATTTAACTCGAATAAATCCGCGGATATCCGCATCCGTGCAGGGCTGTACACATGACGCGACTGTTTGCTAGATGCCGGGCAAAAAAGTGATCGTGCAATGAAAATCGCCTCCCTGGCGATCTGTAAAATTTAGCTTGGCATCGCTTAAAGTTAGCGTAGCTTAGCATAGCAGTCAGTGTGTGCCATTCCATGTAACTTAAGTTGAGCTTTTTTTTTTCTTTTTTTCTTTTCAGTTTAGTTGCGTAGCATATCGTAGTTTAGCTTAGCTTTCTGTGTGTGGTGGCCTTTATACCTGTTGTTAACGGGGCAATCACTTAACAAGTGCAGGATTACACGTTTGTCGACCCCTCATGTTGCTGTTGAGCTTCTGAAGCACGTAACTGGACAGTATCTCCCTCCCATGTGCCCATTTCCAGGCTCCCTTTTGGCCCTGTTTTGGTTCACCTTTTATGCATTTGATCTCTTCCTTCTGGTATAAAAGTCAAGTATCAGGTTAACATTCAAAATGTACAAATCTTATAACACTGTGCCAGGATGAACTCCATTTCAACTTTCCATAGAGTTCATTATCGGCTCTAGAATTTTAATTTTCAGGTAACTAACGTTGATTTTCCTTATTTTTTACTCTTTCGGTAATATTTAATAAAATATTCTAAATGAATTTGGTCATGTATAGTTTTTCTGTAAAACCAACCTTAAGAGAGGTACATCGAGTTTTACCTCTAAGCTCCCTCTGAAGCCCTCCTGTTAATTTTAATAACTTATACAGCAGCTAAGATACTACCGGCCTTTATCAAAAACTTAAATACCAAGTTTCATGAAAATCCCACTATCCGTTTTCTCGTGATTCTGTAATGTACATAGGCTATTATTTGCCCTCTCCAGTATAAAAATAAAATATCAGGTTAATATTTAAAATTTTACAGACAGAACGACGCTTTTGTGTTATAGTATACTGTATATTGTACAGTATGGACCTTTGGTGGCTCAGATGGCAGTGCGCCCACTTCTCACCGCTGGGTTTCGTGGTTCAAATCACGGTCACTCCATGTGAGATTTGTGCTGGACAAAGTGGAGGCGCGACAGGTTTCCGCAGGGTACTCCGGTTTTCCATGTCATCTTACATTCCAGCAATACTCCCTAGTATAATATCATTTCATCTGCCAGTCATTAATCATCGCCTCAGAGGAGTGCGAGAGGCTTCGACAGCGGGAAAAAATTATTATTCTCGCCGCTAGTTGGGATGCGACTCAGTTGATTGACAAGAATCAAGGAACCAGGTTATTACCATTACTTCCCATGGACTGGACTGGAACTTCTGATATGGTAATTAGAACTTCTAGTATAATGAATTGTAATTTCTAGTACGGTAGCTGCAGATTCATGGTAAATTGTCCATGGTAACTTTGGTGAATGGAATTTTGTGGAGACCTGGCTTTTGAGTGTTGCAGATTTCGATCCCCAGCTGGAGCAGAAGTTCACACAAGATCAGTAATAGGTGATATAAAATCACTCTTCTGAACTTCACTACATATTCGGCAATATTTTTTTATCTGGAAATTAAGTCGTGCGTATGATAATTACAAAGAAAACCCCTATATGTACCTACTTCCAATTGTGGTCATTTTGGATATCATTTATTGAACCAATAAAGATAGCAAAGCGAAGAATTTCATCATGTGTGTCATGATTTAAGACAACATTCGACAGATTTCTGTGGTTTCACGGTAATAATAATTACTACATTCTATCACATCCTAGTCAGAATTAATTCATTTATCATTATTCACCGTTATTCAAGACTTGACAAGACTGTCTCCAAACTCAGAACAAAATTTGGTGCTGGATGGTAGGCTAAGGAAATGGAAAATCAATTTGTAAGAGTGGTGTTCGGGTTGGTACGTACCTTGGTACCAAGATCAGTGAAAAGTCCGGTGTCGTTTTGCAGTTCAGTGCGGGACTAAGGGTAGTGCAAGGTCCTATGTTTCCTTGTGGACGAAGCCTTACGTGCATGCAGTAATGTTTACTAACACAACACTTACTCTGATGAGCGCGAAGTCGTAGTCGATAGTTGATGGGTTGAAGTCAGGATGGGCGAGGACAGAACTTGCTTGATGTACGGTACCACCACTGCCACGAACTGTTGTACCGGCACGGAGACTGAGACGGCTTGCAGGGTTTCTGAAATGTAAAGTACAATTCAGAGAGACATAGCTCATGTAACTTGCTTAACTCATAAATTATTTTGAAATTTAGTTTCGAGAAATTAAAATAAGGAAAAAATCTGACTTGATTCTCAGGGTTAGACGCAACTGGAAAGTTATATCTTTGTTTTAACCTCCTGATGCCCAGAACATTTCCCTTTTGGTCAAATATCATAAAGGTGTATACTTCCTTAACGGTGTCTCGGTGGGAGACACTGAAGTGAGAAGCATATCACACCAAGGTAAATGAATTCCCCCCCCCCCAAAAAAAAAAAAAAAAGGAACACCAACAAAAGGTTAATTTTTATTTATTTTATTTTCAAAATGTTCCTTTTACGGGATATTCCGTTTTTAAACAGTGTCCTTTTAAAAGGACACCAGGCCTCAGGAGGTTAAGTTAATGTATATATGAACTTTTGCCACCTCTGCAGTCTAGGGGTAGCATGCCTGCCTCTTATCCGCAAGCCCCGGGTTTGATTCCCCGCTTGGTCAAGAGTGATTGCCCTGATTTGAGCGCTGGTTCGATGACCACTCAGCCTATCAGAGAATAACTGACGAGCTATCTAACGGTGAACTAGTGGCCGAGATCTAGAAATTTAAGAGTAACGGCCGAGAGTATTCGTTGCACTGACCTCGTGTCGCCAAGTAATCTGCAGGCCTTCAAGTTGAGCAGCAGTAAGTTGGAAGGCCAAGGTCAGTCAGGGCTGTAACACCATGGTGGGGGTATTCATTATAATTTCCTCAGTCAAGCTATTTGATTAGAATAGATTATTATGTCTTCGGGTGTACGGCATCTAAATACACTTACGGTTTTCGGAGTCGTCTACATGCGGCCGTTGTGTCTCGCAGGAGTTCTTTTACGTGTAAAGTCCGTAATTCATTAGAAGATTGGCCATCCATATCTAGTCCCTAGTCAGTAAACGAGCTCACGAATGCCACCTCTTCGGAAGTTTACTGAAAATGAAAATGATGCGTCCGGTTTACCGTTGATTGATCCGAGCTCCAACAACTGCTTAAATTAATGTTATGAAGGAGCGACAATATTTTTGTGGTATCATTTCAAAAGTCAAAGTAATCATAAGAATAAATGGTGCAGTAGATGTAAGAGCAATGCATAGTGAGCAGAGCATTCGTTTCCCGTGGCCGAGGAGGGAACTGCATGGGGTGGGCAGCACGGCAAAACGGCAACACGAGTTCGTGCTATAGCAAAATACACCTTCAATACTGGAGTCACTCCTAACTAGAAATCTCTTTGAAAAGTCCAATGATTCGAAGAATGTAGATATCGGTAAAAAATGGAAGGGCCATGAAAGGTGAGAAAATGAGGACTCCTCTAAGCAACCTAAACCTTATACTATTGGAATTGGAGGACAACTAGTTTTGACAAAGGGTTGTAGGAAAGGTGAAATGAATTTAAGGCTCTGGCTCCAGCCAGGCCGAGAGGTTTAAATGGTTAAAATTCTGCCTTCCTGAGCCAAAGTTGTCGGATTATAAGGACCTTGAAACTAAAAATTACTACTCCGAAAGGTAGCGTATTTTACAATCCAATGTATTTATTCAGTTACTATTTACAGTTAGAGTATTTACAAATTCGATGCGTCGAACTCCTGAACTCCAGGACGGCCTCCACAGCACAGTGTCATTGCAGAACAGTTCAGTTCACAACTTGCAAGACTCGTTAAACACCGCGCGTAGCCGTCTGACGGACTCACTCTCATTAGTCACGGATTCGCTAACATCTCGTAACACTGACTCGCTCTAAATTGACTGGTAGCCACAATTCTCATCGGTACCGAGAAGTCCCGGTACCAGTGAGGAATTTTAGCCCGTCGATCCAATTTGGGCATTGAGTGCTATTTCATAATGTAATTCTATCTAAAGACGTCATTTGTGTTGATACTTTGTGGAACTGTGAAATTTAAATCACTCTGACCAGGATATGGTCTGCACCCCTTAATGGAGTGGGGTTAAAGGAAAATATCCTTATGTATTCGGTATCGAAGACCTACGGTGTCATAGTTACCTATGTTCGTGATCAGCGAATTTTTGCTCTTAATGAGCGCGTCATATAATTTCGCAGCTGTGTTGCGAATCCTGCTATGGATGGTGGGGAGCTGATACCGTTATTGCAGGTCGTTGTTCGCTTCAAAACACTGGGTGCCTGTTAACAGGTGCGACTTAGCTGCAGTGTCCCAAATAGGACGGGCATACTCGAGTATCGGTCGGATAGTCAATTTTACAGCAGGAGTCTGTTTTCTATCGTTAGCCCAGTGTCGGCTCTAATTATCGGAAATAACTTAAATACATCGTGTGTATACATTGTTCTCTTCATTGTTTATCAGCTTCCAGCTTCTTCCAGTAGCGAGTCTCAACAAATCGCCGCGACGGTCGTTTTACTCACCGACCCGTCCCCAGCGTCGCTACTATGCCAGTATTGTCACCTCCCCCAACCTCCCCCAACCTCCCCACAACTCCGCCATCTCGGTCGTTATTATCGCGATAATGACGTTTACATGTCTCGACGAGGAGTGAGCGTTGCAATATTTCAGAATCCTTCAGCGCAGGGTCTCTCAAACGCCCAAAATCTCACGCGTGCAAATCGAGGCGCAAGAGCTTCGTGCACTGTGCATCGGTCGCGCTCGGCTTGTCTCGGACCAACGCTTGTCTCTGGGCTACTCGGCTAAGCTCGGCGCAACTCAGCTCGGATTTGGAGCGCTACGGGGAGCGAGCAAGACAGGCGTGAGGAAAGAGTGAGTAAGCGCTATTGCTCCAAATCGAGGAATGGGGGGTCTGCACTCTGGTCAACCAAGCGAAGTTATGCACCGTGCACAGTCCATGCACCCTGAGAGGCCCTGCTTCAGTGGTTCATAACAACAACTGCTGCTTGCAGTCCGGACTACCTGGTGGCCATGATCGTTAAGGCGTCAAGTCTACACCGTAATTAGCCGGTTCGAGTCCAGTTGGTGGAAAATATTCATCATCCGAATGTTGGCTGGCAGGGTAGGAGAGGTGGTAATATACATTTCTAATCACTAGGCTACGTGTAAAAAGCCTAAATTCAATTCCAAACCTCTCCGCAATGTTCATATAGAGTGATTCCTCCGTCGGATGGAGACAATAAGCCTTCAGCAGAAACCTTGATATTTCTTTTGCTAGTTGCTTTACGTCGCACCGACACAGATAGGTCTAATGGCGACGATGGGATAGGAAAGGCCTCGATATCTCGAAAGCCGCAGTTGATTAAGTGCGGCCAGTATCCAGTATTCGGGAGGTAGTTGTTTCGAACCCCACTGTCGGCAGCCCCTGAAGATGGTTTTCCGTGGTTTCCCATTTTCACACGAGCCAAATGCTGGGGATGTACCTTAATTAAGACCACGGCCGTTTCCTTCCCACTCCTAGCCCTTTCCTGTCCCATCGTCGCCATAAGACCTATCTGTGTCGATGCGACGTAAACCAACTAGCAAAAAAGGAAAGGCCTAGGAGTTGTAAGGAAGCGGCCGTGACCTTAATCAAGGTACAGCCCCAGCATTTGTCTGGTGTGAAAATGGGAAACAACTGAAAACCATCTTCAGAATTGCCGATAGTGGGATTCGAACCTACTATCTACCGGATGCAAGATAAACCTTGATGTTAATCGATAGGATTAGGCTATGTGCCGGCACCAAGTTTCACACTCTCCCTACCTCATTATCATGAACATTCGACATCCATACACGCAAGTCGTCCACGGGAGTCAAAAAGAAAGACCTTCACCAGGTGAACCGAAAATTTCCTCGGACACTCCCGGCACTAAAAGTCATAGGATAGATAAATAAATGCTTGTAGTCCATCGAGTTCTTTAAGATTTCTATTTAACAACAGCATGATCACTAAAGTGTATAAGGAAGAGTGGCTAGAATCTTTTATTCGGACCTCGTTAGGTGACAAGGACCAGGATTACTTGCTGTGCCACTCGTTAACCAGCCAAGTGAGCGAGTAATGCACGTGAAGATGAAAATATTCGGCATGAGTGGTAGCAGTACTATCTTCATTCAGATTATCTATATATATAAAGAAACTTGTCCTGACTGACTGACTGACTGACTGACTAACTGACTGACTGACTGACTGACTGACTGATTCATCATCGCCGAGCCAAAACTACTGGACATAAAGAAATGAAATTTTAGGGATAAATTCATATTAACATGTAGGTGCTCGCTGAGGATTTTTGGATATTCCGTCGCTAAGGGGGTGAAAAGCGGGGTGAATTTTAAAAATGAGGATATCTATATCTCAAAAACTTAAAAGTTTACAGACGTAAAAGTTAGCGTTACGAATCTCCTTTAAAAATAAAGAAACACGTTTTTTTTTGTTTTCGGAAAATGCCATTAAGGGGGGTGAAAAGGTGGAGAATGTATTAAACACCTTTAAAGAGGAGACTTATATCTCTGAAGATTTTACAGATATGAAAATTGAAATTTGGAATCCCCTTTAAAAATAAAGAAACACGTATTTTTGTGTTTTTGGATAATCCGATGAGTAGGGGGTGAACAGGAATGACAAACAGGGTGAATTTTTAAAAACACTATATGTGCAAACTAGCAAGATACCCGTGCTTCGCTACGGTATTATACTGAAATTTATTATTGAATGCTTAACGTTTTATATATAATCCGCCGAAATTCGCGATCTGACTGGTTTTCTGAGAGAATCCGCCAAAATTCGCGATGTGACTCGTTTTCTGAGAAATTACGGCAATGTTCCTCCCGTTTTTTATCTTCCTTTGCAGCAATTGATTTCGTACTTCCCGGGCTAGGTCCAGGTAATCACCCGGTCAGTTGGGTCCCTAAATATTTGCCATTTTTTCATATAAGCATTTTTAATATGGATCAAAAACTTGAGGAGATCCAGCGTGGTGTCGTCTTGGGTGCCTTGGCGGTACTGAACTCGCGGCCGGCCTGCATTCGTAGTCATTACCCTTCCAGGACGCGTTTCCAGCGCGTTCCGCACAGCTTGACGACGGTCCAGAACATTATTATTATTATTATTATTATTATTATTATTATTATTATTATTATTATTATTATTATTATTATTATTATTATTATTATTGATGTTCTGGACCCCACAGCAAGATGAAAGACTGCTACTTGGCGGTAAATTACATCTGCTGCCATTGTCATTACTAACAATGTGACCAGCACCACTGTCGCGCGTAGGCAACTGCGCGGGATTTCTGGAGATACGAATGACATACTTCCGTGCATTATTGACCTAATTATACATACATTATCATTATAGACTGTTATGCCTTTCAGCGTTCAGGACCTAATTATAGAGGTGAACAATTGCACGGTCAATCTCATTCCTACCGTTTATTTCAAATATGTTTAAATTTTTATTTATATGCCAGGAGAATCTACTGTAATCTAAGAACGTTCTCCAAAGGAAAAGATGGCTCTTGAAAACGAACCTAGGAAAGATTAAAAATGGTTGCTTTATGATCAGAATAACTACATTGAAAATCCATAGCCTGTTTCCAGTCATTCGACCGGGTCAGGAATGGAATAAATAAAGCCGCCATCTAGTGGTGAGGATAGGAATTATGCCGGCTGCCGAAGCCTGTCGCACTCCTCTGGGACAATGATTAATGAATGACAAATGAAATTAAATGATATTGGAGAGTGTTGCTGGAATGAATGATGACGGCGAAAACCGGACTACCCGGATAAAATCCTGTCTCGCCTTCGCTTTGTCCAGCACAAATCTCACATGGAGTGACCGAGATTTGAACCACGGAACTCAGCGGTGAGAGGCCGGCGCGCTGCCACCTGAGCCACGGAGGCTCCTTTGTAAGTACATTATGAGCAGTAAAATCAATTGGTCTCACCTCCTTTTTCACCCCACCGCCGTTAAGTTGATTCCCCCCTCTCCCAGAAGAGAAGGCGTGTTTCTTTAAGTTTAAAGGAGATTCCAAATACCAATGTTCACGTCTGTTATCTTCAGTTTTGAGATATAAGTATCCCTATAAAAATAATTCACATTTTTTTCAGTTTCTTTCACACTCCCCCACCCGCCCTTAAGTGAATTTTCCAGCAAAAAACACTTCTTTCTTTATAGTAAATGATCTTCTAAAAAAATTTTCACGACTCTAGCATCTTCACCTTTTGAGATATGTGTCCTCATGACAGGAATTCAACACATTTTCACTCCCGCCCCAAAGATGATTCCCCGCCTCCCAAAACGCATTTTTCTTTGTTTTTAAAGGAGATCTAAATACCAATTTTCACGTCTGTAATAACGTTAGTTTTATTAGATGTAAGCTAGTATCCTCATACAATTAATTTAATTAATTTTTCAATTTTTCACCTCCCCCCCCCCCACCTTCATTGGATTTTCCGAGAATACATGTTTCTTTACTTTCAAAGCAGATTCCAAATACCTAATTTCACTTCTGTAACATCTTCAGTTTTTGAGATATCAGTATCCTAATTAAAAGAATTCAACCCCATTTTCAGTCACTTTTACCCCCCACCCAAGTGGTTTTTCCGAAAACTAAAAATACATGTTTCTTTTAGAGATAAAAATACCATTTTTCATTTCCGTAACATGTTAAGGTTTTGAGATATACTGTAGAAATTCTCATTTTAAAATTTCACCCCCTTTCTAGTTCCCCTTACGTGGGGTTTCCAAAAACAAATCACCTATGTTTCTTTACTTTAACAAGAGTATCCAAATGCCAGCTTTTACGTCTGTAACATTTTACGTTTCTGAGGTATATTGTAGATATAGTCTTTCTAAAACTCGCCCCATTAATTGGATTTTCCAAAAACAAAACAAAAAACGTGTTTCTTTATTTTTGAAGGAGATCCCATATACCAGTTTTCAGGTCTGTATTATCTTCAGTTTCTGAGACATAAGGCATTCAACCCCTTATTCACACTTTTTCACCCCTCCTATTGGGATTTATAGAAAACAAAAAATACGTGTTCCTTTATTTTTAAAGGAGATTCTAAGTATTAATTTTTACATCTGGAAACTTTTAAAGTTTTGAGATATAGATACACTCATTTTAAAAATTCAACCCCCTTTTCACCCCCATTACTTGGATATTCCAAAAACCAAAAATACGTGTTTCTTGATCCTTAAAGGGGATCCCAAATACTAATTTTCAGGTCTGTAATATCTCCAGTTTCTAAGATATAAGTATCCTCAATAAAGACATTCAACCCCTTTTCCACCCCTCCTATTGGGATTTGCCGAAAACATAAAAATACGTGTTTCTTTATTTTTAAAGGAGATTATAAATACCAATTTTTACATCTGTAAACTTTTAACATTTTCAAAAACAATAAAATACGTGTTCCTTCATTTTTAAAGGAGATCTCAAATACCAATTTTCAGGTCTGTAATATCTTCAGTTTCTGAAATATAAGTAGCCTCATTAAAGGCATTCAACCCATTTTTCAGCCTTTTTCTCCCCTCCTATTAGGATTTTCCGAAAACAAAAAAAAAATACGGGTTTCTTTATTTTTAAAGAAGATTCTAAACGCCAATTTTTACATCTGTAAACTTTTAAAGTTTTGAGATATAGATACACTCATTTTAAAATTTCACCCCCCTTTTAACCCCCTTCGACGGAATATCCAAATAACCTCGCTTAGCGAGCACCTACATTGTAATATAAATGTATCCTCAAAATTTCATTTCATTATGTCCAGTAGTTTTGGCTCGGCGATGATGTATCAGTCAGTCAGTCAGTCAGTCAGTCAATCAGTCAGTCAGTCAGTCAGTCAGTCAGTCAGTCAGTCAGTCAGTCAGTCAGTCAGTCAGTCAGTCAGTCAGTCAGTCAGTCAGTCAGGACAAGTTACTTTTTATATATATAGATTATTTCAGGTTCGTAACATATTACAGATTTGAAAACCGGTATTTGGAGTTTCCTGTAAAAGTAAAGACAAATATTTTTTTCGAAAAATCCACTTAAGGGGAACTGAAAAGGGGGATGAAATTTTAAAATTAGCGTATCTACAGTATATCTCAAAAGCTTAACATGTTACAGACGTGAAAATTGGTATATGGAATCTCCTTTATAAATCAGGAAACACGTATTCTTTGGTTTTCGGAAAAAAACTTAACGGGGGAGGGGATGAGGAATTGAGGAATTAGTTGAATGATTTGTATGAGAATGTATATACATACCAAAAAATCTAAAGATGTTACAAACGTGAAAACTGTTATATAGAACCTCCGTAAAAAAAAAGAAGAAACACGCATTTGGTGGGGTAATTAACTTGGTAGGAGGGGAATGAAAACGGAGATGAATTATTTTTACGAGGATACATATATCTCAGAAACTGAAGATGTTATAGTCTTGATAATTGGTATTTGGAAGCTCTTTTATAGAAACGGGTACTGTGTTTTTGTTTTTTTTTTTGTTTTTTGATAGCACGTAGGTGGGAGTCCCGTGGCGACACTAGGCCACTCTACTCATCTGTTTCAGCGAAGTGTGAAAAATCACATCAGCACCAGCACGATACACTAGCGGGGAAAAATCGGCTCTGTCGAGGCGAAACAAGTTCACCTGTCAGAAAAGAAAACCCCTCATCGCTGCGCTGTTAGTAATCAAATTTAGCTAGTGCTAGTTGGCAAGGTGGGAGATGGTAGATGTTGATGTATTGTAAATTGCAAGAAGAAGAAGGCAAGTAGTGAGGGCAAGGCGATTTTTCTTGATGGGGTGACTAGGGGACAATAAGTTGTCGGGGAGGCATGGCTGGGAGATGAGTAAGGTGAGAAGAAAGAAGGTTGAGAAGAAGATAGAGTAGTGCAGGGTTGTTATTACTGGGTTGAGGAAGATGGGGAGTAAAGCTGTTGAAATGTGGTGGTGGAGAGCTTGGTTTGCGGAGGTGCCTGGCGTTCTTGTAATGAGACCGTATGGCCTTCTTGATGAAAGGGCACCCTGGGAATGAGGCCGCATGTTTCCCCTCACAGTTCACACACCTCGCCTGGTCACGAGGCACCTTACAATCAGTGTGGCGATGGGAGCCACCACACCTATTGCACCTGGTGGAATTGGTGTACGTCGCAGCTGTGTGGTGTAGCTGGAGGCAATTATAACATTGGACGACCAGGGAGGGGTGAGGGTGGGGGAGGGTTGAGGCGGTGTTTGTTTTTGGAAAATTCACTTGCATATAATACAAGGATTGGCTTGCTACAATGGACCACTGCTACAATCATAACACAATTCCGCAACGAGATGGAAGAATTTAACTCTCTCGATGGCAACGGTGCAACACATATTTATTTATATTATAAACCCAGTAAATTTGAAATATTTATGACTTAGTTTTATATTAACGAATAATAACCACCTCTACTGATACTCACTTTGCGACACAGTGAGCAGCAGTTAGCGCCCAGTTCTCACTGATGATAGCAGCTCCACAGATGTGACGACCTCGTAGCTGGAGCGACAACTGTAATAGTAAATGCTGTATTAGACACCAATGGTAAATAATGTCCACCATAACACAGCATTTAGTTGTGATGAACAAATATGCTCCAATCATTGAATTCAATCATATACTTTTCATTAATACTTATTTTCGTGCAGTATTTTGCAGTAATCTGTGTTAACTTTTAAAACATTCAAACTGAAATAATTATTATGTCTGTCTGTCTGTCTGTCTGTCTGTCTGTCTGTCTGTCTGTCTGTCTGTCTGTCTGTCTGTCTGTCTGTCTGTCTGTCTGTCTGTCTGTCTGTCTGTCTGTCTGTCTTGCCTTCTTTCTTTCTTTCGTTCTTTCTTTCTTTCTTTCTTTCTTTCTTTCTTAATCCTTTTACCCTCCAGGATTGGTTTTCCCGCGGACTCAGTGAGGGATCCCACCTCTACAGCCTCAAGGACAGTGTCCCGGAACGTGAACTTTGAGTTGGGGATACAACAGGGGAGGAAGACCAGTACATCGCCCAGGCAGCCTCACTTGCTATGCTGAACAGGGGGCTTATGAGGGATGGGAATATTGGAATAGATAGGCAGGGAAGAGGGAAGGAAACGGCCGTGGCCGTAAGTTAGGAAACATCCCGGCATTTTCCTGGAGGAGAAGGGGGAAACCATGGAAAACCACTTCGCGGATGGCTGAGCTGCGAATCGAAACCTCTCTACTCAGTTGAGCTTAGCTTCCCGAACCTGGATCTTTATTTCAGCGGTCATTACGGTACAGATTTTTATATTAAACTATAGAGAAAGTCCTGTAAATACACTCGCTGTTGTAAAGCGACTGTCTAACTTTTCATCAAAGTCTGCTAACAGTTTAATTAGTTCAGTGTAATGTCCTCTATATCTGAACTCACTAGCCACATTGTGCCCACAGAATGGTAATTCTTTCTTTCCCAAAAAGCATGTCACCGCAGTCAGCCGTTTCAGAACTTCCAGATTTTTCTTAACGGCTTCATTGTGCCTCAGAACATTGACCTGCTTCTACTTATCCACTTGTAAATCTATCCTAGTTTTACCAAAGGTACCTAAGGATATCCATGCGTCAAGACCACTGCTGTGGACTGGTTACATTATTATCTAGCGACAAGACCACTGGTCTAGCTAAAATACCGGTTAATTTCACACCTTCTGTACGTAATACAGGCTATTCACGTCACGAAGACATCCGATAGTCGCCATGACATTTCCTAACTTTGTAGTTTCGTTATTTTCACTGAATGTGGAAGCCCTGTGATCACATGCGATTCGAGCTCTATCGGAGACAATAGGAAAAGGCTCCGGTCAATAAGAACAGAGAAAATGGTTGGCAGACTTGCTGTATTAGTGGCCAAGTATTATAGTATGATGTAATTTGAAGCATTCATCAATATCATAATCTCATACCTGGTATGGAAAGTCCCGAATGGAGGCTGCTGACCCTCCTACAATTTTCCCATCCAGGCGAGGGCGAGGAAGGATCTGGCCTCCTGGAGCACAACAGACATGAAATGAAGACAAGCGTGAAAGCAGTACCTATAGACTGTATACATAATGTGAACGTGTAACTCAAAATTGTGAGAAAACCGCAATACTAACGTATTACACATGGAAAAAGTCCCCATCTCAAGAATACTAGAAAAATATTATTTGTTAGCTCATGACAACCCGCTTCGCTTGGTGTTCATGTACATCCGTGCGGTTTTCTCAATATAATACTGAAGACGTGAAAAAAAATCTTTTTCTGTTTTTTTCTGTTTTTCTTTTTTTGGTGTTCATAAATATCTTACATTGTAAGTCATTTCATGAAAATACACTCTTATACGCTTCATTTGATATCTTCCTTTCTGGCGAATGCACAAACACATTTTCTGCTTGCCCGACACGGGAGAAAGCAACGTAGAGTTGACAATTTGTGAAACAGGAATCCTTCAAATTAACTCCCCAATAGTGTAACATTTGTACCTGAGCCTTAATGATAGTCATAGCTATTATCACGTTAAATTGTAATCGATTGAAACAAAATGACAAATCATTTGAGATCAATGGAATTATTAGTGTAAAAACGTACTTTCTTTTTCCTTTGCCGGTTAGCTTTACTGTCTGAATGATGTTGTTAAGAAACTGTTTCAGTAGGTAGGCCTATCTGCTTTATATTCAAGAATTGCAGAAAATACTGACGGATGTACTCAAGCAGCAAACGGTTCTGCTAGGGGCTTTACGTCGCACCGACACAGATAGGTCTTATGGCGACGATGGGATAGGAAAGGCGTAGGAGTTGGAAGGAAGCGGCCGTGGCCTTAATGAAGGTACAGCCCCAGCATTTGCCTGGTGTGAAAATGGGAAACCACGGAAAACCATCTTCAGGGCTGCCGATAGTGGGATTCGAACCTACTATCTCCCGGATGCAAGCTCACAGCTGTTACGGTTCTGAGATCACCATGCTCCTGCGAGATGAATCAAAGATGGTATATAAAACCAAGGAGTACACATCACAGTCTTCTAGAATACATTCTTACTCCGATCCTTCCATTACATTCTCACTCATTTTAATAGATTTAATGACGACGTCAGCCGCTATTAAGCCCCACATCCCAAACCACCGCAGCTACAGACACGCAACCACTATAGTGTACGCTGAGATAATCGAGGCTAATACCACACACACAAACACCCGTGGCCTGTAGTGGGTGGTTGTGGCTGAAAGGCGAAATATACAGACACGCACACACGTCTGTGTATGTATAGTCGGCTAATTTCAAACTACACAACTCCCACATCACCACAGCTACAGAAACACAACCCCTATCGTGCACGAAGGGAGTCTTGAGACTACTGCCACACTCAAACATCAGTGGTCTGCGATGGGTAGTTGTGGCTCCAGTGTGAAATATACGAACACACGCGTCTATTTTTATATAAATATAGTCGGTCTGTTTAACCCCCATATCTCCCACACCACCACAGCTACCGACACGCAATCACCATAGTGGACAATGAGAGACTCGAGGCTACTACCACACACAATCACCAGTGGTCTGCATTGGGTATTGTGGCTCCAAGGTGAAATATACGGGCACACGCGACTATTTTTATATATAGTCAGCAACTTTCAACCTCCACATCACCACACCACTACAGCTTTCGACGTGTAATAACCATGGTTCACTATGGGAGACTTGAGGCTACTACCACGCACAAAACCAGTGGTCTGCGGTTGATAGTTGTGGCTGCAAGGTGAAATATACCAACACACACGTCTATTTGTATAAGAAGTTGGCCACTTTCAAGCCCCATATATACCACACCACCACAGCTACTGACATGCAACCACCAGAGTGTACGATATGAGACTCGAGGCTACTATCACACACAATCAACAGTGGTCTGCGATGGGTAGTGGCTGCAAGGTTAAATGTACGACTACACAGTCTACTTTCTGTTATGCATTGTCAGCCACTTTCTACCTCCACATCTCCCACACCACTACAGCTGCCGACACGCAACCACTAGAGTGCACGGTCGGAGACTCGTGGCTACTACCGCAAACACACACCAGTGGTCGGCGATGGATACTTGTGGCTACAAGGTGAAATAGACTAACACACACGTCTATATTTAGATGTAGTTGGCCCCTTTAAAACCCAATGTATACCACATCACCACAGCTACCGACACGCAACGACTGTAATGCATGATGGTAGACTCTAGGTTAGGCATCGTCAATCGAGAGCAAAATGCCTTCGGAGAGCAGCTTAGCGAGCAAGTAGGGGAAGAAGTAGGGGAAGTCCATGACGTAATGCGTACTGAAGGCCAGTGGCGCAAAGGTCTAACACATCTTTCTTGACTGGTTAGATAACGACAAGATACGCGTGAACTCGTGTGAGGTGCGATTCCGTATTATTCCAACGTGCAGTGGTTAAGTAGAGGAAAAGTTTTACATCGTTTCTATGCTCTGAGGAAATAAATAGCTATCTTTCTGAAAAATGCACATTGAACCGTGGCATTTCTAGTACTGAAGATCTCACAGCCACCTTAATGATCTTAATTCCTCCTTATAAGGTAGAGATCTTATCATTATTCACTTCTTTGATGGTGTTAAAGCTTTCGAGCGAAAAGTACTACTGTGGGAAAGTCAGTTCAAAAATAAAGACAACCCATTTTCCCACTTTGACTGCGGAGTTGTGTCTAGCTCCAAACTATTCCGGTAAAACATTAGTACAGAGGTTTTAATGTCACTATATGACGAATTTGAGAGTAGGTTTCACGATATTCAGGCATTAGAAAATGATCTGCAGGTGTTCGCTACGCCCTTCTCAATGGATGTGCAAACTGTTAGACCAGAACTGCAGCTAGAGCTGATTGACTTACAGCACGATACTGAAATGAAAGGTAAGTTTGCAAACACAAACAGTTTGACTGAATTTTATGTTCGTTTTCCACGGGAGAGATTTCCTAGATTGGACAAATTTAATGCACATATTTTTTAAATATATTCGCATCAACTTATTTATGTCAAAAGATGTTTTCATTAATGCAGATTTGTAAATCGAGACACAGAAGTCGGCTCACCGATGAAAACTAGAAATGTGCTTTGCGACTTGCCAGTACGCAAACGATAGTGTCAAACATACAATACTATCTAAACGAGCCCAAAGGTCCCGTGAAGGAGGAGTACACCAGTGATATTTTTTTTGTTTTTTTTTTTGCTAGTGGCTTTACGTCGCACCGACACAGATAGGTCTTATGGCGACGATGGGATAGGAAAGGCCTAGGAGTTGGAAGGAAGCGGCCGTGGCCTTAATTAAGGTACAGCCCAAGCATTTGCCTGGTGTGAAAATGGGAAACCACGGAAAACCATCTTCAGGGCTGCCGATAGTGGGATTCGAACCTACTATCTCCCGGATGCAAGCTCATAGCCGCGCGCCTCTACGGGCACGGCCAACTCGCCCGGTGTGATATGTTTTAGTTCGTGTGCTTAATACTTTTTTTGTGTCATAGTCATAAATGCCATACAAATATTGAAATGTACGATAAAGCGAGTGCAAAGAATGTGTACAAATCACACAAATTGTATTTTCTTTCGGTGAATGTACGTGTCCCAAAGCTTCAGTTTATCGTGAAAATGTATTTATTCAGGACATATTGCACACTGCTGTATATTCCTTTGTCAACGAATAATTTTCTTGTCCTGTTATACTCTGTAATCTGTGCCCTGTTCGTCTCACATGATACATGCTCCAAATTATTATTATTATTATTATTATTATTATAGTCGTTGTTCATATGGTAACATTTCCGAGCGGGAAGTACAGTACGGCGACGGTATGCAACCCGCCTGACTGCTGCTCTCTTGTCACGTAACAGACAGCCGTCCACGGCAGAGCAAGTAACACCTGCTCCCTAGAGCATCTACGTGATGAGCTGATGACGTCTGCTCTAGGCTACTACCACACACACAAACACCAGTGGTCTGCGATGGATAGTTATGGTTGCAAGGTAAAATATACGGACACACAAGTTATATACCTATATATAAATACAGATTTCATTAAGTCCTTTACTTGCTTAAAATAGTTAACTGTATTCGCCCGTAGATCGGTCTATGAAAGCTCTCTCCTCTGATCTTTCTATGCCAGCCCGATGGAGGACTCTGTGAAAGTTTTCTATACAGATCTTTCTATGTTAGTCCGATAAAGTAAAGTTAACTCATGTCCTCATCCTGAGGTGGCACAGCTCTTTCTATGCATACCTCCAATGGACGTGCGCTGCTTGTACCATTTCAACCACATATCAGCCCTCCTGCCATTCTTAAATATCTTGCAGTGCCGGGAATCGAACCCGAGTCCCTGAAGACGGCAGCTAATAACACTAACCGTTACCCTATGGAGGCGGACGTTAGTCCGATAGCTGGCTATATTTCAAAAAGTCCTCTGTTATGAAACTTGCATTCAGTTTATTATTCAGTGCTGGGTTATTAAATCAAGCACAACATTTTCCTGCAGAAATGGTAAATGAACATTTTAATTAGTGTTGCCACAATGGTTTGGTTTATTTTCCACATCCTCCAGTAAACGACGTACTAACAGGTATGATGCTCCCTGGTAATGATTTAATGAGCCATGTAAGGTAGTATAATAACGCAATGTCCTATGCATCCTTCTCTGCCAACCGTAGCAACTCCAGGATTACGTCCTTACTGTTTTAAGATTGAGGAGATGATTTATAGGTACATTTCAGATTTACTGCGTTCTGAAAATTGCCGTATATTATACGGCAATCTTTATGGGATAGATTCAAGTCTTTTAAACATAAAAAAATTCTATATATTGCCAAGGTTCAAAAATCCATATGTATAGTCACAACGGGACAGGTCAATGAAAGTAACAAAATAATATAGTGCGCTGTAAATCCTTGGTCTCGCCGGCAAAAGTGTAGTAATATAATAATTTACTTCTGTTGTATAAATGAAGAATCATACGAAAGAATTTTCCACTCTTGTTTGACGAAGTTAAAACTGTTGTGATTTATTAAACATTTTGGCTAAAAAGACCAATAGAAGGAAAGGAGGAAGCTACCCCCCACGACCACCACCAACCCACGCACACCCACCAACAAGAATACTTTATTTTTGTTTAACATTGATTTTCGGGAACTTACGCGAATCCGATTCTTACAGAAATAGACGGTGTTTGAGAGCTTTCTATGATGGATATTTTGAGCCCAAATCCGAGGTTGTGGCTTTATCCTTCCGGGAGGTACGCCATTCATACAGTATATGTGCGGAAAATCGTAAACAAATCCTGAGAGCTCCTGATCCCCCATTTAGTTGCCTCTTGTGACAGGTGGGATGTACCATGAATGTATTCTACGCGCGCACCCTCAACGGCACATCAGGAAGTGCATTCGGCCGCAAAACTGGACGCCATCAATTGCGGACCCGATTTTCGGGGACACAATAATGCCGCAATTTTCCCCCGAAGGCAACAAATGGAAGTGAAGAAGAGTGTAGCAAGTATTTATGACCAAGAAGAATATTTTGATAAGTCAACACATGAACATAAAGATTGGGAAATTATTTTACAAAAGCACACTGCTTTAAGGAACTGAAAGTTGGTATTGGCCACCTTAACACAGTAGTAATGTTGATGTGACGCTACATTACAAGAATAGGCTTGACTGGAAGAGGATATAATAGAGAAGTATTAAGTATCGACACCGGGTTTCATCTTCTCCTTACCTCATTATCACCATCATCACCAGGCACGCGTGTCACCCAAATGACTCTTCAGAAGCCATCGTGGAAAAATTATCATCAGCCTTCCAGCACGTCACCAATAATGAAACAAACATTATAATTGCAGGGGAAGTTAATTGCCGAATTGAAACGCCAAATCGCAAATTGGAATTGCTGATACAGACTCTAAAAGAAGAAGGATTCAAATGAGCTAATAAGAGAGAAGAAAAGACATATTTCGCATACGATGGTTCTAGCGTCTACATATGACCTCTTATCTTAGAAAAGAAATAAAAATACAGTATCATGAACAAACAAGAGATATTCTAGCATTAAAAATACCCACAGTTCTAGCCCACCGGACAAGCAACTCAATGTTGAAAGCATTCCAGGTATATGAGCTACGAATTTTAGGTAAATAAAATATAATAAAGTATAAGAATACATTCTTTATTATTCCCAAAAATTACAATAATTTCCTTAATCATCCTTAGCCGGCCGATTAGATTAACAGCTTGCCTTTTCATACCACTACGAGCGCTAATGTGAGTCAATGTATTGTTACACTTAACCTTAAGTACCACTACGAGCGCTAATGTGAGTCAATGTATTGTTACACTTAACCTTAAGTACCACTACGAGCGCTAATGTGAGTAAATGCAGGGTTTCACTTAAGCCCTTATATCTACATTCGGTGCAGATATTTTTCAAAAATCAAAAAACTCATGAGAGTTTTGAACCAAAGAACACATTACAGAAATAATTATGTAATTTGGCTAGGATTTGAATAAAAATGAAAACGAGCTAAGAAAAAAGCGATTTCACGCCGTTTTTCCGAAACTGCATTTAGGCCGCAAGTGATTTTCTAAATTTGTTTTTTTGTTTCCCGAGCCCTTTAGCTCTTCAACTTTTGGTACAATTGAGGAAATTGCTTAATTTTACGTTTCTCATAGTATTGGAACCCCTACTTTGAGTGCTAAGAATTTTTTTCAACATTAAAAGAAGCTCCTATACAACACAGTAATTGCCTTCTCTATGCTGACGATCTAAAGATTTTTAAGGTGATCAGTAGTGAGTTGGACTGTAAGTTACTACAGTCTGACTTAAACCTCCTAAGTAACTGGTATAAAAAGTGGCTGCTTGGTTTGGATAGTTCAAAATGCAATGCAATTACATTTTCACGTAAGACGGAACCAATAAATTACCCTCACCAGTTATGCAATTTCCAAATAGCTCGTGTGAATGAAATAAATGATCTTGGTGTCACACTTTCAAACTGCTACGGTCTTTCCTTCGAGAAATATTTAGACAATATTTCTAGGAAAGGGTTTAAATTACTTGGATTTCTGAAAAGAAACTCTGCCGAATTTGTTTCTCCTAGAACTCTAATAACTTTGTTTTTGCACTCTAATCAGGCCATCGTTAGAATACTGTTGCGAGGTGTGGTTAACTTCTCAGCAGTATTTAATACAAAACTTGGAAAGAGTCCAAATAAAGTTCATGAAATGGATCAGCTACAAGGGTTTGGGTATTTCTCCGTCTTCTTCCGATTACGAGTCTTAATGTGAGACAATGAGCGTGAGGACATCGCACTCACGCCGCAGATGTGCCAATGCCCTCTTTCTTTATAAGTGTCTGACTAGAGTGGATTGCTCAACAATAATGGAGCTGATTCCATTACATGTTCCTCGTCGCAATACTAGGCAAAGGTATATTTTTTCATCTGCCCAAAGTGAGAACTGTGGTTCGGGCTAACTCAAGGCTTGTGAGGGCACGAACATCACTGAATGAGGTGAGTGAATCAGTGGACCTTTTTTACTCAGCCCCGCCTAAAATCAGACGTGCCCTAATGACCTCACGAATGCAAGGCCCTATCTGTAAGATATGTAAATATGTAAATGTTACTAGGTGTCGTTTAATTATGTCAGTTATTTAAGGAGATGTATTTATTTATTTATTTATTTATTTATTTATTTATTTATTTATTTATTTATTTATTTATTTAAGGTGTATTTGTAGTATATTATGTTTTATTGAATAATCTTTAATTGGGAAAATAACCTCCTGTTGATAAATAAATCTATCTATAATAATTATAATAATAATAATAATAATAATAATAATAATAATAATAATAATAATAATGACCGCCTCTGTGGTGTAGTGGTTAGCGTGATTAGCTGCCACCCCCGGAGGCCCGGGTTCGATTCCCGGCTCTGCCACGAAATTTGAAAAGTGGTACGAGGGCTGGAACGGGGTCCACTCTGCCTCGGGAGGTCAACTGAGTAGAGGTGGGTTCGATTCCCACCTCAGCCATCCTGGAAGTGGTTTTCCGTAGTTTCCCACTTCTCCTCCAGGCGAATGCCGGGATGGTACCTAACTTAAGGCCACGGCCGCTTCCTTCCCTCTTCCTTGCCTATCCTTCCATTCTTCCCATCCCTCCACAAGGCCCCTGTTCAGCATAGCAGGTGTGGCCGCCTGGGCGGGGTACTGGTCATACTCCCCAGTTGTATCCCCCGACTAAGAGTCTGAAGCTCCAGGACACTGCCTTAGAGGCGGTAGAGGTGGGATCCCTCGCTACGTCCGAGGGAAAAACCGAACCTGGAGGGTAAACAGATGATGATGATGATGATGATAATAATAATAATAATAATAATAATAATAATAATAATAATAATAATAATAATAATAATAATAATAAGGTCTTGTAGGGTAAACGTTTCCTGTCGGACGAGAATGTGCAGCTGGCGGTTACGGACTTCTTCACACAGCAGGACACAATGTTTTACTATATGAGGATGTTCAACCTTGTGCGTCGGAGGAATGAGTGTCTCAATGCTCATGGCGATTTTGCCTGATTGGCGTTACGATTCAGGACTGTACGGGTGTCGAACGGAACTATTTGATCACCGCTTATATATGGAAGGGATTAGATCACGTTTCAACAGTCAACCGTTAATCATCATAATATGGACAAATTTAAGTATCTAGATGAAAGTATTGAACCAGCAGGATTAAATCAGCAACCAAATAAAGAAAGAACTACAAAACTTCAAGGGGCATACAAAATTACGTGGAACAGATAGTTTAAAAGAACTATATCATAAAGACAAAATTATATTACTTTTTTATTGCTATTGGCTTTACATCGCACCGACACAGATAGGTCTTATGGCGACGATGGGACAGGAAAGGGCTAGGACTGGGAAGGAAGTGGCCGTGGCCTTAATTAAGGTACAGCCCCAGTATTTGCCTGGTGTGAAACGGAAAACCATCTTGAGGGCTGCCGACAGGGGAGTTCGAACCCACTATCTCCCGAATACTGGATACTGGCCGCACTTAAGCGACTGCAGCTATCGAGCTCGGTGACAAAATTATAACACAGTAGTTAAAACAGAAGCACTTCATGCATCTGAAACTATTATATCTGGTGGTAAATCACTAATAAAGATGATCGAAAAACAAGAAAGGAAAGTCTTCAGAAAACTCTTAGGCCCGGTTTCTTCAGCGAATGTTAAGTGTTAACTCTGCTGTTAAGGAGACTTAACATATCATTTAACAAAATGGTGGTCTCACCAAGAATTGTTAACTGTAACAGATTGTTAATACTTGTGTTAAATTAACCTGGCAGCAGCCCTGTGTTAAACCTCTTAACAACTGCTAAAATTTCAAAATGGAGCCATGTGGAAGACGTGAGTTGGAAGCTTTACTGCTGTATGAAGACTATTTATAAACTGAAGAAGGCAAAGGACGACCATACTAAGAAATAACTACTTTCTAGAGTTGCCAGAAGATATATTTCTAATTACCAAAGCCATAATGAACAAGATACTAGACGATATTGAAAATAGGTTAGAGTTTCCAACAGTAATGATAAATACCATGAGGCAGGAACCGCTTCGGACTACATGGGGTGATAGATCACTAAAATGCGAACACATTTTACTCAAACTTGTCAGGTCTGCAACCTAATAATTTCCAAAAAGTGTATGAATCCTCTGATTCTAATGCTACACCTATGTACTTGACAGCTGCGGCCGCCAACAAGTGGGACAGTGACCAAGTGGTCATCGTACTTGTCTCCGAACCGCGACAACGAGAGTTCGAGTCCCGCCGGAGATACACCTTCTTTATACAAATGAAATCATTGTTTCAGGGAATGTGAAGGTAAAATGAATGATCAAATTGCAGTGGAACTTTATTTTCTACCTCAAATTAATATATATAAAAAAGAGATCCAGCAGTAACGTTTAGGCCTATATTAATTTCAGGTAGAAAATAAACTGTACTGCAATTTGCGTAATATTTTGGTTCCAATTTTTATCTTAACGTTCCCTCAAATATTAATTTAATCATCGTCGTCTTCTTATTATTATTTATCTGTTTACCCTCCAGTGTCCTGGAGCTTTAGACAACTGGGAAGGATGGCCAGTACCTCGCCCAGGCAGTCTCACCTGCTATGCTGAACAGGGGCCTTTCTGGGGGATGGGAAGGAAGCGGCCGTGGCCTTAATTTAGGAGGGGAAGTGGGAAACTACGAAAAACCACTTCCAGGATGGCTGAGGTGGGAATCGAACCCACCTGTTGACCTCCCGAGGGTGAGTGGACCCCGTTCCAGCCCTCGTGCCTCTTTTCAAATTTCGTCGCAGAGCCGGGAATCGACCCCGGGTCTCCGGGGGTGGCAGCTACACCACAGAGGCGGACAGGGTCTGGCCTCTACTTGTTAGATATTATGCTTGAGACACTTTTCATGTAATTGTAGGCGACTGTGTTCACGAGTGCAAGAAAAAAGTGAGTAGAATCCTGCAAAGAATTCCTGCTGCTACTGCAGCATTAACAAGGCATTACATTATTTTCCCCGCAATAAAATAACGCTCGAAAACCATTCAAAACACATCAATTATCACATTTTCCCGGTGATAAGAATATAAGAGTAGGCTATATCGAATGTTGTGATATAACAGTCCGTTCTTTCATTTTTTTCAGCACATTCGCATGATTTTAAATTAAAATTAAATGAAATAAAAACTCGCATTCATCATAACGCTTTTGTTGCCTCTTACTTGATATGTTTACGTCTTATCGGTCACCGCTAACCATAACCTATAATAATGTCAACCATGCGTCGGTGTGACAAAATACTATTTCATCACACCACTAGGAGCGCTTTTTGTAAAAAAACAAAAGACGCTCACTGCCAAACGCGTTCAGAAATCTCACTGAACTGTGTTCATTTGTCTTTAACAATTGTTTCGTAACAAATGTTGGCAATGTGTTCGTGAAACAGGACACTTTTAAACAAAGTGTTAAATTAATAACAATTGTTAGTTAACATTTGTTAAGTAAAATTTAACATAGAGTTGAAGAAACCGGGCTTGGGAACAATATGCAAACATTAAATTTGGATGAAAACAGAAATCACATGAAATAATACAAGTACGGGCCGTGAAAGCATCAACGTTAACACATGAAATCTATCAAGTTACAGAAATAAATCACAGACGCCATCAGGATTACAATTTGATGGTCGCTTATATAGAATAACAGGCTTAGGAAGAAAATTTTAAACTTGGCCTTATCAACGAAAAATCACAATAACTGCCTAAAAGAAATGAGGGAAGACCTAGATGAAACTGGCAATAATGAAGAAGCCACTCAAGATAGAATAAAATTCAGAACCTTAATTCACAAACACAAATTTTCTGTAAAACCCACCCGACTACATAGAGAATGGACTGAACAACGTAAAAGGAACACAGCGAGAGGATGAAGAGGGAGTGGGAAGAGAAAAAGAAGAAAAACAAAAATGTGCTAATAAGTTCAAACGCACTCTTTACTGTAGTCGGGCATAACGAATCAAAACAACAACAACAACAACAACAACAACAATAATAATAATAATAATAATAATAATAATAATAATAATAATAATAATAATAATAATAATAATCAAATAACTGTATTCTTATAGGAAGGAATATTGTTCTGCCTATCTTAAAAATTGATTTTTTTTAAATATTGAACCGTTGGAGGTCCAAAAGGTCATGGGTTCAATATCTGGGTGAGATTCTGCCAAGAACATGATAGTAACTCGTGACGATACTAAGATTGAGTAATACAATTTTGTGTGATATACAGACGTAATTAGACGGATTTCCCAGTTTTATCATCCAGATATTTAATCATCATCATCATCATCATCTGTTTACCCTCCAGGTTCGGCTTTTCCCTCGGACTCAGCGAGGGATCCCACCTCTACCGCCTCAAGGGCAGTGTCCTGGAGCTTCAGACTCTTGGTTGGGGGATACAACTGGGGAGTATGACCAGTACCTCGCCCAGGCGGCCTCACCTGCTATGCTGAACAGGGGCCTTGTAGGTGGATGGGAAGATTGGAAGGGATAGACAAGGAAGAGGGAAGGAAGCGGCCGTGGCTTTAAGTTAGGTACCATCCCGGCATTCGCCTGGAGGTGAAGTGGGAAACCACGGAAAACCACTTCGAGGATGGCTGAGGTGGGAATCGAACCCACCTCTACTCAGTTGACCTCCCGAGGCTGAGTGGACCCCGTTCCAGCCCTCGTACCACTTTTCAAATTTCGTGGCAGAGCCGGGAATCGAACCCGGACCTCCGGGGGTGGCAGCTAATCACGCTAACCACTACACCACAGAGGCGGACCAGATATTTAATTTGTTGTAATATTCTGATAATAAAGTGAGGAACACTTAGTACTGAAGTGAACCTGTCGTTATCAGCTTTGTCATTGATGATGTACTCTCTATGTAGTGTCAATGACTCTGGATAGGACAATTCACAGGATAATGCCATTTAAACAATATTCTCGAGAGACAGCCGAGACACGGATACATACTTAGAAATTGTCGTAATTCTGAAACTACAGTATGCAGATAGCTTTGTGGCTCGGGTGCAATAATTATTCAATGCTCTACATTTTTACATTACGTAACTCATTTACCTACTGGCTCGCTTGCTTTGCTGAAAGTTGCGAGTTCGGTTAACAAGGACGAACACAATTTATAACGTAAACCAGATATTTACTCAAGGAAAATGAAGCAAAACTACAAGGGGGGGGGGGGGGAACTATTTGTAACCGAGCGAATTGTCTACGCGATTCGAGTTACATTCCCTTGCATGGTGGGTTCAAATTCCAACATCAGCAGCAATGAAGATGGTTTCCCAGGGATCTAAATTCTCATCAGGTAAATCCTGGGGATGTAGGCTTACCTTAATTGAGACCATGATCACTACCTTCCTCTTTCTCGTGTCGCCGAAAACTATCGATGTGTTTGTACAATGTTAAAGCACGAGTAAAAAAGGAAAAAGAGAGACAGAGAGAAATAGGATTGACCCTCACCAGACAGACAACACCTACAATTAAAATTTGAAATTTCAAAGGGGAAAATTGCCATACATTGAAAAGAAATCGATTTTGATTACTGTAGGAGGTGAGTACAAAGGAAAGTCCAGAAATGCTGACATATGAAAGCTCAAACGTACTGTTAGTGCTATATTCAATATATGTGTTCTAGTTTGCTAAGAAGGAAGCCATTCCTTTTTCTGAGTCGACTCAGTTAACATAACTTTGAAGTTTTTCAATCTGATGAAATGTAAATGAAATGTCGTATGGCTTTTAGTGCCGGGATATCCCAGGACGGGTTCGGCTCGCCAGGTGCAGGTCTTTCTATTTGACTCCCGTAGGCGACCTGCGCGTCGTGATGAGTTTTTTGTTTCAATTATTATTTTAAATTAACACCTTTTCACTGAATTTTGTCACAGTGAGTTGTTTTTTGCTCCGCATATTGATGTAAATATTGTATATTTGTGCTAATTTTATTTCCGTCTAGGCTCTCTTTTGTTTGTTTTTTCATTTGCTCCTTCATTATGTTTTTAGCATTTTTTCAACTTATATTATGTTAATTATTTCAAACTCCCCTCATTTTTCACTGAAGATGGCTCCAACGAGCCGAAACATGTTTAAATTTGTTTACTCCGTCTAATGACGGAATATTTATTGTATTGAATTAGGAAGATACTCTCATTTTTCACCTTTGTAAAGATGAAATGATGATGAAGACAACACATACACCCAGCCCCCGTGCCGTTGGAATTAACCAATTAAGGTTAAAATCCCTGACCCGGCCGAAAATCGAACCCGGGACCCTCTGAACCGAAGGCCAGTCCGCTGACCGTTCAGCCAACGGGTCGGACTTCAATCTGATGAAACACGAATTATAACACTATAACATACCTGTAAAAATATTAATCGAAAACCTCCCAGGAATAAGAATGTAACCAACAATATTTTTAAAAGTGAGATTTCAGTGGAAATAGGGTGTATCATCACACCTCTGTGCTGTGGTGTCATCTTCCGTCGTCAAGCTGATTTACAGCCAGCAGAACTTTGTCCTCCGTTGTGTAAGTCAAGATGGTGGACAAGTGCTTGTGTTTGTTCATCATCAGGTGCAATTTAAATAACGCCCATAGACGAAATCACATCTGTATTTTGAAATATGTTCTTGATATTGTTACTGTTATTTTTTTTATTACACTAATATGATTTGTTGCAAATTTTTTCCAAGTGCATGTACAGAATTTCTCTTCTGTTACATACGAACGTAAGACATACATGCAGATTATTTTTCACTGTATCACATTCATACATACTTTGTAAAAAAAGTTATAACAATAAAATACTGTTTACAATTTACAATTGGTTCAATAGTGTATACCATGAAATAAACTCCAAAAATAATTTTCCTCTCTCCTGACAAGTGACTGATTTTTTTATTACTTCCTTGTTCCTGGAAGGCCTTCAGTCAAAGAAAAGACATGTTTCGATCTGCAAAAACGTGTTTCGATAGACTGAAAAATTTAGCGACATTCAGGAATCGACTACTGCGTCTGCTTGTTACGAAAGGTGCTACTCATAGGGCTAATCGTGCTTCAACAGCACTTTCTCGCGTAATGTGGAAAGCAATGGCAAAGTACCTCACTCCTCATTTTGCCTAGTGCACCTCGTTTTTGTGTGGCCATCGGTTTTTTCGGTCTCTATACATTTTTGTGATGCTAGAATATTAGGACCTAACCGGCCTCCGGGATGATAATAAATGATCTAACAAATAATCACATGACACTATGATCATTGCCAGTAACTTTACGAGGATACTAACAATAGTCTGCAAAAGTGGAATTTGAAAAGATAAAAATCACAAGAAAAGATCAGGTATTTATAAATTTGTAATAAGATATGTTGGATTGAATTGCTGTATAATTCAATTATCATCATCAGTGTCTAAAGATATTACCTTGTCTATGCAACCATTCTTTCCTGTCCTCAGCTCCTCGCTTCATTTCATAATAAGAACCATAATGGAGTCTCTGTGCCAAGTCTTGAAGGAATTTTTCCCTCGGTCGTCATCGGCCTTTCTTCCCCGTTTTTTTTTTTTTTTTTTTTTTCTATCAGCAGATTGGTAAGAAAGGTGTTGGGTCGCAAGATGTGTCCAGTGAATTCAGCTCTTCTTCTTTTTATCGTTAGCATCAGTTGTCTCTTCCCTTCAGTTTCTTCTAGAACGTTTTTGTTTGTTCTCTTTTCAATCCATTTAATCCTTAGCATTCGTCTCCAGGCTCACATCTCAAACGCTCCATCGTTTCCGGTCCTGGTCTCCGATTGTCCAAGATTCACGGCCATACCATAGAATTCAATTACGGTACCTAAAATTGTGCACGTTACAGTAAATTTTGACCACCCTGTACGATTTCTGTCATGAACATCAATGATTCTTAGCGGCAAATAAGTGAACAGAAAACATTCTATTATCACTAAATGATAGGTAGCTATTCATTTCTTATTATTTTGATCCGTTTGCCCTCCAGGGCTGATTTCTCTCCCGAACTCAGCGAGGGATCCCACCTCTGCTGTCTCAAGGGCAGTATCAAGGGCAGTATCCTGGACATTTGGTCGGGGTGATACAACTTGCGAGGAAGAACAGTACCACGCCCAGGCGGCCTCACCTGCTATGCTGGACAGGGAACTTTTAGGAAATGGGAAGATTGGAAGGAATGGGCAAGGAACGGGGAAGGAAGTGGCCTTGGCCTTCAGTTAGGCACCATCCGGGCATTTGACTGGAGGAGAAGTGGGAAACCATGGAAAACAACTTAGAGGATGGTTGAGGGGGAATCGAATACCACTCTACTCAGTTGACCTTCCGAGGCTGACTGAATCCAGTTCCAGCCCCCGTACCTCTTTTCAAACTTCATGGCACAGCCGGGAATCGTACCCGGGCATCCGGGGGTGGTAGCTAATCACACTAACCACTACACCACAGAGACGGACTTATGCAGCTAAACAAACTATTATGAGGATTGGAACCACGGTAATTAATCAATTATTGGGCGAGTTGGCCGTGAGGTTAGGGTCGCGGAGCTGTGAACTTGCATCCGGGAGATAGTGGGTTCGAACCCCACTGTCGGCAGCCCTGAAGATGGTTTAACGTGGTTTCCCATTTCCACACCATGATGTACCTTAATTAAGGACATGACCGCTTCCTTCCCGCTCCTAGCCTTTTGCTGTCTAATCGTCGACATAAGACCTATCTGTGTCGGTGCGACGTAAAGCCAATTGTAAAAACAAAAACACGACCTAATAGGTTGAAAGTCGGTTTCGATTACAATGCGGTCGTGAAAATTCAATATTCATTGACTTGGCCCTCAATGGGTAACTTAAACGCACTCTACAGTGTGATGGTAGTAGTACCGGACCTGTAGCTTAGATCCTTTCCAACAGAACAAATGTGGCCTAGGCCACCATAGCTCAATTGGTAGACCATCCAACGAGAAATCGGGAGGTTGTGGGTTCGGATACCACTGGTGTCTGGTTGGCCATTTTTATTCTGTACTTAACATCTCTTCAACACGTACTAAATGTACGTAACACGACCTTATAGGTTGAAAGTCGGTTTCGATTACAATGCGGTCGTGAAAATTCAATATTCATTGACTTGGCCCTCAATGGATAACTTAAACGCACTCTACAGTGTGATGGTAGTAGCACCGGACCTGTAGCTTAGATCCTTTCCAACAGAACAAATGTGGCCTAGGCCACCATAGCTCAATTGGTAGACCATCCGACGCGAAATCGGGAGGTTGTGGGTTCGGATCCCACTGGTGTCCGGTTGGCCATTTTTATTCTGTACTTAACATCTCTTCAACACGTACTAAATGTACGTAACACGACCTAAGTCCACCTCTGCGTTGTAGTGGTTAGTGTGATTAGCTGCCACCCCCAGAGGCCCGGGTTCGATTCCCGGCTCTGCCACGAAATTTGAAAAGTGGTACGAGGGCTGGAACGGGGTCCACTCAGCCTCGGGAGGTCCCTTCTCAGCCATCCTGGAAGTGGTTTTCCGTGGTTTCCCACTTCTCCTCCAGGCAAATGCCGGGATGGTACCTAACTTAAGGCCACGGCCGCTTCCTTCCCTCTTCCTTGTCTATCCCTTCCAAACTTCCCATCCCCCCACAAGACCCCTGTTCAGCATAGCAGGTGAGGCCACCTGGGCGAGGTACTGGTCATCCTCCCCAGTTGTATCCCCCGACCCAGAGTCTGAAGCTCCAGGACACTGCCCTTGAGGCGGTAGAGGTTTGATCCCTCGCTGAGTTCGAGGGAAAAACCGACCCTGGTGGGTAAACAGATTACGAACGAACGAACACGACCTAATAGGTTGAAAGTCGGTTTCGATCAGAAACAAAGAACAAACAAGTTTTCGGACAACCAAAGATATTAAAATTTTGTCCCGCAGAATTTATTTTACAACTACCGACACAAGGTTAACATATCTGAGTATTTTCAAATATAAACGGAGTGAGCTGGCGGTGATTACTATTTCTTTTTTTTTTCTTGCTGCTTTATGTCGCACCAACACAGAGATAGGTCTTATGGTGACGATGGGATAGGAAAGGTCTAGGAGTGGGAAGGAAGCGACCGTGACCTTAATTACGGTACAGTCCGAGCATTTGCCTGGTGTAAAATGGGAAAACATGGAAAACTATTTTCAGCACTGCCAACAGTGGGGTTCGAACCCACTATATCCCGGATGCAAGCTCACAGCTGCGTGCCCCTAACCACACGGCCAACTCGCCCGTTGATTACTACTTTAAGAGGAAGCACAAGTGAGTAGCTTTCCTCTTTTAACACTTATCAGAGGGGAAACGGAAAAGTTCCAACACCTCGAAAAATGAAAGTATCGGCAAACGAAATGGGGTAGATACGAGGGCCGTGAAAAATGAATGACTCCCCAGGCGTGAGAGACCTAACACAGTCGGGGTCGGAAATGAACAAGAGTTGACCAACCGCGGTCGGATCGGAAAGTTGAAAGCGAAGAGCCTGTCACCAGTAAGTGGAAGCAATGCCAGACTCAGTTGGGGAACCGTGGAGTCAACCCACGCTGACAAGTTAAGAGCCCTGGCCTCCCATTCAACTGCCCTTTACGACAGGCAGGGAATACCGTGAGTGTATTCTACCGGTCCCACCCACCGGACTGAACAAGATCAAACCCGCAAAATAACGCTATACCATTAGAGCCACTTGGCTTGACGTGCAGGCCGCTGCTTGACAAAGAAGAGCGACAAAAAAGGAAAGCAATTTCTTCTCTATACAGGTAGTTGGAAAAGGGAATTAAAACCATTCTCTCTTCATAACTATCGTGAGAGTCCGGCTCCATGGCTAGATGATTAGCGTGCTGGCATCTGGTCACAGGGGTCCCTGGCTCGATTTCCGGCAGGACCATGAATTTCAACCATCATTGGTTAATTCCACTGGCATGTGGGCTGGATGTATGTGTAGTCATCATCATCATCATCACTTCATCCTCATCACGACGCGCAGGTTGCCTACGGGAGTGAAATCAAAAGACCTGCACCTGGAGAGCCGAACTTTTCCTCGGACACTCCTGGAACTAAAAGCCATCATCATCATCATCATCATCATCTGTTTACCCTCCAGGGTCGGCTTTTCCCTCGGACACAGCGAGGGATCCCACCTCTACCGCCTCAAGGGCAGTGTCCTGGAGCTTCAGACTCTGGGTCGGGGATACAACTGGGGAGAATGACCAGTACCTCGCCCAGGCGGCCTCACCTGCTATGCTGAACAGGGGCCTTGTGGAGGGATGGGAAGATTGGAAGGGATAGGCAAGGAAGAGGGAAGGAAGCGGCCGTGGCCTTATGTTAGGTACCATCCCGGCATTCGCCTGGAGGAGAAGTGGGAAACCACGGAAAACCACTTCCAGGATGGCTGAGGTGGGAATCGAACCCACCTCTATTCAGTTGACCTCCCGAGGCTGAGTGGACCCCGTTCCAGCCCTCATACCACTTTTCAAATTTCGTGGCAGAGCCGGGAATCGAATCCGGGCCTCCGGGGGTGGCAGCTAATCACGCTAACCATTACACCACAGAGGCGGACACTAAAGCCATACGTCATTTAATTTTTTACTATCGTGGGATAGAGTGGTTAGCCCAATGCCTGGCCTCCTCTGCCCCAGAAAATTAACCTGAGTAAACCATAGTGTCTTGTGCAACTTAACAAGTGAAGGTCTCATTTCCATTTCCTTTTTTCCCGACGGGGAAACAAATCCCTGTATTTTCAGCTGAACGGATTACGCTACTTTGCTATTAGCTCTACGTCGCACCAACACAGATAGGTCTTACGGCGAAGATGGTTGAGGAAAGGCTTAGGAATGGAAAGGATTCGGCCGTGACCTTAATTTCGGTACAGCTCCAGCATTTGCCTGGTGTGAAAATGGAAAACCACGGAAAACCCTCTTCAGACCTGCCGACAGTGGGGTTTGAACCCACTATCTCCCGGATGCAGGCTCACAGCTGCACGTTCCTAACCGCACGGCCAACTCGCCCGGTGAACGGATTACGCCTCTACCACACAGATAAATAAAACTAACGGCCATTTACTCTGAGTTAATAATCCTCCTTCTGTCGATCAGTGATAGTGTGTTGGCCTCCAGATCCCGACATTGTAAGTTCAATCCCCGCAGAGGTGCGTGGATTTTTAAAAGGTGCAAATTAATCAATTGGACACATTATGTCGTACGATGTCGGTATTTAAAAGATCCCTCGTGACATAACAAAATTAAATAATTGAAAGCTCAGGCATTGATCCCCAACAGACTTCTGGGTTTCACTGCTGTCTAGTAGAATAAAGCGGAACGTGGAAATAAGGATTTGTTTATAGGAATTAAAATAATTTACCAAGGGAGGTGTTCGACAATTTTCCGAATTCTTTGATTTTTTTTTACATTTGGCTTTACACTCATGCATAGGTCGTATGAGGACGATGGGATAGGAAATGGTTAGTAGTGGGAAGCAAGTGTCGTGGACTTAATTGAGGTGGTGGTGGAGGTGATTATTGTTTTAAGGGGAAGTACAAGTAGGTAACCATCCTCCTTAATTAATTACAGCCCCAGCATTTGCATGGTGTGAAAATGGGAAACCCGGAAAACCATCTTCAGGGTTACCGGCGGCAGTGGTGTTCGAACCCACTACCTCCAGAATACATGCTCACAGCTGCGCGCCTCTAACCGCACGGCCAACTCGCTCGGTGAAATTATTCAAGAAAAGACTAGTTAAACAACTGGTAAGAAATCTGCCACTTGGGCGACTGCCCTAAATGCAGATCGGTGCTGAATGACGATGGCGTAAAAATCAAAACGCTTGCCCTCGGTACCCCACGCTATATTATTATTATTATTATTATTATTATTATTATTATTATTATTATTGTTATTATTATTATTATTATTTCTGATTCCTTGGCTGTGGTCTTCGGTTCAGAGGGCCCTGGATTCGATTCCCAACAAGGCCTGGGATATAACTGCATGTGACTAATCATCTGGTTCGGAGACTGGGATCTTACTTTATATTCATGTTAATTTACATCTGTTTATCTCCATACAGTAAAAGATATCATACTACCAAGCACGACACAAACCTTCAATTGTGAATACATCCCTGCACGTCCAGCTGGAGTCATGAAAGGCATCCTAACGTAAAACTGGGCCAAATGACCATAAGGTGCCGATTCCAATAAAAAAAGTAATAGACCAGGAATAACAGCGGTGGTGATGATCATTGTTTTAAGAACAAGTGCAACTAGGCAACCATCCTCGACCAGGAATGATAATGATGTATGTTTAGTCATAGTCATCAGCCCGAAGGCTGGTTGGATCCTCAACACCTCCACCACCAGGTGTGCAAATGGCCTAGGCATCACTGAAGATGCATACTAGGGAAATGAGGAGTGAAGTAGTTTCCCGTTGCTTTCCTCACTGAGCCAGAAGTTGCTATTACATATCAGTCTGTCAAGCCCACTGAGCGTGATTAGCTCAGTGGCTTAGCTGCTGGCTTCTTACCCCGAAGGCTGAGGTTCGAACCACGGTCAATCCTTGGTAGAGATTTTCATCGAAAAAGATTACGTGGTGTCAGGAAGAATATCCGGCTTTAAATCCCCGGCCAAAATCAAAATGAGCGTGGGTGGCTTCAGCGACCATAGAAATAAGCTGAAGACAATAATAATAATAATAATAATAATAATAATAATAATAATAATAATAATAATAATAATAATAATAACCGCAGGAAGAACATGCAAAGGCGAGTTAGAAAATAAAGGAGTACTATTGGCAACGAGAAAAGAACTTGAGAAAATTAAGGAAGTTTTGCAATCGTACACCATAGATTGATAAAAGATGACAATAGAATATTTGATATTCCCCTCTAAACTTCATTGCAGCGCTTAAATTTCATAAAACAATGCCTGTGGTCCTATAGCCTATTAAGTCAAACTACTCCTTCTGGGCCAGACGGTGTGCAGGTAATCGAGGTTTACAGACAACCTGTTGATTTCCTCAGCTGTACTGTTTGGTCATCTTTTTTACAGATCTCTACCTGTGACGTATCTCCCCAGCTGTGCCGACAGTCTGCTCCTTTTACAGGTTCGAAACAGCCTCGTAGCAAGCCTCAGAAATAAAACTAGGTGTATTTACAATTCTCAATAATATTTGCTTACCTCTTTCTGCTGAAGAATTTAATAAAATTCCCGGAATAACAAGGAAGAGGTATGGAAAATCCATTTTCTGCCCCTTATCGTGTCTTGAACACCATTACATAGAGCCTAGTGACACAGAGCGTTGCTCAGTGAAGTACCGTACGTTAAAATCGTGGAAACTTTAATGAGGCGAGTTGGCGGAGAAACCTTATTTAAGTCCGTGTAGCTCTTAATGATAGCTTTCCACATTCATTTCTCAGTGCGATTGACCTACCTCCCTTACAATGTTAACGGTAAGGGTTTCTTAAGCAACCTCTTTCCGTCCAGTCTGTTTGTTCTGCCCCAAGCGCCAGACTTCTGTCTCGAATGCTATGTGGTTATTGTACCTGTTTGCCTTACTTGGTACGCTGAGCATGGATGTTGTACTTATCCTGTATAAAATACAGTGAGTTCTTCTTGCCAGCGAACTATGGTCAATATAGCAGGATGGGTATTTATATTCGCCTTAATTTGCATATCTTCATCCGCATAGATTAAAACAACCACGATATAATCCTTCAATTCTGAATACAGTCGGTTGGCGTCATGAAGGACATCCCATCGTAAAACTGGGTCCAATGGCCATCTGCTGCCGATCCCACTAAATAGGGAAATTGGCCAGGAATAATAATCCTAATTTAATATTATTACCGAGCTCGATAGCTGCAGTCGCTTAAGTGCGGTCAGTACCCAGTATTCGGGAGATAGTGGGTTCGAACCCCCCTGTCGGCAGCCCTGAAGATGGTTTTCCGTGGTTTCCTATTTTCACACAGGTTAAATGCTGGGGCTGTACCTTAATTAAGGCCACGGCCACTTCCTTCCCACTCCTAGCCCATTCCTGTCCCATCGTAACCATAAGACCTATCTGAGTCTGTGTGACGTAAAACAACTTGTAAAAAAAAAATGTTATTATTTATTTATGAAGCCTCCGTGGCACAGGTGGCAGCGCAACGGCCTCTCACCGCTGTGTTCCGTGGTACAAACCCCGTCACTCCATGTGAAATTTGTGCTGAGCAAAGCGGAGGCGGAACAAGTTTTTCTCCAGGTACTCCGGTTTTTTCCGTCATATTTAATTCCATCTTCTTCTTTCCCTACCGCTTTTTCCCACACCTTAGGGGTCGCGGGTGCGAACCGCGTCGCACATGTCGACTTGGCCCTGTTTTACGGCCGAATGCCCTTCCTGACGCCAATGCTATACGGAGGGTGTGGTGTTTCTGTGGTGGTTGGTAGTGTGGTATGTTGTCTGTATATGAAGAGGAGAGTGTTGGACGGACACAAAACAGAGTCCCCGAGCCAGAAGAATTAATCAGAAGCGATTAAAATCCCCGTCCCCGCCAGGAATCGAACCCGGGACCCTCTCAACCGAAGGCCAGTACAATGACCATTCAGGCAACGAGTCGGACAATAATAATAATAATAATAATAATAATAATAATAATAATAATAATAACAATAATAATAATAATGATAACAATAATAATAAATTACATACATTATCATTATAGACTTTTATGTCTTTCAGCGTTCAGTCTGCAAGCCTCTGTGAATTTACTAAACGTCGCCACAATCCTCGATTTGTAACTACAGTAGTGTTGTGGCCTCATTTAGTTCTATGCCTCTTATCTTTAAATCATTAGGAACTGAGTCTAACCATCGTCGTCTTGGTCTACCTCTATTTCTCTTACCCTCCATAACTGAGTCCATTATTCTCCTACGTAACCTATCCTCCTCCATTCGCTTCACATGACCCCACCACCGAAGCCTGTTTATGCGTACAGCTTCATCCATGGAGTTCATTCCCAAATTAGCCCTTATCTCCTCCTTCCGAGTACCTTCCTACCATTGTTCCCACCAGTTTGTACCAGCAATCATTCTTGCTACTTTCATGTCAGTTACTTCTAACTTATGAATAACATATCCTGAGTCCAGCCAGCTTTAGCTCCTGTAAAGCGAGGTTGGGCTGAAAACAGACCGATGTAATTTTTTTTTGCTAGGGGCTTTACGTCGCACGACACAGATAGGTCTTATGGCGACGATGGGATAGGAAAGGCCTAGGAGTTGGAAGGAAGCGGCCGTGGACTTAATTAAGGTACAGCCCCAGCATTTGCCTGGTGTGAAAACGATGTAAAAATAGTTTCGTCTATGAGCTGACTTAGTTCTTACAGAATAATGTTGATCGCAACTGCGAGCTCACTGCGTTAGCTTTACGACACCTTGATTCAATCTCACTTACTATATTACCATCCTGGGAGAACACACAACCTACATACTTGAAATTCTCTACCTGTTATAGCTTGGTATCACCAAGCTGACATTCAGTTCTGTTGAATTTCTTACCTACTGACATCAATTTAGTCTTCGAGAGGCTAATTTTCATACCATACTCATTGCACATATTTTCAAGTTCCAAGATATTAGACTGCAGGCTTTCGGCACAATCTGCCATTAAGACCAAGTCATCAGCATAGGCTAGACTGCTTACTACATTTCCACCTAACCGAATCCCTCCCTGCCATTTTATACCTTTCAGCAGATGATCCATTAAACTACGAACAGCAAAGGTGAAAGATTATAGCTTTGTCTAACCCCTGTAAGTACCCTGAACCAAGAACTCATTCTACCATCAATTCTCACTGAAGCCGAATTGCCAACATAAATGCCTTTGATTGATTTCAATCTATCTTTAATTCCACAGTCCCCCAGGATGGCGAACACCTTCTCCCTCGGTACCCTGTCATATGCTTTCTCTAGATCTACGAAACATAAACACAACTGCATATTCCTCTTGTAACATTTTTCAATTACCTGGCGCATACTGAAAATCTGATCCTGACAGCCTTTCTGTGGTCTGAAACCACACTGGTTTTCATCCAACTTCCTCTCAACCACTGATCGCACCCTCCCTTCCAAGATGCCAGTGAATACGTTGCCTGGTATACTTATCAACGAGATACCTCGATAGTTGTTGCAATCCTTCCTGTTCCCTTGCTTATAGATAGGTAACAATTACTGCTTATGACCAACTGAAGGTACCTTACCAACACTCCATGCTAATCTTACTACTCTATGAAGCCATTTCATCCCTGCCTTCCCACTATACTTCACCATTTCAAGTCTAATTTCATCTATTCATGCTGCTTTTTTACAATGAAGTTAATTTACCATCCTTTCCACTTCCTCAAGCGTAATTTCACCAACATCATTTTCTTCCTCCCCATGAGCTTGGCTCTTCGCAACACAACCAGGGTGATATCCTTTTACATTGAGAAGATGTTCAAAATATTCCCTCCACCTCTCCAGTGATTCCCTGGGATCTATTATGAGTTCACCTGAATTACTCAAAACACTGTTCATTTCCTTTTTCCCTCCCTTCCTTATACTCTTTATTACTGCCCAGAAAGGTTTCCCTGCTGCCTGACCTAGCCTTTCCAGGTTATTACCAAAATTTTTACACATCTTCTTTTTGGATTCAACAACTATTTGTTTCGCTCTGTTTTTTTCATATACGTACAAATCCCTGTCTGCCTCGGCCTTTATTTGGAGCCATTTCTGGTAAACCTTCTTTTTTACCTTTGCAAGCTGCTCTCACTTCATCATTCCACCAAGATGTTCGCCTTTTCCCATCTTTACACACAGTTGTTCCTAGGCATTCCCTTGCTGTTACTACTACAGCATCTCTGTATGTCACCCATTCACTTTCTATATCCTGAACCTGCTTACTGTCTACTGTTCGAAACTTCTCACTAATAATATCCATGTACTTCTGTCTAATTTCCTCGTCCTGGAGATTTTCTACCCTTATTCGTTTGCAGACAGATTTCACTTTCTCTACCCTAGGCCTGGAGATACTTAATTCACTACAGACCAGATGGTGCCCTGTATCATCGAGAAATCCCCGGAAAAAATCGTACATTCCTAACAGATTTCCTGAATTCGAAGTCGGTTGAAATATAGTCTATTATTGATCTGGTACCGCTAGCCTCCCATGTGTAGCGGTGAATAGCCTTATGCTTGAAGAATGTATTCGTAACTGCAAAACCCATACTAGCACAGAAGTCCAGCAGACGCTTCCCATTCCCATTAAATTCCATATCTTCTCCATATTTACCAATCACCCTTTCGTATCATTCAGTTCTATTCCCAACTCTCGTATTGAAATCACCCATTAGCACTATTCTATTCTTCTACCTATTCCTCCTACATCTATGGCTTTATTTATTCAAAGTAGTTCATCTGAATTAGAACAGATTGGTGTTATTTCTGCACATACACAACTGATTTTATATAAATATTTTTTAATAATTCAAATAACTTTGTTGAATGTCAGACCATGTTACTTTTAATTAACACATTGAGAACAGTGGTAGACTAACCGTCTACTTCTCTCTCTGAAAATGGATGTTGAGGAGAACTCGTCTCATGAAGACTTAATTATCAGATACCTGCAACATGGCTAGAGCAGTGGACGTTAGCGTCGCACTGTCTTCATCTCCGAAATCACCTTCTCTAGATCACTGCATTTGCTGTCGTTGAAGTCACTTAGGACTTCCACCAAAGCCTCGTAAATAAATTTAGAAGTTAGGTCAACAGCTCTTCTTTTCCATTAATACATTTCTGTGAAAGGATCAGCATTTCAGTATTTATGTCTACAATCATGTTATAATCATTTACCTCAGCAAAGATAATCAAAGAATAACCTAATTACCAAGTAGTGTTACTGTGATCTGTGGACTGTCATACAAAAACGTTATTTGAATATTATATAAGTGATATCAAATCAATTGTGTTTATGCAGAAAATATACCGACCAGATGTATTCAGATGCAATATTTCAAATCAATGCGTTGACGTCTTCCACACTGCGCAAACAACAGCTTATTCTTACATATCCTTTTAGATTCCAACTAATGGTTGTCATCTAAAACTTGAGCGAGTAGATAGCTATTACCAGAAGTCAGTTGAGGAGCTTGGCTTCTTTTTTACCCAGCGGAAAATATGAGCTTGGAGTCTAAAGACATGGTTATACCACGAAACCAGTGGGAAGCACAGGGTTAGGGGTTTAGCACATTGTAAGCCATCAGATTTTATTTTCTTCCAACTTGATGGAATTAGAGGTTCCGAAGCTTGGCGAGTCAAACCCCGTCCGATTCCATCATAAAATTCCTTTTCCTCCCTCATTGTCCGTGTGCTCGCCCCTTAATGTGGTTTATCACATTACAATAGTCTTCATTATCTTTGTATGCACTTTACAAATACAATCACAACTGTAAGTACCACTTTATATATGACAACTTAGCAATCTTTCCAGCGAAAATCTCAGTTGATGGATTTGGCAATAAAGATTTGAATTAGTGAATTTTTCTGCTCCGTAAAATGATCTGTTATGGCATAAATTGTTCAAGAGCAAATTTAAATTAAGTTGCATTCAAAACATTTCTTTGACTGTTTTCAGAATGTCAGCTATTAAGCATTCCAACCTACTGTTTGAATATCATAACACCAGTTATACCAACACCTAAGGAAAACACATTCCGAGTTTCATAAACGTATGCCTGGACATTTTCACGTGATACTCGAGCAAGCGAACGGAAGTACATACACACAGGTGGACAGATAGGAATTGACTCAGTGGTCTCTAAGGTATTTGTATGGCTTGGGAACATTTTGGACGTGGAAAACCTCAATATTTTCGGATTCGTACTTTGGATCGGTGACATGAGACGGCAGTATTCAATACTGTGACCGTTTTTCGGCATGCCATAGGCATGTTAGGAGGTTTAGTCAATCATATATGCCGTTTTCCGCAACATTCTGCGACATATAATATCGTAATTAGCAGTCTACATGCCGAACCGGGGTGTGATTTGCGATACGCCAGCCCAAAGGGAGCAGTTTTCTGCGCTGTAACGAGAAAAGGATAGGCATTACTGCTGAACCTTGAAATCGCGCTCTCTTTTCGTGCGAGCGAGAAGGAGAGATGACGCTACGCGTGGAAATGCAGGTTGTTGGAGAGTGGGCAGAATTAAGGTGTGTTAACATCCAAGAAATAAATATCCTGTACTAATTCAATACCGCGTTCATTGGTGCCACTTCACCATAATTTACTAAAAAGAGGAAGAAGAAGAACACCTTCATCTAAGATAATTTTTGGAAATTTATTTGTCAGGTCTCATTCGAACCGATGCATTTAATGCTGATTATTGATGCATATAAATGCAGTACTTTAATAGTGGATCGGTAATGTCGCCTGTCATACAGTAGTACGCAGATTAAAGATGACTCCTGAAATCTTACAACGTGTGGAAAGAAGTGGGAGGTCTTGCGTGATGAACCATGACGCGTGAATTTCTAAAAGGACGCTTTTGATATTGTGAATGACTCACTGATCGCTTTGGTTTTATATGAGATCAGTAGAAAGAAGCTATAATTTGATTGTTTTCACGTCGCTGAAAGATTCCGTTTACCGGATCTTTATTTCGCTCAGGGGCGTGGTTTACCTCCCCCCCCCCCCGGCCATTCAGTCCAGATGCTATAAGTAGAACCTGGACTTAGATACAGTATCCCATTCTAATTTGCGTAGCCGCAGTACTCACACTTTAGGAGTAAACTTGGATATCAGTGTATGAAGTGTTGTGTCAAGGAAGAAAAACACATCAGTGCGATGTAAAATATCGTGAAATAAGCTGTGTGGTACAATATAATGTACAGTGGTGATGAATGGAAGTCTTAACTCAACATTTAATCTTGTAAATATCAACGACAGTCAGTTGCGGCTCATGATGCAATCATTAGTGAAGGGGCAAACGCATCAGGTTGCTTAGAGGTAGTGAGACAGCTAATTACGTTCAGTAATTAATAGTGACCGATCTAAAGCATTTTAAGAGTGAGTGACGTTCAGTAAAATTAAATAAATATTCCTGATAAAATTAGTGTTTGCATATTCCATGGACACTCGTGGTGATAGACTGTGGGATTAATGGGGAAATGAATAGTGATTTATACAAACTTGCCACTATTTGCATTAATCTATTTAAAGTTATTAGTGGATCTTATCACCAGTAGATTCTTTGAAAGCACATAAACAGTGTTTAGTAACTGATTTCCCATTTTTGCCTGTATGTTCGTGAGTGATCATCGAACCTGAGGACTGGAGCCAACGAGAATCGCGCCTAAGTGTCTGCAGTCATTTCTACAGGGGACGTGTAGACCACTGCAGTGAAAGGAGGGCGAATTCTTAAGCTGGGATGAAATGTATAGTGGTCTGTCTTCAGAGAGCAGTCTGTATATCTGTATCAGTATGTGATATATTTGTCATTTGTTAGGTTTCATCCATGACATAGTGTGATAGTATGGGGTGACATGTGTATCATAACTTAAGCTGTATTGAACAGTGCTATAATTTTACGAGAAAAATAAATCGTGTCAGGTGGGTGTGAGAGAGCATGTTTGCATCCATTGTTTAATTAACTGGCACAGGAAGACTAGGATTTTGGATATTTACAACAGTGCCAACGTCTAAGGGGCCCACCCATTAGAAGGTTGTATTGTCTTACTTTATTGACTCATATTCGTATGATATCTTACTGGTTTACCTTTGCTGGCAGGACCTAGTGCACTATGTCTTCTGGTATGGGCTAAAGCAATTTTGTTCCTTTTATTGATCTGTCTCAGCTTTATCCTTGGCTTTGACAAAATGAAAGTGACTGAGGTATGAGTGATGCTAGTAATGCAGCAAGTCCCTGCTATGCATGGTGTGAAAATGTTGCTCATAGGGTCGGTTGGTGCAATGAATTTCAGTGGGCTTGGCAGAGTGATATGTAATAGCAACTTCTAGCTCGGTGAGGAAAGCAACGGGAAACTACCTCACTCATTTCCCTAGTACGCCTCTTCAGTGATCCCTAGGCCTTCTATGACAGCTGATGGTGGAGGTGTTGAGGATCCAACCAGCCTTCGGTCTGAGGACTAAACATACATACATACATACATACATACATACATACATACATACATACATACATACATCTTACTGGTGATAAATTAATAAGGGAAGCTTCCAGACAAACTCTTCGGTCTCTTTTTGTCGACTACAAATCTGACACGTATCCAGACGAGGTGTGTGTGCGGTGAAATCCAGACCCTGAAACATCTGTTACAGAACTCTGGCTTGAACGTCATCTGTGCAACACGTTACTGATAAAAAATTTCGAGCTGTAGAATATTATTTTCCTGACCCGATATGCAGCAGCGAGAGTCCGTCGATTAAGCATGTGAATGAAGAAATGGCAGACGAATGGGGACATTCAGCCAGTGTCAGGAAATATGAAAATGGAATGTTTTAATACACCCCTACCCAGACCTTGGAAATTCCATAGGAAAAGTGGTCAGAGTAAGGAGACGAGATTCACAGAAGTAAATAAAAACGATATCAAAATCACCCCTACAGCTTTTAAATTGTGCCGCTACTTACGAAAAGCCGCGGCAGGTTGTAGGTACGGCACGAGTTGCAGGTACTCCACTAAACTACAAACATTAGTTGTGATAAACAGAGCGAGCTCTCTCAAAGAGATGTGTGTACATTAACAAACTCTTCGTTATGCAGTGCTTACAGAAAATGTGTGACTAAAGCGCAATTCCACTACCAGTTTGAAAATTTACAGCAGCACCTTAGTTCACAAGAATCACAGCGGACGGAAAAGATGTTTATTGTCAGGCCTTGAGAATTGAGCTTGGCGCTTGGGCAGCAGCCATGCTTAACATCCGTACACCTTACCCCGCATGCACGCAACTTCTCGTCAGACAACCATAGTAAAAGACTGGTAGAGATTATCGTTTTAAGCAGCCATCCTCTCTTAACATCAACTAGAAGGAAGATGGAGGAGGTCCAAAACTTTGAAGAACAAAGTTGTAAGAAAAAGAAAGAAAAGGGTCAAGAAGGACTACCTAAGCCTCACAAACTTATTGCCATCGGGATCGGAAGAGAAAACGAGTTGAAGGAAGGTTGGGCAGAAGAGACATAAGTAAGCAACCAAATACGTAAGCAAGTAAGTAAATGTATGTATGTTGGATATTCAGCCCGAAAGCTTGTTTGACCCTCCACAGCTATGCCAACAGCTGTCATAGATGGCCTAGACATCACTGAAGAGGCGTACTATGGAAATGATGAGTGAGGTAGTTTACCGTTGCTTTCCTCACCGAGCGGGAAATGCTCAAATATCAGTCCGTCAAGCCCACTAAAATGCACGCAACAACTGACCCTATGAGTGATATTTTCATATCATTCATAATAGGGACTGGTTGCATAAGGAATGGTATTACTAGCATCGCTCATACCTCAGTCACTTTCATATCGTCAAAGCCAAGGATGAGACTGAGACAGATCAATGAAAGCAACAAATTTATTCTAGTCCATACCAGAAGACATAGTGTACTGTAAACACTACATCGCGCCAGCAAGGGCATAGTAAGTAAGTAAGTAAGTAAAAAAAAATAATCACAATCCCAGTCATGGGCCCCCGTAGTCGCCAACTACGCTCCGAAGTGGAGATCCCCTTGTAATAAACACTAACGACTGCAGGGGACACCATGGATGTATTCTATCACCCGCTCCCGTCAACAGAGTGATGTGTTCTCTAAAACTGGAGGGAAAGCAAGAACAAGCAAATCATTAACAATTGTCTAACTATATCAGCTTCATTTAGGGCACCTAGTTTCTTGTACACACTTAGAGGAGCAGTGAGAGTTCAGAAACAATGGGAGACGCGTCAACATTTTCCCACGGGTGTCGGGTTATATACGGTCTAGCAGTGTAACTATGACGGTTGTGGATCAAGGTCATTGACCTCTAGCATAGTAGTTGTACAATGCTGACTCGCGGATTTTGCATAAGAGAGAGAGTCTAACCTCACAGTCGCCATCTTGACGTGCCTAACCTCACTTTAACGGCTATTTGCCCTTCCTGACGCCTAAGAAAACAAACCTAACCTCACAACCGCCATCTTCGAGGGGGCTAACCTCAATTTTACGGTCACATGCCCTTCCCGACGACGACAGTCGCCATCTTGGAGGGGCCCAACCTCAGTTTTACATTCATATGCCCTTCCCGACGAGGACAGTAATCACATTTGAAGGTCCTTCCCGATGCCATCTTGAGTAGTAGGACAATGATGATTCTCGCGACCCCATCTTGAGTAGTAGGGCAAAGTGGATTAATGTAAGAGGGCACACCTAACCACATGGAGGAGCCTAACCATAGATTTACGGTCAGATGCCCTTCCCGACGTGAATTGCACAAGATGGCATCTATACACAGGCTCTTATGGGACTAACTCCTGGGTCAGGGGTTACTATGTTAGATGGTGGCTATACATAGGCTCTTATGAGACGGCCTAGGGGCAATTAAGCAAGATGGCGGCAATACACGGCTCTTATAAAGAAATCTGGCCCAGGGGCTACTGCGCAAGATGGAGGAGACATATGATTTAAGGAGACGGCCTAAGGGCGCTTGCACTAGATGGCGGCTATACACAGGCTCGTATGGAGAAAGCTGGCAAAGGGGAGACATAGGTCTTAAGGAGCCGGCCCAAGGGCGATTGCGCAAGATGGCGGCTGTACACAGGCTCTGATGGAGAAGGCTAGCCCAGAGGCTACTGCGCAAGATGGCGGCTATACATAGGCTGTTATGGAGCAAGCTGTCTCAGGGGGACATAGGACTTAAGGAGACGGCTTAGGGGCGATTGCACAAGATGGCTGCCGGACACGCGTCTTATGAAAAAAGCTGCCCCAGGAACTACTTCGCAAGATAGCGGCTAAATATAGGCTCTTATGACCCCCTCCTACTCCGACGGGACACAGTCGCCCTCCGCCTCTGACGGGCCGTAAGATGTCAGCTCATATATTTTTGTCTCTATCCGACAAGCCTAAACATGCATAACTATGACAACACGATCTTATACTTAAGCCTTTACGAATCACAGGAGTGAGCACGTGCTATTATTCCGTTTTTAACTTGCAGTGATGACGTCATCGTGGTTATGCATGTTTAGACTTGTTCGTTATCAAGGTCTCACACACTCCAGCCTTTATAGATGATATGAGTGACAATTTTTCTTCAGTCTCCGAGATACTGTCATAGAGAGTAGAGCACTTTATTCCATCATGACACGAGCATTAATAATTGACGTACAAGTGTGTTGTGGGCGCCAAAACTCATCAGTTTAGTATTGAGTTTACCTTTCCCTTACTGTTTGGCTTACTGTTTGCAAACAGATGAAGGCAAAAACAGTCTCAATGGATTGAGAAAATTAGGTCTGCAGTGGGAAGAAGAAGTAATACTTTGTCGCTTTCTATCTTTAATGATGAACGCACATTTTTCAAGGGCAGATCTTGTTTTTTTAAAGAGTTGTAAAAAGAAGGAATGGTTACGTGAGTGGGAAATTATCGACGTGCATGAATTAGGATGCCCATCATTTAAAACTCTTCTCAAGGAGCATAGTGGAGAAACAATTAAACAGTCTTTACGACATGTGTACATGCTCTTTGATTGGTTGTGTTGCAGTGTATGGCGGGAGGTGAACAACATATGTAAATTGGAGTGTCGAAATGACGTCAGTGCAAAAGACACATTTGTAGAGTAAAGACATCATGTCATTTCTAACCGATACTAAGTGTAACGCAGTTGAAAAGGCAATCGTAAAGTTGTATGCATGCAAAAAGAAACTAAACACTTTTACTGAAGAAGAGATAAATGCATTATAAAAAGCATTTTTGGTTAATGTAGCTGTGAATGCTGTAAAAAAAGAACTGCTATAAGGTGCACCGAGAGTGGACTCAAGATACTGTTTTGTCAGAGCTTCAAACGTGTAGTTTACCTCATGGACAAGTGAGTTTAGGTAGGAGACCTTCAGTGGGACAGTGCCGTACATGACAACTCATTAAAATGTACCACGGACCTAAAACTAACGAGATGTCATCGCTTATAAACACTTATCATGGCTGCGAAAATAGTAAACAAGTTGTCTCAGAAAAAGGTGAGGAAACGTGCTGGGAGAAAGGTGAGAAAACATGCTGGGCATGGGCTCATCAATAAGGTGATTGATATTCTTCCCTTTGAGCTTCATCTTCCTAGTTACCAATACTGAGGCCCTGGAACACGACTTGACGTCCGCTTGACACGTGGTAATCCTGGTATTAATATGTTAGATGCTGCCTGCATTGCTTATCGACAAAACAATCCTGAACTAAGACGTGTAGCTGATCAATATCTGTTTCGTAAAGCTATGCAGCGTGTTTCATCATCTAGGGCTTCAGTTGCTGAGAAGATTACAGCACTTATCGTTGCCGGTGCTATGAAAGGAAAACGGTTACTAGCTAGTGCCATTAAAGAGAGAAGACAGTAAAATAAAGAGAGGAGAAAACAAGATTTACTTGACGAAGGGATATATGTATATTCTAAAATACGAACTGTAAAGCATATTGCAGGTGTTGTTTGATATTATTCCTAACCTACAGCATGTCCTAAATGATCTAGTAGTAATAATGTTGACGTGCATTGACTTAGAAGAAAGGAGAGGTAGAGGATCGAGAATTAAAAAGACACATGACTTAAAATACATCCTCTTTATTAATCCATAAATTGAAGCTGTTATTAAAACCAAGCCTTTAACATACAGTTTATTTCCACAACGTACGAAGTGAGCTTTATTCTTACCAAACTTTTAGGTTTGGATTAAATAGCAATGATGAAATTCGCTTTATCATTAATCAGCAAGATATATACACCCTACCAAACGAAAGCTACACCTATATTGAAGTACGACTAGATAAGTCAGATGGAAGTGGACCAAGCACATCGCAACTAAACAACCATGGTCTAGCTTTTATCTTTTCTGAAACGCGATATGAAGTAAATAATGTCGAAATAGATAATTTGAAGAATGTTGGTATTACAAGTGCAATGAAACTCTACCCTTCTTTTTGTGATGAAGAAAGTAATCTTTAACGATGGCAGGATGGTGACCAAAAGCTACTAACAACTGGATGATTAATCAGGACGAAACTTTTACAGGCATATTATCATTGAAACATATTACTGGCTTCGCAGAACACTTTAGACGTATTATAATCAACCCAAAACAAGAGCTCATTCTGATCCGTGATCGAAGTGATTACAATTCTTTCAGAGCAGCAGAAACACAAGTGGACTCGAAAATTACACTTCATCGTATATTGTGGAGGTCTCCACATGTAACCTTATCTGATCGTGGAAAACTTCGATTGCTCAAGATTGTAGAAAATGATACACCATTACCTATACGTTTTCGAAGTTGGGAGCTGCGTGAATATCCTGTGTTACCACCTACAAACAAGCATAGCTGGGCTGTTAAAATGTGACGTTTTACCGAGAAGCCCTTGTATATTATTTTTGGATTTCTAACCCATCGTAAATTAAATCATGAAAAAGATAGCTCACAGTTTGATCACTGTAAGTTAAGAAATATTAGATTATATGTCAACGGAACGACGTATCGCTACGAAAACATGGACATTTATCTCGAGAAAAATAAATTTGGGTTGCTTTTGTAACTTTTGTAAATTCCTATCATCGTATTATCAGAAAGAAGATCGTCCGCTATTTTCACCACAAGAATATAAAATAAAGCACCGATTGTAGATATAGAAGCTCTTATCATGAAGAATCTATAAAATAATCTCCTGTCGATATTCGTTTAGAATTTGAAACATCTAAAAACATTCCTGCTAACACAATAGCGTACTGTCTTATTACTTCTATGAGCGATATTACTTACCATCCGCTAACGAATATTGTTACAAGACTATAAATAACGATAGTCCTTTATCATTAACATTAGTGTGTGCTTCGACATCGTACGCTATGGGACAGAAAGGAGAAAAGTCTACACGGTTACAGACAATCGTCTTGAAAACAAACAAAACTGTGAAATTGCATCCTGAACGTCTACAAGTGTAACTAATACGCAACATCTTATTTATCTCACAAAATTAAGTGAGGCTATTAAGATGTTCTATAACATAGAACCTTATTTCAGATGCCAAAACACCTGATTCAATGTTTACCGCTAGGATTTTTATCTACGTATGCTGCTCCTTTCGTTAATGCTTTTTGGGATATCCTTCCTCTCCACAGTAAGATATTAATCGATGTAGCTGAACCTGTCAACGTCATTACAAGCATCGAGGTGAAAATTATGATGATGATTGGGATGGACCAAATCCGAGGACTGAGCACTGTACACAATGTATGGATGAACTTTTTCCATTCATTTCAGTACATGATGACGATGATTCAGAAAAGGAACAAACCACATGAATAACAACAAGGTATGAACGGCATTACCTGGGTAATGGATGCTATCCGAGTCATCTCGTCTTCATCGAGGTATTAGCCACCCCTCACTGCGCAGAAGACCCCGGAGAAATAGCCGGCTTGAATCACATCCTAATGTTATGTAAGGAGTACTGTCAAGAGTAGAACCATCTGTACTCTTCTCTAGTGAAGTCAAATACCCCCAATGCCAATCTAAATCGCATCCTCTTACCAAACCTAACTCCAAAATTATGCGCTGTACTTTCACAATATTTATCAGACTGCAGTATTAAATTATAAGTTATGATTTCCTTTCAGCCATGAAGATCATTCACTGCATAGATACTGGCCTCATGATCTCCCGAGGCCGAACGCCGTTAGTGTACTACAAAAAAATAAAAACTCCCTTTCGAAGCCGTTAAATAAATATGTCTGTCTGGATGGATGTATGTTTAAGTGACCATCAAGATCATAGTCCTGCTTTGACGTACCGCTATTTGCGTTACCATACCATACAACTAACAAAATCTAATTTCCACCGTGCCCAGACATTCTTAACGTTCAACTTGTGATGTAAAAATGTACAATGGAACTTGTTTCTTTATTTATAGGTTTGATACATCGTGGTCATTAGCCTCGTGTATTTGTATGTATAATTTTTTGATAACCTGTGTCATTGCGGTGTCTATAGTAGTGTGTGTACTTTAATAGAGGCTAGGATTGGGAAAGAGGTGACTGTGACCTTAGGTTAGGTACCATCCCACCATTTTCCCGAAGTAGAAGTGGGGAAACTACGGAAAACCACTTCCAGGGCAGATGCTGTGGGGGTTCGAAAACACATCTTCTACATGCTCTCTCAATAGCAGTAGTTTTATAAAGTCGTTGTTGTTGCTTTATGTATAGGTTTGATATATCGTGATCATCAGCCTCGTATACTTATATGTATGTAGACGTTTTATAACCTGTGTCATATCGGTGTCTGTAGTAGTGTGTGTATTTGTAATAGAGGCTAGGATTGGGAAAGTGTTGACTGTGGTCTTAAGTTAGGTACCATACCAGCATTTTCCCTGAGTAGAATTGGGATAACTACGGAAATCCCCTTCGGGGACTGTTGATGTGGATGTTCGAACCCACATCTTCTTCATGCTCTCTCAATAGCAGTAGTTTTATAAAGTCATTTTTGTTGCTTTATGTATAGGTTATTTATTTATCGTATAATGAATGTATGTACATATACATATATATAAATGTGTGCAGTCACAACTCCGTACAATAATACAAGTCTAGGTCTAGTATTTTGACCCAATCAACTACTTGAACCGATGTACGGTGAATGTCCATTAGCGTTCCTTTGAAAGCTCGAATTGGGCAGTCAGGAACAATGTGGTGGATTGACTGAGTAGAGGCACCACAATCAAAATCTGCAGAGCTAGTTCGACCCCATTTGCACAATAGATAACCACATCTGCCTTGTGCAGTTCTTATCCGATTGATGATTCTCCACTGTCGTCTTGGGAGATCAAATCCTTGTACGCGTTTAGAAGGATTCTCAACTAGATGTTTGTTGACTACTGAAGAGTGATCCCACTGGGCTTTCCATGAACTGTTAACATGAAAAGATCCATTGCTGTACCCCAGGGTGGTTTCCTTGATTTCCGTCGTTGATGTTCAGTGTGTGTAATATCTTGATGGATGAGTAGTTGGAGGTTCTGCTGAATGTTTTTCCAAACCTTTAGGAGAGCTTCAGATCGTCTTAGGGCTGGAGGTGGAATATTGTTGTGAACAGGAAGCCAAAGCGTGTTCGTGCTTCGAATGCATCCCGTGATTATGCGCATTGCCTGATTGAGTTGTACATCAATCTTCTTAGTGTAAACACTATTGATCCAAGAGGGGCAGCAGTATTTAGCAACAGAATATGATAAGGCTAATGCTGTTCATCTTAGAACATCAGTATTGGCTCCGCATGATGTACCAGCAAGACTACTATACTAAGGCGTCGGGAAGGGCATCTGTAGTAAAACTGTGCTTTTGAAGTTAGGTCACGCCATGAGGTTAGGTTTGCTCTCTTAGGTGAATCCCAATTTCCCTACGACTATACTAAGGCGTCGGGAAGGGCATCTGGCCAAAAACTGGGCCGTGTGAGGTTAGGCCCCTCCAAGGTGGCATCGGGAAGGGCATCTGGTAAGATGGCGGCAGACAGGGCATCTGGACGTAAAACTAGGCCCTGTGCGGTTAGGCCCCTCCAAGATTGCGACTGTGAGATTAGGCTTGCTCTCTTAGGCGAATCCCCATTGCCGTACTACTCAGGATGGCGTCGGGAAGGTCATCTGACCATAAAACTACGCCTTGTGAGGTTAGGCCCCTCTCGTACGCAAAATCCGCGAATGTACATTCCTCCTACTACTTAACTAGGGGTCAATGACCTCGTCTCCAAACGTACTTCCGCCTATTACTAGCATATTGCTGGGTTTAATCTCAATGTATTTAACGGAAAAGTTTAGTGCAAGGGGAACCTTTGAGTTAAAATCGTCGATGGGGGGGGGACCTTTGATATAAAATCGTCGATGGGGGCGAGATCCCCCCCGTCCGCGCGATTTTGTACATCCACCTTGTCGTTATCACCCGCTTTACCCCATAAATAAATGAAGAATTGTTCAGTATAATTTGAAGGTACTAATACTACTGCTGACTGAACGAACTTGTCAGCTTGTACACTCCCGAAGTGAATATGTCCTATTGGCTACTTACCGGAAATATACCCTCCTCAAGAAGTACAAGAATGGTGTAAACTCGAGCTACTAAGAGCAATGACAAGACAGAAGAGCTTCAAGTAAATTACATTTTACCCGGGTTTCAGATGGACTTGCCAGAGTGAAACATGAACAATAGGCTGCAGGTGCGGAATTGCCACTGCTGCGTTGTTTTATTGCTCAAGGTCTGGCAGTCGTTTGTATTATTGCTGATGTTTTTATGAAAATATGCACAGTAAAACTAATTAATTTCATTAATAAATTATCTGGTTTTGCATTTTCCTCGTTATTGTACAATGAGGGCTTCCTCCCGGGAAATTTTAGTGGTGGGCGGAACTTTTGAGATAAAATCCTCGATGGGGCTAAATTCCTCCCCCTATCCCCTCCCCCCGTGATTTCGTACACTGCCTTACATCCATCATGTCCTTATCGCCCGCTTTACCCCTTAAATGGATGAAGAATTGTTCAGTATATTTTGATCGCCAAAGGAAGATATCAGAGTATCAGTATTTCATACTAAAGACAAGAGGAAAGCTTCATTGACGGCTACACTCCACAATTTTTGCAAGAAATATTATTTCGCTCCGCGAAATTAAAGAACTCCAAAAATAAATACAGAAGTTGCAACGGTGATACGTCACGACATTCCTTAGACGACGTATTAGCCGATACTTCCAATTTTAGATAACTACAGGATTGGAATTTCGACAAGAATATTGAGAAGGCATATATAAAACACAATTTACTCATTTTGAGCATAATAATCAATTTCACCTATCCCAGACTGTTAATTATCTCTAGCATCAACTCTCCCAAGAAAGACGTTCATTCTACGTAAGCAGGCAGTAACAGAACATAGCCCTAAGATGACGATGTTGACTAAAATCACATATTATTCTGTTCAAATTGCTCAAGCCATGATCGAGATGTTCTAAGAAGACGGAAGGCGAGACTACCTAGATGAACGCATCGTAGGATGACGTTGCCAGCCCCAGGATGACCAGAAACCAGATGAGACGTTCCCGAGCATTCCCAAATACCTAGGGAAACGAAAGGAGATATGTCTGCATGTCCAGACACCCGGACATGAATTGACTACAGGAGTTGCTGAATAAAGATAAGTCTGTTTTAAATTCAATGTACAAGTAAGAAATTATTCATTTTTCCTTTTATTAAAAAGTTAAACTAACTAATATGAGTGCGATGACGAAATACGAGTAGTGGATTACAAGTTAGGTTAAAGGATGTTAGGTAATCTTCAGACCTGAAACGTCAAATCCATATGTAGGAAACAGTCATTCAGTGATAAGGAAGCCTTCGTTCGTAACGCTGTCTATATATAATGTGAGAGAAGGTTCGTTTTTTTTAATGTATTGGTGAGTTTTATACGACGTCAGAATGGAAATTAGGCATGTGTGAGAAGTTATATGACTGAAGAATTGTAAGATAGAGATCGTATATATGAAGTGCTTGCTATATAAATAAATGTGGTAGTATTATTTTTGGAATTAAGAAGGAATCAAAGCTATAACTGAATAAGTAAGTTCACGAACCATGATAAAGGTAAGAGATACGTCGAATTAGAATATGATGAGACATATATAGTAATTTGAAGTGTGATATTTATTTAAAATGTGAAGTAATGATTATTTAATGAAAGTGATGATGTGAGATTGGTAATTAACGTTGGTAGTAGTTGTTATTCTTCGCGAATATAATCATGGTCATGTTGTTGTAGACATAATATTCCAGGTTGAGCATTATGAAGTGATTAGTGGAATTATTCTGTTTTCATTTGTTTATTTACCCATGAGTAAGCGCAGAGTAGGTTAGAATACGATTGAAATGACATCCGTATGTTGACATTTATGCGTAAAATCACCAAATGATTTCTAACATGGAGGATGAATTTGAACTAGCTGACACCCTCATATATATCTTCTAATTATAAGATTCTTCTCATGTGTTAGGTGAACTTTGAAGTTATTTCTAAGGCGTTATCTAGTTTCACTGATGACTGACTGCAGGAATATGAGTTACTATTTTTGAGGTAGAGTCTTCGCACAAGGTAGACCATGTAAACAACGTATATTTTGATGGAATTATCATAATATACACTAGGTAATATAGTATAATAGCATGGATACGCACTTGAATTTATGGATAAGCTCAAGTTAAGAGAGTAATTTACCTAATATTCTAAATGTGATGTTTGATCATTTTTTGAGAGTATACATTAATTTAAAAGGGCTTATCGATGTTTATGCAACAGAATGTGTCAAGAAATATGAACATTACGTGCAATACAACACCTATCAAATGTTATAAATTCTACGAGAATATTTTCCAGGTTAATCTGATTGTGTATTTAGACACAAAGAATTAGAAGGAAGGAAAATTATTTCATTTCTGAAGATCAACGTAAATAAGATCAGAAAAACAGAACAGTTAATTTCAATGTTGTGAGTTTTCACGTAGAAAAGATGTGATTCCAATTTCGTAAAAGGGTTTAATGCTAAATACAACCAGCGTCCTGTATATTTTAAAACCACCCTCAATCAACGACACTGTATATATTATGTTGTACTGTAAATATTATTTTTCTTCATTAGATGCATCTAATATCTTACCTAGTCAATATTTTAATCATCGAATGTTTTAATTATCTATTATTCTCCTTAATCAATATTTCAATCAGCGAATATTTTTATTCTCCAATATTTTACTTTTTCATCATTTTATCATTTAGTACTTCAAATATCGGACATGTTAATTACTTAAGGTTATCATTACCAAATATGTCTTTGTCCGATACCGTCATTCATTTTAGTTTCTTTCTTTTCCAAAAGGATACATTCCAGACAAGTTGTTTGTGATTGAGATCTTTCAGGATTGTAATTAAGTAATTTTTCAAGCATCTTAACTGGACACTTTGTTTCTTTCGAGAACTTTAATTTAATTTGATCAAAAATGAACTTTTGAATAAGGGTATAGCCCACTAGTCTTTACTACTATTCCCAAAGATGAAATCATGATATCCTTTCTATGGAATGAACTGAGCTTGTAATAAAATGTAGTATGTTAAAACATCAACCTTTCTTTTAATAACTTTGTAGAGTAGTGACTTAGTCATAAGCACCTATATTCATGGCAATCTGGTAAACCATAGGGAATTCTAGCTAGTAAGCGAGTAGGAGACGTCCTTCTACGTGAGTTAGAGGTTTCTTCAAGCATAATTCTATATTATTTCTTTTCAACCGGAACCCATAGGCCGTAAATAACAAAATAGCGACAAGTATTATTGTAGTTTAAGCTAGCCTGGATCTTGTGCGTCCTTACCTGGACGCGGGAACGGCGAATAAAGAAATTGTCGCCCAACAGTGGAGCAATAAAAGAGAAAGATACTGGAGATGGTTGCCAAGTATAAACAGTTTAGCGCACAAATGTATCGCAGTAAAAGAGAAAGATATTTGAGGTCACTAACAGGAGATGGTAGAACACAGTGATAAGATAATTAGAGAAAAATATCAATACACAGCAAAACTTGGTTGGGTCTGGTTAGAGAGTTATCATCCGACCTAATAATGGTGGATTTTGGAATTGAAGAGAACGTAGAGAGATGAGCGGCAGAAGTGTGAAGAAGAGATAGATGAATGATAAGAGGAAGTTAGCAAGAGATGGCTGGAAAAGGTTAAGATTGAGTGAAGATCTAGATGACATAGAACAGGGTCAGGATTTTGGAACATGAATGGCTATGTATTTATTTAAAGACTTGTAATAATATGTTAGTTATGGTGTGTTAACAAATGACGTAGATCTAGGAAGTTGATTATAAGGAGTCACGTTATTTGAATTTCTTTCGAGTATTAATCTAGACTGAGAGTTTTAAAAATTGGAATCACAGCTGATAGGACGAATGTTTCATGTTTCTTGACAAGAATGGGGGCAAGGTCATCCGTAAATGCTTAATCTGGGTAGTTAAGCCTATTTATTTGTTGAGTATATATAAATACAGTTGCATAGAATAATTATAAGAATATTGTTGGAAGAGTTGATTTTTATAGAGTTGGAGAAAACATTAGAGCATTGTCAGGTTAGTAGAGAATTCAAAAGCGATACATAAAAATCAATATGACGACATTGAACCATATGAAGGTACAATTCGAGGAGTATCAGAGAGAGCAGGAAGAAAAGCAGGAGACGTATCGGAAAGAGCAAGAAGAGAAATGGAGAGAAACAGAAGAAGCAAGAAAGAATGACAGAGATGAAGTGCAAAAGGTGAAAGGAGAGCAAGAAGGAGTGTTAAAGATGATACAGCAGATGATGGGTGAAGCCAGAAAGCGTAATGAAGAAGCAAGGAAAGAAAGACAAGAAGAAGTTAGAAAGCAGAATGAGAAACAACAGGAAATTATAGAGAGAATTAGTAAATACCAAGAGCGGATGGAAGAAATGAGCAAGGAACAAAAGGAAAAACGGAAGATAATGATGGAGGAGATGAAACAGGAGATGAGAGAGGGAATGAATAAACATCAAGAAGAGATCAGAGAGGAAATGAACAAACATCAGGAGAAGATGGAAGAGATAACTAGGGAACAAGAGGAGAAACAGAAAGTAATGATGGAGGAAATGAAGGAGGAAATCAGGAAAATAGGATCGGACATGGACAAAATCACGAGTAACATGGACGATTTGAAGACCGAAATGAGTGACAAGATGGAGGAAAAGAATAAAGAGATCCAAGGAGAGATAAATGAGATCAAGAGAGAAATGATAGAGAATAATAATTGCCTCCAGTGTTTGAAGGAAAACGAAATAAAGAAATTAACCGACAACATGGAGCAATTGAATATTGATTCCCAAGGAAAATGGAAACAATGTGAGGAAAAGATTGATAAATTAAGTAACGAAATCCAAACGACGAACGCAGGCATAGAAGAGAGATATAGACAAGCTAGCGAGCAGATTGGAAGCAAAATAACAGTGATAAGGGAAGAAATCAAGCACAATAAAGATGAGCTGAACCAGAGAATGTGCAAATCCGAAGAAGGACTTAAACAAATACAAGCACAGATGCGAGAAATCCGGGAAGAAGTTCAAGGGAAGACACCTATGTCGGCTTGCAGCGAAATACAGAAAACTATAGAGCTGCAGATAAATGAGAGAGAAGCTACCTACAGTGATCACACAATCGAATCACGGTAATGGAGAGATGAGCACGGAGAATGGGAATAGTGGAAGTCCTACTATTATCAACGTGATTAAAACCTACGAGGACAGGCCAAAACATTTTAACAACACGGCCAGTATGTCACCTAAACGTTTCCTTAGGGAGATGGATGACTACTTCAAAGATCATAGGAGAAGAGACTAAAAATTGTAGAACGACACTTAGACTCGAATCCCAGTCCTTGGTTTCAAGCTTTCAAATACACGTTCCACGAGTATAGTGACTTCAAAACGGCTTTTTTACAAAGGTTTTGGGATCCTGAAATAAAACAAAACCTTCGTCTGGAGTTGTACTAAAAAAAATATGCGTCAAACGGTCAAACCGGGTATAGCGACTATTTCGCCTACCAATTTCACCGTTTTCAAGATCTTGACTCGCCACCTAGTGAACTAGAGGCAATCAAAACGATACAGCGGCAATTTCCACTGGAAGTTCAACGATTGCTAGCTGCTAATAATCCGGTAACTGCAGTACAGATGGTAAATACTTTGAGGCAAATAGATATGACCACAATGCCACATCCCAATGGAATAATCAGGAATACCCATGGGGAGGAAACTGTTAACGTACTAATGCAGGAAGACATGCGTAAGAATACATCTGAGGAACGAAAAAAATGAATAGAAAGAAGGAATGGAATGGTCAGGAAGATAAAAAAAGAGAAGAAGAAAGATGTATTTGTAGGAAAGGTTCCTATAACCAGGAAACGTATACGGGAAACAGAAAATAGTAAAATACAGACCCTATATGCGCTAAAGGAATCAATCTAGAGATGGTAGAGGAAGATACAATTTTAGAGGAAGAGTTGGATATGAGAGAAGGAACGACAGAGATGATCGAGGAAAAGAATATTACAATAGAAAATATATAAAAGAGCTAAGTGAAGCTCGGAATGAGAAAAACAAATGGGAAAGAGCTATAAGAGACCAGGATGTAAATGCAGAAGTAGAGGGAGCGGAAAGTTTTGAACTACAAATGTACAAAAAAAGAAAACAAGAAGAACAGAAACTCAATCCGGACACCAAAGAATTTGAGTGTAGGAGAGAGGACGACCGAATTACAAGCAAAAAACGCCAATTTCAGGATAGAGGGAGGAATAGAAAATATCAAGGACGCAGAAGACCCCAAAATTCGTAGTAATCTTATCACACAAGCAGATTCATCTGAAAGATTTAGAAAGAACATGAATCAGAGTATATGAAGAAACAATGCAAAGCCACATTGTAATATTAAGAACAAATTATGTAAATATATCACAAGTAATTTATTTTAAAAAATCCATGGGAAGTAATGTGCAATTTCACTGTTACCTAAAGATACGACCGGACAAAAATGGAGTCTGAACTGTCAAGAACGACGAATATTTAAACGTCAGACACTACCACAAGCCAAGCGCTCGGAAAAGGATAGAAACATAGAAGGCAGTGGAAAAAGGAACGAAGTAAGGAGATTGTTAGGAGCTATTATTAAGAAAAAAAATTAGACAAAAACAAAAACTACATTCACTTAACTTGCGTACAAGAGAAGCAACATAGTTGATCGCCAAAGGAAGATATCAGTGTATCAGTATTTCATACTAAAGACAAGAGGAAAGCTTCATTGACGGCTACACTCCACAATTTTTGCAAGAAATATTATTTCGCTCCTCGAAATTAAAGAACTCCAGAAAAAAATACAGGAGTTGCAACGGTGATACGTCACGACATTCCTTAGACGACGTATTAGCCGATACTTCCAATTTTAGATAACTAAGGATTGGAATTTCGACAAGAATATCGAGAAGGGATATATAAAACACAATTTACTCATTTTGAGTATAATAATCAATTTCACCTATCCCAGACTGTTAATTATCTCTAGCATCAACTCTCCCAAGAAAGACGTTCATTCTACGTAAGCAGGCAGTAACAGAACATAGCCCTAAGATGACGATGTTGACTAAAATCACATATTATTCTGTTCAAATTGCTCAAGCCATGATCGAGATGTTCTAAGAAGACGGAAGGCGAGACTACCTAGATGAACGCATCGTAGGATGACGTTGCCAGCCCCAGGATGACCAGAAACCAGATGAGACGTTCCCGAGCATTCCCAAATACCTAGGGAAACGAAAGGAGATATGTCTGCATGTCCAGACACCCGGACATGAATTGACTACAGGAGTTGCTGAATAAAGATAAGTCTGTTTTAAATTCAATGTACAAGTAAGAAATTATTCATTTTTCCTTTTATTAAAAAGTTAAATTAACTAATATGAGTGCGATGACGAAATACGAGTAGTGGATTGTAATTTAGGTTAAAGGATGTTAGGTAATCTTCAGACCTGAAACGTCAAATCCATATGTAGGAAACAGTCATTCAGTGACAAGGAAGCCTTCGTTCGTAACGCTGTCAATATATAATGTGAGAGAAGGTTCGTTTCTTTTAATGTATTGGTGAGTTTTATACGACGTAGAATGGAAGTTAGGCATGTGTGAGAAGTTATATGACTGAAGAATTGTAAGATAGAGATCGTATATATGAAGTGCTTGCTATATAAATAAATGTGGTAGTATTATTTTTGGAATTATGAAGGAATCAAAGCTATAACTGAATAAGTAAGTTCACGAACCATGATAAAGGTAAGAGATACGTCGAATTAGAATATGATGAGACATATATAGTAATTTGAAGTGTGATATTTATTTAAAATGTGAAGTAATGATTATTTAATGAAAGTGATGATGTGAGATTGGTAATTAACGTTGGTAGTAGTTGTTATTCTTCGCGAATATAATCATGGTCATGTTGTTGTAGACATAATATTCCAGGATGAGCATTATGAAGTGATTAGTGGAATTATTCTGTTTTCATTTGTTTATTTACCCATGAGTAAGCGCAGAGTAGGTTAGAAAACGATCGAAATGACATCCGTATGTTGACATTTATGCGTAAAATCACCAAATGATTTCTAACAAGGAGGATGAATTTGAACTAGCTGACACCCACACATATATCTTCTAATTATAAGATTCTTCTCATGTGTTAGGTGAACTTTGAAGTTATTTCTAAGGCGTTATCTAGTATCACTGATGACTGACTGCAGGAATATGAGTTACTATTTTTGAGGTAGAGTCTTCGCACAGGGTAGACCATGTAAACAACGTATATTTTGATGGAATTATCATAATATACACTAGGTAATATAGTATAATAGCATGGATACGCACTTGAATTTATGGATAAGCTCAAGTTAAGAGAGTAATTTACCTAATATTCTAAATGTGATGTTTGATCATTTTTTGAGAGTATACATTGATTTAAAAGGGACTTATCGATGTTTATGCAACAGAATGTGTCAAGAAATATGAACATTACGTGCAATACAACACCTATCAAATGTTATAAATTCTACGAGAATATTTTCCAGGTTAATCTGATTGTGTATTTAGACACAAAGAATTAGAAGGAAGGAAAATTATTTCATTTCTGAAGATCAACGTAAATAAGATCAGAAAAACAGAACAGTTAATTTCAATGTTGTGAGATTTCATGTAGAAAAGATGTGATTCCAATTTCGTAAAAGGGTTTAATGCCAGATACAACCAGCGTCCTGTATATTTTAAAACCACTCTCAATCTACGACACTGTATATATTATGTTGTACTGTAAATATTATTTTTCTTCATTAGATGCATCTAATATCTTACCTAGACAATATTTTAATCATCGAATGTTTAATTATCTATTATTCTCCTTAATCAATATTTCAATCAGCGAATATTTTAATTATCTAATTTTTTACTTGTTCATCATTTTATCATTTAGTATTTCAAATATCGGACATGTTAATTACTTAAGGTTACCATTACCCAATATTTGTTTGTCCGATACCGTCATTCATTTTAGTTTCTTTCTTTTCCAAAAGGATACATTCCAGACAAGTTGTTTGTGATTGAGATCTTTCAGGATTGTAATTAAGTAATTTTTCAAGCATCTTAACTTTACACTTTATTTCTTTCGAGAACATTAATTTAATTTGATCAAAAATGAACTTTTGAATAAGGCAGGGGTGAAAGAAGGTGCGGGGGTGAACAGGTCTCAAAATACGAAATTGAAGTTAAGATAAAATTTAACAAGGTTATATTTTCTTTGCAAAATCAAGAAATAACAAATAGAACAGGTACTCAGTAGCCGAAACACAAATCGATAATGTACAATTACAGAGTTACAGAATTTGGGCTCCGAGAGCCGGATACACAATTCTTGAGCTATAAGCCCAACCTTACGATATACAGAATTCAACAAAGGGGCCGAAGACCCCTATCATGCCCAGGATCACTTGCTCCCAATTACACAGTAAAGCCTCCTCGAGGCGCGCAGAAAATAAAATTTTAGAAAGAGCAACCCGCTCTTAAGTTCAAGCCTATCAAAGGCCACACCAAACTCCACTTTCAAGTTGTCCTCCAAGGACATGAAAACAGGGGTAAAAATACCCAACCTACTGAGGCCTATTAAGTAAAGAAACAGGTCAATTACATGGCCTCTAAAATACCAACTTGAGAGGAGGCGTTCTTGCACTCCTAATACACTTTATATAAAACCTACTTGGCACTAGGCCGTTACTGCAAGGGCTAATCCCATACTAAAGAGGTGACTTATTGTACCAGGAAGGCCTAGGTCCTGGTCCATATTAATTGAAAGAAATGTTATTTCCAGCATTAAAGATCCGACCGACGTACGAACATCCATGTAAAGAATGTTCCAGTATGTGCCAGACCCTACGAGTACGCTAGGCGGAGTCAAGTGACGTCACCTGTCGCTCGAAGCTCACCTCCCCTAGAGATATTTCTCGAAAGAATTTTTCTTTTAACAGCTTTTTAATACCTTAACCAATTTCAACGGGACAAACGCTGAATTATAGCAAACATCATAAAAGTTAATCCCTGTAAATTTCAAATTAATTCATCAAACGGTTGTTGAGTTATAACAATTTAAAGTCTCAACGAAATTACGTAATTACGGTCACATGGCCGAGAGAGAGCTGCCACCCCTACCTGCGCTGGTATCTATATATGTCAAGGCCAGATAGCCCGCAAACCAGTGCAGTACAGTACAGTACCGTACAAGGACAAGCAGACAACTGTGTGAGTGAGATAGTGAAGAGACCGGCCCGCGTACAGTATGTTCGCGCAGTCACGGTAGAAGTACTTTCGTCGTATCTCCAGAACGCGAAATTCTATCGCCGATAAAGGACGTCGCACTGCAGTTAGTATGTCGCGTCGCGATTACAATATAATCCTAAAAAGACATTTAAGACTGTAACACGAGTGAACTTATTGGAGTACAAATATTAACTATTTCATTACGTGTGGACTTAGGCAACGTCAAGTAACATTAAACTTCTACAGAGCCTAATACTTAAGAATCACCAGAACTTATTTTTTTTTCTCGAGTATTGCATTATATTTCTTTATTCACGTCACATCAATATTTTGAATGAAAAAGTAAGAACTTTTCTGAGTTAATATAACAGGATTAGCAGAAAATCTAACTTAATGACTGTGTTCACAGACTGTGCTTATCGACTTGCTTTCTTTTTTTTTTTTTTTTCTTCAAGTGTGAACTGTGTGATTAAGAACGTTTCAATAACGACTGTAAATAGTATTTAGTACAGAAAGGACTGTGATTCTTCATACGCCATAAATAGTGTTCAACAGTGTAAGTGATAACCAGTCGCACTAAATGAATTTTCGTGTGCGAAACTCAACAGTTCCAGCTGTCATCATCTCATCGGGAACGTCAACATCGCCGATCCTGATTCTACATGGAACATTCCAGATGTCCATCTTTCGACATTTGGTAACAACAGTTCTTGTCATAAGTGAGTAACAAACTGACTAAACTTTTTCATTTATTTTGAACAGTGAAACTTCAGTGTCGCGTGTGAACAATTTCCATAATTTCTCAAAAGTGATAAATTTAATTTCAATTTCATTTCTCGTAGAAAGACTGTAGGATTTCAAGTGTGCTGTATAACGAGATTGACGAACTGAGAACTGAAAACTTTTAATAATTTCTCATATCCATTTACCATTATAAAAGTGTGCTTAGGTTTAAAAAGACTTTAGGTGGAAATTCACACATATGAAAGACTTTGAAACCAATGATATTTATGCCATTTTTTTTTCAAGAAGATTATTTTCAACATTTAATTTCAATATAAATTTTGAGTCAACAATCATACCGCAGGGTGAGAAATTAATAAATTGTTTTGAAAAAAAATTATTTACCATCTATTATTCGCTCTGCGAGACTATCCTTCTCTGTATCGGCTCCAAAACCCAGTTCCACTCCCTGAGGTCCTACTCATGCCCTTTGCCCACAACTTTTCCTGGTACAGAGAGGATAGTATAATAATAGATGGCGCCCCAACTTCAAGGGCACGATTTTGGAGCCATACTATAATAATAGATGACATCGCAATTTCAAGGACTCGATTTTGAAGCCGTGCTATAATAATAAATGATGCACTTGTAATAGTCGCAACATTCAGGGTTCGATTCAAGTCATTATATCTCGAGCACAGGATTTGACTGCAAAGAATTTGTTGTATTTGACTTATTCGAAGATTCCGGAAACATGGATAACTTACTTGCAGCAATCGAAGCTCTCAGGCTTAGCATTAATGATCAGAATGCTAAGATTGATAGGTCTAATAACCAGATAACACAAATGCAGGCTCAAATGAACACGCAAATAGATCGAATTAATACGCAAATGGTAGAGTCTAATAACCAATTGCAGACTCAAATGATCGAATCTAATTCCCAACTACAGGCTCAAAATACTCAACTTCAACAACAAATGCAGGCACAAAATACTCAACTTCAAGCGCAGTTAACTGAGTCAAATAGTAAGGTTGAAGACTTAACTTCTAAAATTGACAGGACCTTGGATACTAAGTTTGCTGAAGCGGATAAAGTCATTAACAAAAGACTCACTGAATCTAGTGCCCTTATCGAGCAACGATTCCGTGAAGCTGGAACTCGCCTCGAAAAGAAACTTACTGATTCTAGTGCACAAGTCGAAGCTACATTGAAAAACATGCGGGATCAGTTTGTTGAAAACTTAGAGTCTATTAAGGAAGAAATAAAGACAGAGGTCGTCAAGTCTTTAGACAAAGACCTTAGAAATGTTCTTCCTTCCGTTCAAGCATTTTTTACTGAACTCAAAGATTTACGAACTGAATTTCAAGAATCCCATGGTAACATCTCACAAACTCAAGCAAAGTTAGCTCAGGTGCAGGAAACCTTGCGAGATGCATTAAAGAGCGACGTGGGTAAATTACGAAGCGAGATAGGATTAATTAAGAGCACGCAAGGAGAACTCGACAAGCGTATTACAGGACAGCTAGATAGCACGCATACCCAGATAGCTGCTTTCTGTAAAGACGTACAAGTCATTAAAACTTACTTGAGAAATGAAATAAAAAGTTTAGACACCTCAATTAATTCTAAAATTAAAAATTTGTCCGAAGAAATGAATCAAATTAAACTTAAAGAACATACAACTGACGTCACAATTCCTGGTTCGTCGAGGGAAATACACAATACAACTACCCTTATTAAAGTACCAGATGACAAACCAGTCAAATTTTCAGGACGTGATGAATACACTGCTCGAGAATTTTTGTTAAATGTCGACGATTACCTGGAGGAAAATAGGGTAGAGGACGATAGGAAACTTCGAGTAGTATCCAAACTTCTAGAAGGACGAGCCTTATCATGGTTCATAGCTTTTAAGAGCAACTTTAAAAACTATGACGACTTTAAACAGGCACTTCTTAAACGCTTTTGGGATTCAGAAAGACAGCACCTTGTAAAGATGCAACTCTACTCTAGCAAATACAATACTTCAGTCAATACTTCCCGATATTCAGATTACTGCCTAATGCAATTAAAGAAGCTCCAGTTTTTAGATCCACCTTTGCCAGATATTGAACTTATTCAGATCCTGACACTTCAATATCCGCCTCATGTGCAAGAAATACTAGTCGCTGCCAACATTAAAACATTGGAGCATTTTGACGCTACTTTGCGTAGGTTAGATACGGCTAATACCCAATCTAGTCCGAAAACTAACAGGAGTCGAGAAGTAAATACGAATTCTGCGGAAATAAAACCGCCGGAGAGAGAGGAACCCAGGACACGTGAAGAAGGCAGATTAAGCCCTACTAACCCAACCAGATTCCGGAATTTTAGACGTCAGAGGAATCAGGATAGACACCCTTACCAACCTAGGAATACATGGAGACAGCGCGAAAGCACTCCTGAAGGAAACCGTGAGGCCAGACGACGAGAACTCGAAAGTAGATGGAAGGACACACGGGAATACATCAGGGAGAGAAACCGTAATCCTGATGAGCCTGGAGCTACATCCCTGGAATATCAACGTCAATTCGGACCAAGAGAACAAAGATCACCTGATCCTGACCCAACAGGCGCTATAAAAAAAAACGCCGATCTCGCAATAGGGAGATTGACTACCGAACACGATGAGGACGAAACGTCAAATTATTGTACTGCTGTTATCAATTACTGGCATATTGACGATTCCGAATTACTATTCGAAGACGCACAAACACTAAGGCCAATTATTACACGTTCATTACCTGTCATAACAGTACGCACAGGCAACCTACAGGTGATTACACTCATCGATTCTGGAGCGCAAGCTTCTTTAATTTCTGATAAGCTTGTAGACTCGCTTAAAGATCAGAACAATGTTTTGTTATTACCTGCAGCTCAAATTAAAGTAAGAGGGATAGTTCCTGATAAGATTGTTAAATGTAAATCCCAGGCATTTTTAGAGTTTGAAATTAACAGTCAGATGTTCGAACACATATTTTTGGTAGTATCACGTCTTAACTTCAACTTAATACTTGGATCAGATTTTATGATCAAATACAAAGGAACCATTGACTATGATGCCAACCTCGTAAGATTACAGAATAATTCCGTAGAACTACAGCTGGTAGGACGAGGTGACCTGGAAGTTCAAGAGAAGGGAGCCCGTTTTGAAGCAGCCGGTGGTGACATTATTAAGCCCGCTGTGAGCGAGGTTGCGCCAGCCGTAGCAGAAAGTAGAAAGGGTGACCAAAGTGAGGACGATGCAGAGTCCATATTCAATGAGAACTCCATTATAGGTCCGGATTATATAATGTCAATAGCCAGTGTGGTTGAAGACCCGGAAATTAAATTAAAATTGGAGGAGGCTAAAAATGACGTTCTACAGAAATTTGCATGTGTATTCGATGATAAGCCTGGAGAGATAGCTGACTATGAATATCATCTTGATGTAAATGACTTGTCTCCTTATCAGAAGAAACCATATCCCGTACCCGAGAAATATCGAGAAGAAGTTCGTAACTTAATTCATAAAATGACAGATGATGGGATAATTTCGCCTTGCGTAACTAAGTACTTGAATCCATTGGCCATAGTACGTAAGCCTAACGGCAGTATTAGAATTGGACGGCACTTTCGAGGGTATTTATAACTCAGCCAATTTAAAACAATATGTACCACAGGAAGAGTAAAGCCTGGAAAAGAAAATCCTGCGTATTTTCTTTTCGTCCAACCAAGGGGAAGATGTACCAGGAAGGCCTAGGTCCTGGTCCATATTAATTGAAAGAAATGTTATTTCCAGCATTAAAGATCCGACCGACGTACGAACATCCATGTAAAGAATGTTCCAGTATGTGCCAGACCCTACGAGTACGCTAGGCGGAGTCAAGTGACGTCACCTGTCGCTCGAAGCTCACCTCCCCTAGAGATATTTCTCGAAAGAATTTTTCTTTTAACAGCTTTTTAACACCTTAACCAATTTCAACGGGACAAACGCTGAATTATAGCAAACATCATAAAAGTTAATCCCTGTAAATTTCAAATTAATTCATCAAACGGTTGTTGAGTTATAACAATTTAAAGTCTCAACGAAATTACGTAATTACGGTCACATGGCCGAGAGAGAGCTGCCACCCCTACCTGCGCTGGTATCTATATATGTCAAGGCCAGATAGCCCGCAAACCAGTGCAGTACAGTACAGTACCGTACAAGGACAAGCAGACAACTGTGTGAGTGAGATAGTGAAGAGACCGGCCCGCGTACAGTATGTTCGCGCAGTCACGGTAGAAGTACTTTCGTCGTATCTCCAGAACGCGAAATTCTATCGCCGATAAAGGACGTCGCACTGCAGTTAGTATGTCGCGTCGCGATTACAATATAATCCTAAAAAGACATTTAAGACTGTAACACGAGTGAACTTATTGGAGTACAAATATTAACTATTTCATTACGTGTGGACTTAGGCAACGTCAAGTAACATTAAACTTCTACAGAGCCTAATACTTAAGAATCACCAGAACTTATTTTTTTTTCTCGAGTATTGCATTATATTTCTTTATTCACGTCACATCAATATTTTGAATGAAAAAGTAAGAACTTTTCTGAGTTAATATAACAGGATTAGCAGAAAATCTAACTTAATGACTGTGTTCACAGACTGTGCTTATCGACTTGCTTTCTTTTTTTTTTTTTTCTTCAAGTGTGAACTGTGTGATTAAGAACGTTTCAATAACGACTGTAAATAGTATTTAGTACAGAAAGGACTGTGATTCTTCATACGCCATAAATAGTGTTCAACAGTGTAAGTGATAACCAGTCGCACTAAATGAATTTTCGTGTGCGAAACTCAACAGTTCCAGCTGTCATCATCTCATCGGGAACGTCAACATCGCCGATCCTGATTCTACATGGAACATTCCAGATGTCCATCTTTCGACATTTGGTAACAACAGTTCTTGTCATAAGTGAGTAACAAACTGACTAAACTTTTTCATTTATTTTGAACAGTGAAACTTCAGTGTCGCGTGTGAACAATTTCCATAATTTCTCAAAAGTGATAAATTTAATTTCAATTTCATTTCTCGTAGAAAGACTGTAGGATTTCAAGTGTGCTGTATAACGAGATTGACGAACTGAGAACTGAAAACTTTTAATAATTTCTCATATCCATTTACCATTATAAAAGTGTGCTTAGGTTTAAAAAGACTTTAGGTGGAAATTCACACATATGAAAGACTTTGAAACCAATGATATTTATGCCATTTTTTTTTCAAGAAGATTATTTTCAACATTTAATTTCAATATAAATTTTGAGTCAACAATCATACCGCAGGGTGAGAAATTAATAAATTGTTTTGAAAAAAAATTATTTACCATCTATTATTCGCTCTGCGAGACTATCCTTCTCTGTATCGGCTCCAAAACCCAGTTCCACTCCCTGAGGTCCTACTCATGCCCTTTGCCCACAACTTTTCCTGGTACATTATAGAAGGAGACAATTTACATTACGTTAAGGAAGAAACGGTAGTGAAAATAAGCTCACCTCAATGCAATATGAGTGGGAGCTCGAGAGGGTTAAGCACTCTCTATCCCAATATGTAGTTTAAAAAGATAGAATTGATACTAAGTGTCTTTACATTTTAGGGGAAAGTTACATGGTAGAAAGGCTTAGGACCTGCCCCGAGAGTTAAACTGCTGAGCTAGCAAGAAAAGAAGTTATTAAACGGCCATTACCTGGTGGCTGAACTGCTGCCCGAAGAAAGAGGCGCTTCCCGCCCCCTGCTACGTACTTTACACACTGATAGATGTCACTGAAGTGGCGCGGAGACCCGAAAATCAGCAGTTTATATACCCTCGTGGAAAGTTCGAGGCGTTTCAGGAATGAGAACACCCTCCCACAAGAATTTTATTGGCTAACAACGAAAACCCCTACACTAGATTAAGAAGAAACACATTATTGGTGGAAAATTAATTACAGAAATTTCTTATTGGTCAAATTCAAAACTGGCCGAAAGAAAGGGTTAATATTGCCAACTTAAACAATAACTGAAAGAAATTTAACAAAGAACAAACTTATGAATTCCAAATTTCTCCACAAAGCACAGTTCTTTCACTTCGCACTAGGGTGCATAATTGTAGTTCTTCAGTAGTGCCATCTGGACGAGAATGTCCACACTTCTTACTACTGGCAAAACAAAAATACATCGAAAACGACCCAGTTCAGAAACTTCAAAATTTACAAGTAGTGACATCTTCTGAGAAACTTGAAAATTAACACAGCAGATAAAGTTCAGACTTCCTCCAGTAGAGGAGTTTCAACTGGCGCAAAGTTTGAATTAGCGGCGTGGAGGTGTACCACCCGGTACAATTCCCAAAGATGAAATCATGATATCCTTTCTATGGAATGAACTGAGCTTGTAATAAAATGTAGTATGTTAAAACATCAACCTTTCTTTTAATAACTTTGTAGAGTAGTGACTTAGTCATAAGCACCTATATTCATGGCAATCTGGTAAACCATAGGGAATTCTAGCTAGTAAGCGAGTAGGAGACGTCCTTCTACGTGAGTTAGAGGTTTCTTCAAGCATAATTCTATATTCTTTCTTTTCAACCGGAACTCATAGCCCGTAAATAACAAAATAGCGACAAGTATTATTGTAGTTTAAGCTAGCCTGGATCTTGTGCCTCCTTACCTGGACGCGGGAACGGCGCAGTAATAAAAAATCTTAGGAAGGGAGGGAAAAGGAAATGAATACTGTTTTGAGTAATTCAGGTGAACTCATAAGAGATCCAAGGGAATCTCTGGAGAGGTGGAGGGAATATTTTGAACAGCTTCTCAACGTAAAAGGAAATCTTCCTGGTGGTGTCACGAACAACCAACCTCATAGGGAGGAATAAAATGATGTTGGTGAAATTACGCTTGAGGAATTAGAAGGATGGTAAATAAACTCAATTGTCATAAAGCAGCAGGAATAGATGAAATTAGACCTGAAATGGTCATGTATAGTGGTAAATAATAATTTCGTGTGGCTATTTCTAGCCCAGGGCAGCCCTTGTAAGGCAGACCCTCCGATGAGGGTGGGCGGCATCTGCCATGTGTAGGTAACTGCGTGTTATTGTGGTGGAGGATAGTGTTATGAGTGGTGTGTGAGTTTCAGGGATTTTGGAGACTGCACAAACAACCAGCCCCTGGGCCATTGGAATTAACTAATGAAGGTTAAAATCCCTGACCCGGCCGGGAATCGAACCCGGGACCCTCTGGACCGAAGGCCAGTACGCTGACCATTCAGCCAACGAGTCGGACAGTATAGTGGTAAGGCAGGGATGAAATGGCTTTATAGAGTAGTAAGATTAGCATGGAGTGTTGGTGAGGTACCTTCAGATTGGGCAAAAGCAGTAATTGCACTTATAAGCAAGGGAACAGGAAGGATTGCAACAATTATCGAGGTATCTAATTGATTAGTATACCAGGCAAAGTACTCGCTGGCATCTTGGAAGGGAGGGTGCGATCAGTGGTTGAGAGGAAGCTGGATGAAAACCAGTGTATTTTCAGACCACAGAGGGGCTGTCAGAATCAGATTTCCAGTATGCATCAGGTAACTGAAAAATGTTACTAGAGGAATAGACAGTTACGTTTATGTTTCGTAGATCTAGAGAAAGCATATGACAGGGTACCGAGGGAAAAGATCGCCATACTGGAGGACTATGGAATTAAGGGTAAATTATTAAAATCAACCAAAGGCATTGATGTTGACAATTGGGCTGCAGTGAGAACTGATGGTAGAATAAATTCTTGGTTCAGGGTACTTACAGGGGTTAGACAAGCCTGTAATCTTTCACCTTTGCTGTTCGTAGTTTACATGAATCACCTGCTGAAAGGCATAAAGTGGCAGGGATATATTCAGTTAGGTGGAAATGTAGTAAGTAGTCTGGCCTATGCTGACGACTTGGTCTTAATGGCAGATTGTGCCGAAAGCCTGTAGTCTAATATCTTGGAACTTGAAAATAGGTGCAATGAGTATGGTATGAAAATTAGCCTCTCGAAGACTAAATTGATGTCAGTAGGTAAGAAATTGAACAGAATTGAATGTCAGATTTGTGATACTAACCTGGAATAGGTAGAAAGTTTTAAGTATTTAGGTTGTGTGTTCTCCCAGGATGGCAATATAGTGAGATTGAATCAAGGTGTAGTAAAGCTAATGCAGTGGGCTCGCAGTTTCGGTCAACAGTGTTCTGTAAGAAGGAAGTCAGCTCCCGGACGAAACTATCTTTACATCGGTCTGTTTTCAGACCAACTTTGTTTTACGGGAGCGAAAGCTGGGTGGACTCAGGATATGTTATTCATAAGTTAGAAGTAACTGACATGAAAGTAGCAAGAATGATTGCTGGCATGAACAGGTGGGAACAATGGCAGGAGGGTACTCGGAACGAAGAGATAAAGGCTAAGTTAGGAATTAACTCGATGGATGAACCTGTATGCATAAACCGGCTTCGGTGTTGGGGTCATGTGAGGCGAATGGAGGAGGATAGGTTACCCAGAAGAATAATGGACTCTGTTATGGAGGGTAAGAGGAGTAGAGGGAGACCAGGGCGACGATGGTTAGACTCAGTTTCTAACGATTTCAAGATCAGAGATATACAACTAAATGAGACCACAACACTGTTTGTAAATAGAGGATTGTGTTGACGTTTAGTAAATTCACAGAGGCTTGCAGACTGAACGCTAAAAGGCATAACGGTCTATAATGATAAATGTATGTATGTATGTATGTATGTATGTATGTATGTATGTATGTATGTATGTATGTATGTAGAGGAGTTAGAAGAACATTTCCATCTTCCACTGTGAAGTTTGTAGTAGAGAGACTGAAGGTAGGGACGACCTAATGTTTAGCCACATACAAATATCACGCCAGTCACGTTGAGCCTGATTAGTAGAGATGGGAATTTGCCTATTTTATTACTGTGTTCAGAAACGTAGGCTTTTGGGATCTAGATCTATTCTAGGGTCATTTTAGCTAGATTTCGTTGGTTTTATCGTGCCTATAAATGCCTATGCCGGCCCCGTGGTGTAGGGGTAGCGTGCCTGCCTCTTACCCGGAGGCCCCGGGTTCGATTCCCGGCCAGGTCAGGGATTTTTACCTGGACCTGAGGGCTGGTTCGAGGTCCACTCAGCCTACGTGATTAGAATTGAGGAGCTATCTGACGGTGAGATGGCGGCCCCGGTCTAGAAAGCCAAGAATAACGGCCGAGAGGATTCGTCGTGCTGACCACACGACACCTCGTAATCTGCAGGCCTTCGGGCTGAGCAGCGATCGCTTGGTCGGCCAAGGCCCTTCAAGGGCTGTAGTGCCATGGGGTTTGGTTTGGTTTGGTTTGGTTTATAAATGCCTATATCAGGTGTTTGTGCCTTTTTGAAGTATAATTGCCTATTTTATGTCTTTTGACTGTATTTTAAAGAAGGCGGTTTAGTTCCAATACATTATATTGTAGCTGGTGTGCTCGACAGTATTATCTGGATTATCAATATCTGTTTGCCCCACGAACAAAAACGGGAATTCTCTGTAGTCGCCAGAAATAGTGCTTGGGAAATGCCATCAGGAGAAAGAAGGAGCGATTTGACCTCGAAGCCTTCAGCCCATCCAAACTCCTACGACATTTATGCGAGAAACAATCAACGTCGAACTATGTTGTACAACCTATATCCCCTCAACGCTACGAAAGAATTACCTGGAGCCATCGTACTTATCGGTAATTTTAAGAGATCATTGTATAGCAGTAAACATCAAGTTAGATTCAACCTATATTTAAATCTTCTCTGTGAATGAGAATTGGGTAAACCAATATTCAAATATTGAGAATTTGATTTCAGTGCCCTGACAGTTGCCCAGTGTCTGCAGGTCATTCAGGCCATGGATAGGGGATGCTGTCTGCATAAGAGAGGCAAAGAAAGAATTGTCCTGCCCATCGGTTCCATCCGATTTGACATTCCTGAACGCAAACTTCAACAACCTACCTGGAGCAATCACCGAGTTGGAGAAGAGTGGCATGCCCCTGGTGGAGTCATTTAGGATTTTGGAATAAGTCAGGGGAAGTTTTAACCGAACCTCTGGGAAAGTAGCCGCTGTCAGCGAAAAGTTTGATCGGGTCCTGTAGCGGAATTCAGAATGAAAAGCGATGGTAAAAGTAGCCAGGCTCCTACGGGGTGAAGTAAATGAAACAATGGAACTAGGACCACATAAAGTGGCTTCATTGAAGTTTTGTCTGATCACTTCATGTGATTTTGAGATCTTTCTCTCAGTCAAAAACATTCTGCATAACAGGGCAACAAGATTATTACCGGAAGACTTAAAAAGTTGCTGGTTGTAAATTCCTTTTATAGTAATTCAGTGTGTTATTGAATTATAAGTAATTTTTATGCCTATTTTGATGCCTATTTATAAGTTAATGCTTAATTACAAGCCTATTTTGGCTACTTTCAGAACCTACATGTCTGCCTGTTTTAACTGTTTTAGTGCCTATAATTCTCATCTCTACTGATTAGATATACAAACTCAATGAAATATTAGCTGCCTGTTTGAACAGAAACACACTGCACCATCAAATACATAATTACTATATTGCTAAAAGAGCATCGTCTGTTAACCTTGTTACATTTCTTCTAAACTATGTAAGTCGTGCAACGTTAATTGTTGTGCAGATGTTCATATAGAGAGTGCTTTACTAAAGCCAAAACTCTCAATCATGGATTTACAATATCCAGACATTTTTGAAACATGGTCATTTCCGGAGGAAGAGAAATATTGTAACTTAAAGTGTAATGATGCTTATTTTTGTTCTCGAATCCAAAACAGAGGAGGAGGAATAAATAACAATGTTATTGGCTTTTCATCCCACTAAGTACTTTCTTAATGTTTTCGGAGACCCCGAGGTGCCGGAATTTGGACCCACTTTTGTTATTTTACGTGCCAGTAAATCTACCGACACGAGGCTGACTTACTTGAGCACCGTCAAATACCACAGGACTGAGCAAGGATCGAACCTACCAAGTTGGAGGAGGAATAGTAAATTATATCAAAGAGCCTTATAAAGCAATAGAAATATTAATATAATTTACTTCACTTTAATTTAGGGAATTAGACATAGTATTTTTGGTTAATTAAAAGTTAAGTACACTGCAGATATACCAAACAGAACGTCCCGAATATGTTGCTCCAATTGCTCAGAAGTGAACTATGGCATGTCTTGATAAAACGTCTACAATTTCGAGAGTTTCTTTCGTCTCACACCGTGTAAACCCAGAAGACTTATTTCGTAAACCTGGCCGTGGAAAAATGAAATGATATGGCGTATGGCTTTTAGTGCCGGCAGTGTCCGAGGAAAAGTTCGGTTCACCAGGTGCAGGTCTTTCGATTTGATGCCCGTAGGCAACCTGCGCGTCGTGATAAGGATGAAATTATGATGAAGACGACACATACACTCAGCTCCCGCGCCAGCGAAATTAACCATCAATCACCACTGATCTGCATTTCGGGCAGTCACCCAGGTGGCAGATCACCTGTCTGTTGTTTTCCTAGCCTTTTCTTAAATGATTGCAAGTAAATTGGAAATTTATTGAACATCTCCCTTGGTGAGTTATTTCAGTCCCTAACTCCCGTCCCTATAAACGAACATTTGGCCCAATTTGTCCTCTTGAATTCCAAATTTATCTTCATATTGTGATCTTGCCTACTTTTAGAGACACCATTCAAACTTATTCGTCTGTTGATGGCATTCCACGCCATCTCTCCACTGACAGCTCGGAGCATACCACTTAGTCGAGCAGCTCGTCTCCTTTCTCCTAAGTCTTCCCAGCCCAAACTTTGCAATATCCTTGTAACGCTACTCTTTTGTCGGAAATCACCCAGAACAAATCGAGCTGCTTTTCTTTGGATTTTTTCCTGTTCTTGAATCAAGTAATCCTGGTGAGGGTTCCATACACTGGAAGCATACTCTAGTTGGGGTCTTACCAGAAACTTATATTCCCTCTCATTTACGTCCTTACTACAACCCCTAAGTACCCTAATAACAATGTACAGAGAGAGATCTGTACCCTGTATTTACAATCATATTTATGTGATTACCCCTATGATGATCTTTCCTTATATTAACACCTAAGTACCGGTACTTATAATGATCCCCAAAAGGAACTTTCACCCCATCAACGCAGTAATTAAAAGTGAGAGAACTTCTCCTAATTGTGAAAGTCATAACCTGACTTTTAACCCCGTTTATTATCATACCGTCCGACTCGTTGGCTGAACGGTCAGCGTACTGGCCTTCGGTTCAGAGGGTCCCGGGTTCGATTCCCGGCCGGGTCGGGGATTTTAACCTTAATTGGTTAATTCCAATGGCACGGGGGCTGAATGTATGTGTTGTCTTCATCATCATTTCATCCTCATCACGACGCGCAGGTCGCCTACGGGTGTCAAAAATAAAGACCTGCACCTGGCGAGCCGAACCCGTCCTGGGATATCCCGGCACTAAATGCCATACGACATTTCATCATCATACCATTGCCTACTGTTCATCTCACAACATTATCTAGGTCATTTTCCAGTTTCTTGTAACTTATTTTATTACTCTGTACAGAATAACATCGTCTGCAAAAAGCCTTGTCTCTGTTTCCACTTCTTTACACAAATCATGGATATACATAAGGAAACATAAAGGTCCAATAATACTACCTTGAGGAATTCCCTCTTAATTATTACAGGGTCGGATATTCACCTACTCTAATTCTCTGAGATCTATTTTCTAGAAATATTGCCACCCATTCAGTCACTCTTTTTTCAAATCCAATTGCACTCATTTTTTCCAGTAGTCTCCCACGATCTACCCTATCAAATATCTTATAGATCCATCGCGATACAGTCCATTTGACCTTCTGAATCCAGGATTGTTAGGGAATAACTTACCAAGGGAGACGTTCAATAAATTTCCAATTTCTTTGAAATCATTTAGGAAAAGGCTAGGAAAGCAACAGATAGGGAATCTGCCACCTGGGCGACTGCCCTAAATGCAGATCAGTATTGATTGATTGATTGATTGATATCTGCTATACCTTGCTGGAATCCTACAAGTTGAGCTTCAGTGAAATAACCTTTCCTAAACGCAAACTGCCTTCTATCAAACCAGTTATTATTTCAAAAACATGTCTAATATAATCAGAAATAATGTTTTCCCAAATTTTACATGCAATGCATGTCAAACTGACTGGCCTGTAATTTTCAGCTACTATAACAACTCTCCATTCATTTGGTATAGTTCCTTTATGTAAACAGTAAACAAATATATATCCCAACCCATTGTCTTTAGTGTATCCCACGAAACCTTACCAATTCCAGCTGCTCTTCTAGTTTTAAACTTTTGGATCTTAATGTAAATGACATTGTTGTCACAGGTAAATTTTAGTACTTCTTTAGTATTAGTCACCTCCTCTGTCTGGTCATTATCCTTGTAACCAACAATCTTTACATACTGCTGATTGAATACTTCTGCCTTTTGAATATCCTCGCATATACACTCCCCTCGTTCATTAATGATTCCTGGAAGATCGTTCTTGGAACCTGTTTCCGCCTTATGCCTGGTGGTTGAAATTTCCGACCCTTCCGGGAATCGAACCCGGGACTCCTGTGACCAAAGGCCAGCACGCTAACCATTTAGGCATGGAGCTGGACACAATGCCGTGAAAGTATCCTAATATAAATTATTGTAGAATACAAAATGATCTTCTTCTACATGAATTCTTAAGAACTTTCGTTATAATGTTTAGTTCAAGGAATGTAAAAGAAAAAAATACCATAAAATTAATGTACATTTTAATAAATGAATTGATAGAGAAAATTTCTTTACAATGCAAACAAAATAAATCAATTTAAACATAAATTATTGAAGTCTCTTCTTTGTTCAAACTCCACTGTTGGAAGAAATCCAGTTACGAAGCGTGGCAACTCGGGAGTAGACCCCGGGAAATTTCGGTAGTCCACATCCATTGCCCCAGGAAACTATTCCATGGAGTTTGTTATTAGCGACAAGTGGGCCACCGGAGTCTCCCTGAAACAAACGTTGATAACTTACTTTGTAAGTCAGCCATTCTTCAAATCAATGCTAGTAGCTTAACGTTACACTAACACATCGAAGGTTATCGGCGGCGCATGGAGAGGAATGGTAGTGACCATAGTCTTAATATTAATGTACAGCTCCAGAATTTGACTGGTGCAAAATGGGAAACGATGGAAAAATATTTTCAGTACTGCCGAATGTGAGATTCGAACGAACCATCTGTCAAATGCAGGTTCATATCTACGTGACCCAAACTCGCTTGTTACATTCAAATCAAACGTAACAATCTAATAACTGTAATGTAATAACATAAATAATATGACGCCGATTTAAAACTGGTTGCTAAGATTTACTCTTTAATAACTCTCAACGAAATGAAGTAATAGTTTTACTATGCAATTTTATTACTATAATTTAATCAGTATACCTATAGGAAATTATTATAGTTTGTTTGTACTTAGGAATATAGAACATGAAGCAGTACATGATTCGAGCACCCTGGGTGCCAAATATAAAGACTTGCACTAGGCGAGTAGGACATGTCAAAGGACACTCCCGGCATTAAAAGCCATTTTTAAATAAGTAAATAAATGCCTCACTTGAGATATCCAGTACAATGAACAAGTTTCAATGAATTTAACATCACTGTACTGGAAATCATTTAAGAATAAACCTTAACAAACTCAATTTGAAGAAATATAGTGAGTGGCATCATTCTAGGTTCAGAAAATGGCAATCGTAATTTTTGGTGTTGTCGTTCATATTTACCGTCGATACAAAGGTTTGAGAAGCCTCCGTGGATCAGGCGGCAGCACGCTGGCTTCTCACCGCTGGATACCGTGTTTCGAATCCCGGTCACGCCATGTGAGATTTGTGCTGGGTAAAGTGGAGAGAGGACAGTTTTTTCTCCGGGTACTTCGGTTTTCCCTGTCATCCTTCATTCCAGCAACACTCTCCCTTAACATTTCATCTGTCAGTCATTTATCATTGCCCCAGAGGAGTGCGTCAGGCTTCGGCAGCCGACACATTTCCTATCCTTGCCGCTAGATGGGGTCTTCATTCATTCCATTCCTGACCTGGTCGAATGACTGGAAAGAGGCTGCGGACTTTCACAAAGGTTTGAAGATGAAATGTTGACTAGTGCTGCTTGTGATGTGCGGTGCGTCTGACAATGAGAGGAGTATATCGTCATTGCGCCTAGCTAAGCCACTATGTGACAATATTTCAACTTACAACTCTGACAAGAAAGGTTCTGTCATCTAAGGTTCAGTATATATATTTTTACAATCTGCTTTACGTCGTACCGACACAGAGAGGTCTTATGGCTTCAATGGGATAGGAAAGGGTTAGGAATGGGAAGGAAGCGGTCGTGGCCTTAATCAAGGTGCAGCCCCAGGATTTGCCTGGTATGAAAATGGGAAACCACAGAAAACCATCTTCAGGACTGCCGACAGTGGGGTTCGAGTCCATTGTCTCCCGAGTGCAAGCTGATAACTACGTGACCATAACCATACAGGCACTTGCTCGGTAAGGTTCAGTATTGCATGAACTATGTCAATGAATTTTCATTCTAAGTGATACATGTGCTGCAGGTCCATATTTCTTCCCTCAACGTTGTCACATAACGGTATTTCGAGGCGCGACGACAAAATGATTTTTATTTAAGGCAGCAAAGTTTTGCTCTCATTCGACTGGTCACATCACACAAGACTAAGAGGAAAATATATATTATCTGCGTCTGACGAGAAGTCGCGGCAGCTTGTAGGAACGGCACGAGTAACAGATATTACACTCTAAGAGTAGTATAAGTGGATGGTTCGGCCACCTCCATCTCCACCGGCCCTCCGCAAAGGCCTCCTCCACACGGCGGGAAATTTGAATTTTGGCGCGAGATTTGAATTTGTAAACAAAGCCACGTTCTTTTTTGACAGCTGACAGCGGCCATCTTTAATCAACAAAGCACCGTGCTGCCATCATTAGCTACTACCTTTGAAATGTGGTAGCGGGCAATTTGAAAAATTCTATGTGCTTTTTTGACAGATGTAATCCGCCATCTTTAATCAACAGAACATAGTGTGCCATCTTTATGGCACTAAACCCCATCGTGGTGGCGGGCAATTTGAAAAACACGCACGGGCGCAGTGGTAGTGCATACAAGGAACCTGCCTAAGTTGAGCCGTGACAATATATCGAAGTGCGTGTGTTAAATAGGCAGAGATTTACGAGTTTAACAGGAAAAGGTCATCAAATCCCACGCCTTTTATTTCTGCGGGGGAAAGCTTATTCCTTTTTGTGGAATGTGGGAGAATGACAATGTGGTGTTTGATTTGTAGGCAAGGTGCTCAAGAATACAAAAAAGGTTCAATGTATGTCATTATTCTGTACACCAAGTCAATAAGTATGAGAAATATGGGGGTGAAACGTCGACAAGTGGGAGTGCGACAACAGCGTCATACTGAAGACCCGCGGATACAGAATAGGTTTCGGTCTATAAGTGGCCACGGCTGATCCGTGGTCCGACAGCTCTGCTCTCCAAGTAGGGTTGCAACGTTTTGATATAATAAATAAGGGACACTTACCTAAAAATACGTGTTTTTTACACGAAAATTAGTTCCATTAAGCAGAATAAGATAATTATTTAAATTAGTAAAATAAACTTACTTCTACCCTTTTAACAGTACATACAGTACAATGCATCTGACATCTTAACATTGATGTCTGCGATGAGCTTTGATAACTTCACAATTTACGCAGATTTAGTCTCAAACAGCATGAAGAATCACGTTAGAAACTGGAATGGAAGATCTACGGAAGTACGCGGCGGAAGACGAGGTAGCATGTTCAGCTTTACCAGCAAATGGCGAGACATCACATGATGTCCTTCTTCTAGGGCTCCAAAGAGCTACTTTGAACTTCAATGGCGCTGAAATCAAATACGGATTTCAAAACATTTAGAGACAAAAAGAAAAAAGACAAACTCTCCTTTTACGGGACAACAGTTCATAATACGGGACGCAAATTTTCACCTCAAATACGGGATGTCCAGTACAATGGCAACCCTTTCTCCAAGCGATCAAGCGAGGAGTGTAGGGGTGGCCACGGCTTTATTCTGGCTCTACGCTTCTGTATTCAGAAGACGGGGAGGGGTTACACCTAATCGTCGGCTGACCTGATAATGAGAATGGGTTCCCCGTTGTTTTTCATTCTCCTGCAGTAAGGAGAATGCCGGGACAGTTCTTAATACAGGCGACGGCAGCCGCCCGTTCACATTCTCCGAAAATCTCCTTCACCGTATTAAATCTCCCTGGCCTGAGAGTCGGCATTACCATCTAACGAGGTCCACCGTCCCCTTTAGGGACGGAATGAAACTTGTGTAGTTAGTTAGTTAGTTAGTTAGTTAGTTAGTTAGTTAGTTAGTTAGTTAGTTAGTTAGTTAGTTAGTTAGTTAGTTAGTTAGTTAGTTAGTTAGTTAGTGAGTGAGTGAGTTAGTTAGTTAGTTAGTTAGTTAGTTAGTTAGTTAGTTAGTTAGTTAGTTAGTTAGTTAGTTAGTTAGTTAGTTAGTTAGTTAGTTAGTTAGTTAGTTAGTTAGTTAGTTAGTTAGTTATGTTGGATTCTCCTGGTGTTAAAATTTTAGCACTAATGCAAATGAAAACCTCCGTACACCGAGAAGTGAATTACTGTCCTCCGATTAGGATTTAAAGTCTCTCACCTGACAAGCATCCCTTCGTCCATCGATAAAACCAGCACAAAGCATTCGGTCCGTGATCTCTCCATTATAAGTCAAATTACACCGTATGTTGGGTACGATGGGTAGTATCACCTTCTGCAAAGTGTCAGATACCGAGCCACCTTCCTGTAACAAAATAATGGTCACTTGATACAGTAGTATAAAAAGAATATATGACAATGTAAGAGTAGGTATATACAGAATGTATCAGAATAGTATATTAAATACTTTTGGGAGGCAGTATTAGGAAATCTCCCAGTATAAAATGTCGTACATGTTTTCTATGCAATATGTGTGAGGAATTGCACTGGTTTGTACGGCGCGCATAAGAACAACTTTACAAAAGTGATTTAAGAGACAGAAATGACTTACTAATGAACTTATTGGCGCAAAAACCTTTCATAATATCAAACAGTTCAAACCAGATGACTTACTGATATAAAACCTTGCATAATGTGCAACAATAGAACACAAATTACTTATCGACGAATTTTTATTGTTGCACAAACCTATGTCCTTCGGGACAGTGCACAGTACATGTACCTCGCAGGAAGTCGTATTGGCGTTCTTTATGAGGACAGAAGTATGCATAATGCGAGCGACAAATTCCTCTCTTCTGTTTGCATTTGTCTTTGTAAACTTCACCTTTCACTCATCCTCAAAGACAAAATTCCATTGGAATAGAATCTAGAAACTGTGATGACATCAGTAACATAAACAAATAATTTCCACGTCCTTAATTTTTTGTAACGTTTCTCTCCCATCCAAACAATTGTAACTGCACACACTGCGAATTGGACACACCATGTTTACGGCCTACATGACTGATTATGTTGAAATAGTCCATACTACTGTCTCTCAAAATATTTACTATTCTACTGAATCACCTTATATAATTTGATAAGTTGGTTCACGGTAATGGACGTCATGAGAAGGCTGAACAGATTTCAGTGAACTACCTCTCATTTTAAACTGTCCTATCTGAAGATATTGGGAAAAAAATAGTAGTTCCATAAGCTTCGTGCAACACTGTACTGCGAGTGGCGAAAATTGTTCGTGTGAAACCATGGGCGCCCACTTGCCCCCCCCCCCCCCCGGAATTCTAAAGATGTTTGTTGTAACCAAGGTTGAAATTTACAAACACAACTTTTATTGCTTCACTTTATGATATTTACACAAATAACTGAAATTTATTTTGAAGCAAAAAGGAATATTGAATCTTGAGAAAAGTCTGTCTTTAGACAATATGTACAGGTTTACAGTTTTTATATACACTTCTATCTTGAAAAGATAGTCTTTGTGAATTGACACGTTGATAGTCGAGAACTATCTGGCACACTAACATGAATGTCTTTGAGAGTCCTTGTTTGTTGAAGTGCCTGAATTCCTAAAAAGCAAGTTCAATTGATTGAAGAAATTCCACCTAGCGAAACTAAGGGAGCTTGCGTAAATTAGGGAATGGAAATGGCTTGTAAAAGAATTACGGAACATAGGCAGTGGAAACAGGTAAGGGAGCGGTGACCAGAGGTGAAACCTCGTACTGCCAGAAATTCAGTCCACCTGGTCGAAGCACATTTTCAAGAGGAGTAGCCTCCGTGCTCGACGTAGGGTGTATTCTGGAGCTGGACACCGGGCAAGTGGGCGATTGAGCAGGCAGGGAGCTCCTATTTATAGTACACTCGATGGTCAGGCACGCGCACTGAGGGCTGCGCGTCGAAGCTAGCAGAATGATACACAGGCGCGCGTGCAGCTGGCTGGTGGAGCGAGACGGGAGCGCCGGACATACAACAATGTTGATATTCAATTGTTTAATATCATACCAGATTATTTCATAAACTGAAATTACTGACAGTCATCTAGCATATGTTATAACTGGAAGTTTCTGTAAACAATTTAATGTTGCTGACGTTATATTGGTTTTTATATTCAAGAAAATTGTTAATGTGCCACCCCCCCCCCCCCCGGAAAAGATCCTGCGGGCGCCCATATGTGAAACCGCGCAAATATCTGGCGTAGCTTCACCGTGTGTTGCTATAACCGACTAAATAATAATAGTGATATTTCAAAGTGTTTTATATGACAACAATCAGCAAATTTACAAGCAAAACAGTTCATTGTAAATAGCAATAGAGACGACTGCTAATGCAATAAGAGAAACATAGGTTCACTAGATGCCCTACCTTTTCATGATTAATCAATCAACCAACCAATCACTACTGATCTGCATTTAGGGCAGTCGCCCAGGTGGCAGATTCTCTATCTGCTGTTCCTAGCCTTTTCTTAAACGACTGCAAAGAAATTAGAAATTTATTGAACAACTCCCTTGGTAAGTTACTCCAATCCCTAACTCCCCTTCCTATAAACAAATATTTGCCCCAATTTGTCCTCTTGAATTCCAACGTTATCTTCATATTGTGATATTTCCTACTTTTAAAGACACCACTCAAACTTATTCGTCTACTGATGTCATTCCACGCCATCTCTCCGCTGACAGCTCGGAACACACCACTTATTCGAGCAGCTCGTCTCTTCTTCAAAGTCTTCCCAGCCCAAACTTTGCAACATTTTTGTAACGCTACTCTTTTGTCGGAAATCACCCAGAACAAATCGAGCTGCTTTTCTTAGGATTTCTCCAGTTCTTGAATCAAGTAATCCTGGTGAGGGCACCATACACTGGAATCATACTCTAGTTGGGGTCTTACCAGAGACTTATATGCCCTCTCCTTTACATCCTTACTACAACCCCTAAATACCCTCATAACCATCTGCAGAGATCTGTACCCCTTAATTACAATCATATTTATGTGATTATCCCAATGTAGATCTTTCCTTATATTAACACCTAGGTATTTACAATGATCCCCACAAGGAACTTTCACCTCATCGACGCAGTAATTAAAACTGAGATGACTTTTCCTATTTGTGAAACATACAACCTGACTTTTAACCCCGTTTATCATCATACCATTGTCTACTGTCCATCTCACAACATTATCGAGGTCATTTTGCAGTTTCTCACAATCTTGTAACTTATTTATAGATGGTAGATGATGATATGTTTATAGATGATAGATGATAGAAGCAACGTTATGATTTATATATTAGTAGCGGAGATAGGGGGTTAATGTTTATGTATATACTAGCTGTTGTACCCGGCGTTGCTCGGATAGTTTTTGAAATCATTTAATATTTGTATTACCAGTTAGTTGAGTGTGAAGTGAATGCTTATATAATTCTTTTTGAGATGTTGATTTTACGACTTATCATGTAGTTTTATAGTTATTTAGATGTATCTGACTTCAAGTTTTAGATTATTTAATTATCGAGTAAACACAAATCTCGGTCATATTATACTATTTACTTTTAAGCCCTTCTCAGCTCCTGCCTCGATGGAGGCTGAACGTGGACTTAAACGCTATCAACAGCGTCACAGTTCGTATCAGCGAAACATAAACAATGGATTTCGACATTAATATTGGTTATTTTCCTTATTTTTGCAAGCCAGCCCCTCTCAATCCCCAACACCAGCGGGGGCTAGGTGTATCTGAACCCCACAGTAATGTTTTCTATATAGTAAGTCATGTGTATACCAAGTTTGATTGAGAGATATGCTAAAACATACACACATCCTTAAACTCTGTCCCTTTGGACGTTTTCAATTTTTTGCCAGTTCTCATCCGCCTGCCGATTAGGACTGAGCTTTATCTTAAACGGCATCCAGAGTGTTACAGTCCATCTCAGCGACCCCGAAAACTATGGATTAGACACAAATTTCGGTCATTTTCGGTTAATATTTACATTTCGCCCCTACTTTAGAGGCTAGGAGTCTCTTACCCCTAGGGTATATTTCTCCAGACAGTAGGTCCAGTATACGCACATGCGTCCATTCTCTCGGTCATTTTCGAAATTTTGTTTTTCTCTTTTTCTCACCGCTATGCGAAAAGAGGCAGAAATTTGACTTCTAAAAAAATGGAGCGTTACTATTCATCTCAGCGACCCCGAAAAGAATGGATTCGACACTATTTTCGATTATTTCTACATCTCATCCCGTCGTAGGTGTGCTAGGGTTGTCATACCTCCACGCACTTTGTCTCCTGATAATAAGTCATAAGTGACCAAGTTTGTTTGAAATTGTTCCCGTAGTCCCGAAACGTATGGATTCAACACTAATATCGGTCATTTTCAGTCTTAATTACATTTCGTACCCTTGTCTAAGGCTTCAAGGGGTGTCTTTCTCCCTTAGTATTTTTTTCAGGTAGTAGGTAATATTTGTATTAAGTTCTGCTGACAGTTATACTGGAACGTACAAAAAACATCCCTAATCTCTGACATTTGGATATTTTCTGTTCTTGACTCCTTCTCATCCGCCTGGCAATTGGGGATCAACTTGGACTTAAACGACAACCGGAGTATCACTCCTCATTTAAGCGACACCTAAAACCATGGATGTGACATTATTTTCTATTATTTTATATCTAACTCCCTTCCTAACCACTCACCACAAAAGGGGCCTTAATTTGGACTTTAAATGTCCAGAGTGCCACTATTCACCTCAGCGACCCTAAAAACTGTGGATTCGACACTAATTACGATTATTTTTGTATATCACTCCCTCCCTAAAGGGGGCTGAACTTGAAATTAAGAATTTCCCGGGATGTCACTGTACATCTAAGCGACCCCGAAAAGTATGGATTCGACACTATTTTCATTTATTTTTATATATGACCCCCCCTTGCCCCCGCCCCTAATGGTTCCTGGGGTGTCTTATCCCCACGTGGTTTGTCTCCTGTACTGAAAATCCGGAGTGTCGCTATTCACTTTGGCGACCCCGAAAACTACGTATTCGACACAATTTTCGATTACATGTATATATCACTTCCCCCTCGCCCCCACGCCAAAGGGTCTGAACTTGGACTTTAAAAAATTGGAGTGTCAATATTCATCTCAGCAACCCCCAAAATTATGTATTCGACACTACTTTGATGATTTTCATATCTCAAGCCCCCCGCCCCCCACCCCTAATGGTTACTGGGGTGTCTTATTCCCACGTGGTTTGTCTCCCGATATTAAAATTCCGGAGTGTTACTGTTCACCTTGGCGACCCCGAAAACTGTACATTTGACACTAAATACTATTATTTTTATATCTCACCCCCTTGCTCCCCGCCCCAAAGGGGGATGAACTTGGACTTAAAAAATCCCGGGGTGTCACTATTCATCTAACCGACCCCAATAGTATGCATTCGACACTACTTTCGATTATTTTTATATCTCACCCCTTCGCCCCCCGCCCCTATGGGTTCCTGGGGTGACCTACCCCCACGTGGTTTGTCTCCTGATAGTAAAAATCCGGAGTGTCAGTATTCATCTCAGCGACCCCGAAGAGTACTCGACATTCTTTTCGATTATTTTTATACATCACTCCCCCCTTGTCCCCCACCCTAAAGGGGGTTGAACTTAGAATTTAAAAATTCCCGGGATGTCACTATTCACCTAAGCGACCACAAAAAGTATGGACTCGACACTATTTTCGATTATGTGTATATATCACTCCCCCCTCGCCCCCACACCAAAGGGGGCTGAACTTGGACTTTAAAAAAATTCGGAGTGTAACTATTCATCTCAGCGACCCCGAAAAGTATGGATTCGACACTATTTTCGTTTATTTTTATATATGACCCCCCTCGCCCCCCGCCCCTAAGGGTTCCTGGGGTGTCTTACCCCCATGTGGTTTTTCTCCTGATACAAAAAATCCGGAGTGTCGCTATTCACTTTGGCGACCCCGAAAACTATGTATTTGACACTATTTTCGATTATTTGTATATATCACTCCCCCCTCGCCCCCACCCTAAAAGGGGGCTGAACTCGGACTTTTAAAAAATCGGAGTGTCACTATTCACCTCAGCGACCCCGAAAAGTGTGGATTCGACACTATTTTCGTTTATTTTTATTTATGACCCCCTCGCCCCCCGCCCCTAAGGGTTCCTGGCGTGTCATACCCCCACGTGGTTTGTCTCCTGATACTGAAAATCCGGAGTGTCGCTATTCACTTTGGCGACCCCGAAAACTATGTATTCGACATTATTTTCGATTATTTGTATATATCACTCCCCCCTAGCCCGCCTGGTGGCCATGATCGTTAAGGCGCTGAAGTCTAAAACGGTCTAACACCGAGGTTAGCCGGTTCGAGTCCCGTTGGTCGAAAAAATGTTCACCATCAGAATGTTGGCCGGCAGGGTAGGGGAGGTGGTGGTATACAATTTCTAATCACTAGATTGCGTGCCAAAAGCCTGGATTAAATTCCATACCTCTCCGCAGTGCTCATATGGAGTGAGGGCATATGACGCTGTTGATGGTGATTCGTCCGTCGGATGGGGACGTTAAGCCTTGAGCAGACCCCTTGGTGCTATTCGACAGGAGTAGGCTATGTGCCGGCACCGGGTTTCACCCTCTCCCTACTATCATATATCACGTCATTCATTTCATCTCCCATTAACTCCTCTGATGAGGTTGACGTCAGGAAGGGCATCCGGTCATAAAAAACCGCCACGACAAATTCATCTCACCTCATACCCGACCCCGTAGGGAAACGGGACAAGGGTTGGACAAACAAACTCCCCCCTCGCCCCCACCTCAAAGGGGGCTGAACTTGGACTTTTAAAAAATTGGAGTGCCACTATTTATCTCAGCGACCCCGAAAAGTCTGGATTCGACACTATTTTCATTTTTTTATATATGACCCCCCTCGCCCCCCGCCCCTAAGGGTTCCTGGGATGTCTTACCCCCACGTGGTTTGTCTCCTGATACCAAAAATCCGGAGTGTCGCTATTCACTTTGGCGACCCCGAAAACTATATATTCGACATTATTTTCGATTATTTATATATCACTCCCCCCTCGCCCCCACCCCAAAGGGGCTGAACTTGGACTTTAAAAAAATGGAGTGTCACTATTCATCTCAGCGACCCCGAAAAGTATGGATTCGATACTATTTTCATTCATTTTTTATATGACCCCCCTCGCCCCCCGCCCCTAAGGGTTCCTGGGGTGTCTTACCCCCACGTGGTTTGTCTCCTGATACCAAAAATCCGGAGTGTCGCTATTCACTTTGGCGACCCCGAAAACTATGTATTTGACACTATTTTCGATTATTTGTATATATCACTCCCCCCTCGCCCCCACCCCAAAGGGGGCTGAACTTGGACTTTTAAAAATATCGGAGTGTCACTATTCATCTCAGCGACCCCGAAAAGTGTGGATTCGACACTATTTTCGTTTATTTTTATTTATGACCCCCCCTCGCCCCCCGCCCCTAAGGGTTCCTGGCGTGTCTTACCCCCACGTGGTTTGTCTCCTGATACTGAAAATCCGGAGTGTCGCTATTCACTTTGGCGACTCCGAAAACTATGTATTCGACATTATTTTCGATTATTTGTATATATCACTCCCCCCTCGCCCCCACCCGAAAGGGGGCTGAACTTGGATTTTTAAAAAATTGGAGTGTCACTATTCATCTCAGCGACCCCGAAAATATAGATTCGACACTATTTTCATTTATTTTTATATATGACCCTCCTCGCCCCCCCGCCCCCTGGGGTGTTTGGGATATCTTACCCCCACGCGGTTTGTCTCCTGATACCAAGTCATAAGTGTATCAAATTTGGTTGAAATCGCTCCTTGGGAGGAGATGTGGTACAAACCCACCCACCCACCCACCCACCCACCCACCCACATACATACAATGACTTTTATATATATATAGATTTAATAACGCTGTCTTCAGGAAAATAATTTTAGGCCTATTGATAATACGATATCATGGTAGTGTAGGCCAATGCTGCTAGGGAGCCGATTAATTTCTTCCGTGAGTGCTTTGCGTCAGAGAAGTGTAAGCATATTTCAACTGTTATTTATGCAGTTACCTCAGAACGTGTCGCCACGCTAACTAATTAACAATGTCATTGGTCTCGAACTTCCATCTCAAACGGAGGGAAAGAGAACTATAACAAAACGAGCGAGTTGCCCGTGTGGTACGGTCGTGCAGATGGAAGCTTGGATTCGGGAGATAATAGGTTCGAACACCACTATCGGCAGACCTGAACATGGTTTCCCATAGTTTCCCATTTTATACGAGTTTGTACATTAATTTAGGCCGCGGCCACCTCCTTCCTTCCTTCCTTCCTTACTTCTCACAGCCCTTTCCTATCCCATCGTCGCCGTAAGAGCTATCAGTTTCGGTGTGACATAAAGGCAAATTGCAGACATATAGCAAGGGGAAGGGATTAGAAGAACTTCCTCCGATAAAAAGGCAGAGGCTTGATGTTGGACAAATTGATTTTGAACCAGGAAATTGAATTTAGCGATAAAGCTATTTATAACATGATGAAAACTGCAATTGGCAGCCATATGGATTTTAGGGAGCAATGGAAAGATATGTATAGATACTTTAAGGCAGAAAGAGGTTCCAGGGGGGGGGGGGCATTCCAGGGATCATTAATGAACAAGGGGAGTGTATATTTGAGGGCTTACAAAAGGCAGAAGTATTCAGTCAGCTTTGGGTAAAGATAGTTAGATATAAGGATAATCCCGAGATAGAGAAGGCGACTAATACTCGCGAATTACTAAAATTTACCTATGATAATAAAGACAGTTATAAAAAGATACAAACTTTGAAAACTGGAAAGGCAGCCAGCATTGATAAGATTTCTGGAGATATATTAAAGACTATGGGATGGGATGTACCCCTTAGTGTTATACCTGAAATTCTTATTTGCTTACTGTTTGCAAGAAGGAGTGACACCAAATGAATGGAGATATTCAGTAGTAGCCACTGTGTACAAAGGAAAGGGTGACAAACATAAAGCGCATAATTAAAGGTCTGTCAGCTTGGCATTGTTGTTTGTAAGCTCAGGGAAAGCATTCTTTGTGATTATATTAGGCACGTTTGTGAAATTACTAACTGGTTTGATATAAATAGTTCGGGTCTAGGAAAGCTCATTCCAGTGAAGCTCAGCTTGTAGGATTCCAGCAAGATATAGCAAATAGTTTAGATTCAGGAGGTCAAATGAACTGTATCGCTATTGACCTCTCCAAGGCTTTCGATTGTGTAGATCATGGCAGTTAACTGACGAAGATGAGGGCTATTGGACTAGACAAAAGAGTGGTTGAATGGGGGGCTGCATTTCTAGAAAGCTGAACTCAGATAATTAGAGTAGGTGAGGTAATGATTAAGAGGATGTTCCGCAGGGCAGTGTTATTGGACCTTTATATTTTCTTATATATATAAAATATGATGTGCGTATAGAACTGGAATCATATATAAAGCTATGAAAATGAAAAAAATGGAAACCTACAACCTGTTTTCCGGTCATTGACCGTCAGGGATGTAATGAATGAAACATATATAGGCTGTTATTACAATGGGGTCGCCACTCCCAAGGTGATTTATTAATGAGGGGTAAATGCTATGAAATGATAATGGAGAGTGTTACTGGAATGAAAGATGACAGGAAAAACCGAAGTACCCGGAGAAAAACCTGTCCCGCCTCCGTTTTGTCCAGCACAAATCTCACATGGAGTGACCGGGATTTGAACAACGGTATCCAGTGGTGAGAGGCCGACGCGCTGCCGTCTAAGCCACGGAGGCTACATATAAAGCTATATGCGGATCATATTATACTATACATAGTTGCGGGATATGAGCGATTGTAGGGAGGCCTAAATAATGCTGTGAAAAGGACAGCGGACTATGATATGACGTTAAACAGGATAAAAAGTGAGGTTGTAATTTTCACCAAGAAGAAAATTCATCTCCATATGTCCCTGATAAGACCGCAGGATTACGTGATACGAGAACTGGAAAAGATCCAAAGGAAAGCAGCATGATTTGTTCTGGATTATTTTCAAGAAAGGGAAGTTTGGGCTGGGAAGACTTGGGAGTAAGGAGGCAAGATGCTCGACTCTGCGGTACGTTCCGAGTTGTCAGTGGAGAGATGACAGTGGAATGACATTTGTAGGCGAATAATCTTGAGAAGAGCTTTTAAAAGTAGGAAAGATCATATGAAGATAAAGTTGGAATTCAAGAGGACAAATTGGGGAAAATATTAATTTATAAGACGATGAGTAATGGACTGGAATAAATTATTATCAAGGGAAATTTTCGACAAATTTCCAAGTTGTTTGAAGCCATTTAATAAAAAGCTAGGTAAACAATTGATAGAGAATCGGCTACCTGCACCACAGCCCTAAATGCAGATCATTGATGCTGATGATGATGATGACAGAACAAGCCAGCAACTCATTTAATGACCTGCAATATCACGACAGGTAATGTCCGATGTAACATTTTCTTGCTGGATAAATTATCCTACATTTCAGGGATTAATATCATACTTTTGTGTAGTGGTATTCTACACTACTGGCAAGACACAACCTGACGGATAAGAACCAAAAAGTTAAAGTTGCGCAGAACACAGATTGATGTAGAGATTCGATGTAGAAACAGCGAACATACATAGTGCGAGATAAGCTGTGGAAGAATAATAGCAATATTTTAAACAAACCATGTTGGTGAGTTTTTCTATCTACTCTCTGCCTTTGACTTTTATTTCCTAGTGGTTTAACATCACAGTAACACACAGGATGATGACGTAAGCATGGGAGAGGTTAATTAACCCTGTAAGGAATAGTTTTCAATTATATGAATCGACCCCTCTCCTGAGGCATCTTTCATGATTTTTGAAACTCTTTTCTGTATACCTGAACGTCTTTCAATACATTCGGTCACATTGTCTGTATTCTGAAGAAGACTCAGAATTAGATTTCCAGTGTTACTGTCCAAATATTGCCGATAAAAAGTCATTAACCAACATCCCATTGTCAGTTTCATCGATATCTCACTCGTCACTAGTAAAAACTAGTAATATTGCTTCATACAGCGAACGACTTGATCCCTTGCATTATTGTCTACAAAACTCGATACTCGAGATTAGTCACAGACGCAGCCAAAGAGATACAAAATTATTGTTCAGTCTATATCGATGAATAACATCAACTCGGGGCATGATTCAAAAGCAGAAAGCCAGATGTTACCAGATATATTGTAGAAGGTGTTCTAGCGGCACGTGCATAGTAAATGAAGCAAAGTTCCCCGAAACGTATCAGTACGTTCACAGAGAACATGACATATGCAATACATGCGTAGTAAATAAAATTTAAGGTGAAAATGGGAAATAACAGAAAGCCATCTGTATGACTGCCAACGTTGGGATTCGAACCTATCCTCTTCCAAATGCAAGCTCATGCCTATCCGACCCGAAACGCGTAGCCAACTCGCTTGGTCAGTTAGTGCTAAAGGGTGCTTACATGTGAGAGATCATGTTAGTAGGTTTAATGTTAGTAGCTGCTAGCAGAAACCTGTTTCGGACACCACCGATTGCCCTACATCTGCATTTGTCTTCAAAGATTTTGAAATTTTTTCCTTAAATTTTACCTTTGATATTGTGTCTGAAAGGGTTTTACGTACTAAGTTTGCCAATTTTAATTTAACTCCAAATTTCTGAATCGACTTGTGTACGGTTTCCCTCTCAAGAGAATCAAAGGCTAAGAAACATACATGTACTTTACAACATATCCTTAGAATTAATTAACGGATTATGGATTTAAAATCAAATACTTGTTCTGAGCAGGATCTGAATTTTTGAAATCCACTCTGATATTCACCCAATTGACTATGGAGTATTGTCTCTGCTCTATACTCTGTTTAGCAGTATTTGTAAAGAACTGGCAGGCGGGATACACTTCTACATTTTTTTTTCCCCACATCGTTATGCCCAACTGAGGAGCACGCTTGAACTTATTTAGCAGATGATTTTGCTTTCTTCTCTTTCAAAAATCTCTTCATCCTCTCACTGGAATTCTTCTTACGTTCTTCTGTCCAGATTTTATTAGTTGTAGCTTTTGGCTCCGCGAAACAATTATTATTAATCAGTGTTCTGAAAGCAGATCGGTTCTTCACAGTTTTTTTTTTTTTTGGTTGATGTTGATTTCCTGAAGATCTAATTCTATTTCATTTAGGCAGTTGTTCCTGACTTTCAGTGTGAGGGCAAGATCTAGAATTATTTTGGTCAGTCTATCATTTTTCATTCTGAGAATGTGACCATAGAATTTCAAGCTCGTTTTCCTGATAATGTCTGAGATTTTTTCAGTATGGAAATACATTTCATGAGATTTGCATTTCATCCATACTCCCTCTGTGCAGACTGGGCCGAAAATTTTCCATAAAATTTTTCTTTCTTGCTTTTCTATAGCTTTTATGAGTGATCTACCGAAAATGATTATTATTATATATATAATTCGATGGGGCCATCAAGGACCACGTTAAGTCTTGTTGCATTTGACACTAAACTTGGCCTTCTTTAGAGCCCAAATTTCCCTCATTCTTTGTGAGTGGGCCTGCTTACGCTCCTCTGCCCAAGGGGCACCGTGTCTTCTCTTCGGTTGCTCGTCTCGGTTAAGCCCGTTTGTCAATATTTTCCTGCGGAAGAGAGCTCTGTTAAGGACGTCTTCAGCTGAGATATGTAGCATTTGCAGGTCTACTTTGGTATTTCTAAACCAGGGAATTGTGGTTTTGGGGTTTGAATCAAAAAAGTGAAATATTCCTTTAGTTAACTTTCTTCCATCCATTCTTTTCAGATGACCGTAAAATCGTGCCCGTCTTTTTCTGATTGTGCCGGTAATTTTCTCTATTTTGCTGTAGACTTCCTTGTTGGATCTCTTTTGATGGACTCCATTTCTGTACTTTGATCCCAAGTTTCCTCTCACAATTTTGCGTTCTTTTTTCTCTAGTTCTTCAAGGAGTCCTTTGTTGGCATTTAGAGACAGGGTTTCGGCTGCATATAGAACTACTGGCTTCAGAACTGTTTCATAGTGACGTATCTTGGTGTTTTGGGAAAGGCATTTTTTGTTGTAGATTGTGCGGAATGTTTGGTAGGCTATTTCCAGTTTGCGTACTCGCTCATGAAGTGCTTCTTTGTCCAGTCCATTTTTCATGATGATCTCACCCAGATATTTGAATTTGTCTACTCGGGTGATGTCCCCGTATTTTGTATGGAGTTTTGGTGGAGCCTCTTTGATGTTAGTCATTGCTTCTGTTTTCTCAAACGATATCTGCAAACCAGTTTGTTCGGCAATTTCCTTTAAAATTTCAACTTGAGCTCTAGCGGTTTCTATGTCGTTTGAGAGAACAGAAATATCATCAGCAAATGCTAAGCAGTCTGTTGCGATCCCCTTGGATTTGGTTCCAATTCTCAATGGACTGTAGTTGGTTTCCTGTAATCTCACCCGCCAGGTTCTGATGATCTTTTCAAGAACACAGTTGAAGAGTATCGGGGATAGCCCATCACCTTGTCGGACTCCTGTTTTGATGTCAAAGGAATGCGAGAGACATCCGTGAAACTTCACCTTGGATTTTGTATCGGTCAGGGTGGCTCTAATTAATGCCAGCAGTTTCAAATCAACTCCAAATTCATTTAAGATGTTTAGCAGGACTTCCCGGTCAATGGAGTCGTACGCTTTCTTAAAGTCCACAAAGACAGACACATGCTGCTTGGACCTTAGTGTACAATATCTGATGATCGTTTTGAGGTTTTGGATCTGTTCAGCTGTTGAGCGACCTTTTCTGAACCCTCCTTGGTATTCACCTATTTGATGTTCGACTTGTGCTTCGAAACGCTCCAGGATGGCAAGTGATAGAATTTTGTAAGTCACGGGTAGCAAAGATATTCCTCTGTAGTTGTTGATGTTCTTCATGCTGCCTTTTTTGTGTAATGGATGGATCAAAGCTATTTTCCAATCTTCGGGTAGGGTCTCCTTGTTCCAAATTTCTTCTATTTGCTTTTGCAAGATATCGAGTGATTCCTCTGGGGCATATTTCCATAGTTCTGCTACTACTGAGTCTTCCCCCGGCGCTTTGTTATTTTTGAGACGGGCAATATGGCGCTTGATTTCATCTCTGTCGGGTGGTCTGGAATCTGGGTATCTGATTAAGGGTTCCTTGGTCTCAATGGGGATTTGCGGTTTAGAGCAATTAAGTAAATTCTTGAAGTAATCTGCCAGAATGCTGCAATTTTCTTCATTTGACGTCGCCAGTGTGCCGTCCTTTCGCTCAAAGCATAGAGATGGTGGTTTATAGCCAGTGAGTTTGCGTTTGAAGGCTCTGTAGTACTCTCTGCTTTCATTCTTCCTTAAGTTTTGTTCTATCTTTTCAATGAGAGATTTTTCGTATTTACGTTTCTCAGTTCTGAACACCCTAGCTGCTTGGGCACGTTGGGTTTTGTAGGTTTACCAATCATTTTATGATTTCGTAGAGTAGTACAGTTTCCACGCGTTGAATCTTTCTTGGAGGACTGATTCGCAGGTACCATTCCACCAAGCATGCTTTTTGCTTCTCTTGATTTCTGCAACGTCTTTGGCGGCCTCAACAAGGAGACTTTTGGCGTTGTTAAAGTCACAGTCATTTGGTCTAGCCTTCTCCTGGAACTCCTCGACCCTTTGCCGAAGTTTATCATTGTCGAAGCGTGTGATCTGTGTGGTTGTCTTTTTTGTGTTTGCGGGAATTGGTTTGAATTTGATAAGAGACATATAATGATCTGAGGCCACATTGATGCCTTTCTTTACCTTGATATTCATAATCTCAGGGCTGTTTCTCCTGGAGATTGCAACATGATCAATTTGGAACTCTCCGAGAGCTTGGACGGGAGAACGCCAAGTCATTTGCTTTCTGGGTAGATGGCGAAAGTGGGTCGACATGACCTGCAGGTTGTGATTTTCGCAAATGGACACCAGTCTTTTGCCGTTGGGATTGGTTCTTTTGTGAGCAGGGTAATTTCCTATAACTTTCTTGTACTTCTGTTCACGACCTAGTTGGGCATTGAAGTCACCCAAAAGAAGCTTGACATGGTGTTTGGGGATTTTGCTTAATTTTTCATCCAGTAGGTCCCAGAAATGATCAATTTCATCTGGATCAGACTTGTTCTTATGTTTGTAGGAGCATGTGCGTTAACTAGGGCGTAGGTTTTGTTCGCGCACTTAATTGTGAGTATAGACAATCTGTCATTCACAGGTTCGAAATTTGCAACCGATTTAAGAATCTTGGTTCTAACAGCAAACGCGGTTCCAAGCATCACAGCTCCATTGAGGATTCCTCTTTGCGCTTTGCTCTTGAAAAGTCGGTAGCCTTCCGATTCAGAAATCTATTCATCTGGGTACCTTGTTTCCTGTAGGGCCATTATGGATATCTGATTTTCGTGAAGAGCTTTGGTGAGGGTTTTCAGCTTGCCAGTTTGTGTAAGTGAATTTATGTTCAAAGTTGCTAGAAAGGTTTTAGATTTTGACCTGAGTTTTTGACGCTTCGGGGTACACCGAGACGCTTCGGCTCGTCTCTTGCATGATGTCGAGTCTCCCCCAGAATCCGAATGAGACTCGTGCGCCTTGGCGTTCACGACGAGGGATTTATCGGAAGATTTACCCCCTGGGGTATGTTTCTTGAAATGTTGTGCCATCATGCTTCTTGACTTGACTTTGCTTTGGACGGGTACTCATCCTTTTACAACTAGGGTTGTTAGCCCTAGAGGTTGCCTCAAGATGTGTTCTAGCTTCTGGTCATTTACCAGTCTTCGCCGTAACCCTGGCAAGGGACCAGTTTTTTTTTTTTTTTTCACGGTGGTATTTTATCTCCGTACTACCCTCTGACTCTGCTGGTGGCAGAGCCAGCGAGCTTCCCCAATTCCAACGGGACGCGCCCGATGGAGGTAACCGGTAAGTCCCCACACGGGTATTATTATTATTATTATTATTATTATTATTATTATTATTATTATTATTATTATTATTATTATTATTATAAAATAGGTTCCATACTTGTACCTTCATGACTTGGAAGTTCAGAAACTCGGAGAAACCATTTCGAAGGTAGTGAGCGATGAAATTAGTACCTACGAAAATCCCGAGTCCATGGGTGCTCACCAACCTAGCTTTGCTGTGAGTTGTAAATATTTTAATTTTACTCATGTTACTTACCGAAGTGGCTCCCCAGCCAGTGACGACAGCTTTGGTCCCGTCAGGAATGATCTCATTCTGAGAGGGTAAGGCGACAGCGCTGACGTTTGGTCCAAACCGGAATGGAGAAGATACCTAGAATTGGAAATGGAGAAAGTTATTTGTCTGGAATTAAAGCTTTAATCCAACTGTTAAGGCCACCACACACAGAGAAAGCCAAGAAAAGCTACTCTATGCTAAATAAAGCCAAGCCATGTTGTGCTATGTCATGAATAAAAAGCTAAGCGAGACTCTGTTATGCAGCCGTTTAAAGATGGCGGATTAATTTAAAAAGAGGCTTTTTTATTGGCCTCTGTCGGGGAAGAAGAAGAAGAAAAAGAAAAACAGAAACAGGAGAAGATTCTGTATACGTGAAATTGGAAAGAGAATTATTCATAGTGGATTCCATCATTTGATTTAAGCATTGTATGGAAATGATGAATTAAACATTATTTTTGTCTGCCTTTGCTGGCAGGATGTAGTGTTTACAGTGCACTATGTCTTCTGGTATGGGCTAGAATAAATTTGTTACTTTCATTGACCTGTCTCAGTCTCATCCTTGGCTTTGACAATATGAAAGTGACCGAGGTATGAGCGATGCCAGTAATGCCATTCCTTATGCAGCCAGTCCCTGTTCTGAATGGTGTGAAAATATCACTCATAGGGTCCGTTGGTGCATGCATTTCAGTGGGCTTGGCAGACTGATATGCAATAGCAACTTCTGGCTCAGTGAGGAAAGCAACGGGAAACTACCTCACTCCTCACTTCCCTAGTATGCCTCTTCAGTGACACCTAGGCTATCTATGACAGCTGTTGGTGGAACTGTAGAGGATCGAACCATCCTTCGGGCTGAAAACCCAAAACCCAACATACATTTCGTCTAAATCAGGAACAGTTTCGTGAACGTCCCTCTATTACTGAGGATGATATTAACGAAAATGAAGTACCCATATTATTGAACGTAGGGTAAAAATGTATATAAGAACAATAAACGATACGTACATCAATTTCCGGAGTTTCATTTATTTCTTGCCAACAGGTAAGTTGACAGTCAAGTATATTTTTATACATCTTCAGTCAGTGTTTCTTCCTTTCGTCTGCTTTCCATGATAATTAACAAACGCAGAAACAATTAAGCAATATACTTTAATAGCTACGGCACTGAGGTAATTCACGAAAGTCACACACATGACGCGACTGTTTGCTAGATGCCGAGCAAAAAAAAGTGATCGTGTGTATGCACTATGAAAATCACCTCCTTGGCGATCTGTAAGATTTAGCTTGGCATCGCTTAAGTTAGCGTAGCTTAGCATAGCAGTCAGTGTGTGCCATTCCATGTAACTTCATTGGAGGTGTTTTTTTTTGTTTGTTTGTTTGTTTGTTTGTTTGCGTAACATATCGTAGTTTAGCTTAGCTTTCTCTGTGTGGTGGCCTCTATACCCGTTGTTGACGGGATAATACTTAACAAGTGCATGATTACATTTCTGTGGACCCCTCGTGTTGCTGTTGAGCTCCTGAAACGCGCAAGTGGACAGCTTCTCCCTCCCCTGTTAGTGGTTTGTCGTTTACGTACTCTTCATCCAGGCTCTCTTTTGGCCCTGTGCTGATTCATTTTTTATGCGTTTGATCTCTTCCTTCTGATATAAAAGTCAAATGTCAGGTTAACATTCAAAATGTACAGAGAGATGTACAAAGCTTTAAACACTGTGCCAGAATGAAATCCATTTCAACTTTCCATAGAGTTATTTATCGGCTCTTGGATTTTAACTTTCAGGTAACTACGACTGATTTTCCTTATTTTTCACTGTTTCGGTAATATTTAAGAAAATATTCGAAATGAACTTCGTCATGTACAGTTTTCCTGTAAAACCAACCCTAAGGGAGGTACATCAAGTTTTATCTTTTAAGATCTCTCTGAAGCCCTCCTTCTGCTGATTTTGTTTAACGACTTATACAGCAGCTAAGACACTAGCGGCCTCTATTATAACTTAAATACCAAATTTCATGAAAATCCCTCTATCCGTTTTCTCGTCATGCCGTAAAGTACATAGGCTATTATTTGTCCTGTCCGGTATAAAAATAAAATATCAGGTTACTATTAAAAAAAATACAGACAGAACGACTCTTTTATATTACATATAGTATATATTGTACAGTAATGGACCTCCGTGGCTCAGGTGGCAGCGTGCCGACCTCTCACCACAGGGTTCCATGGTTCAAATCGCGGTTACTCCATGTCAGATTTGTGCTGGACAAAGTGGAGGATACTCCGGTTTTCCCTGTCATCTTTCATTGCAGCAACACTCCCCAGTATCATATCATTTTATCTGTCAGTCACTAATCATCGCCACAGAGGAGTGCGAGGGGCTTCGGCAGCCGACAAAATTCCTATTCTCGCCACTAGTTGAGATGCGACTCAATTGCTTGACGAGTATCAAGGAACCAGGTTATTACCATTACTTCCCATGGACTGTACTGGAACTTCTGATATGGTAATTGGAACTTCTAGAAAATAATGAATTATTGTAATTTCTAGTACGGTAGCTGCAGATTAATGGCAAATGGTCCATGGTAACTTTGGTGAATAGAGTTTTGTGCACACCTGGCTTTTGAGTGTTGCAGATTTCGATCCCCAGCCTGGAGCAGAAATTCACACAAAATCAGTAATAGGTGACATAAAATCACTCTTCTAAATTTCACTACTTATTCAGCAATAATTTTTATCTGGAAATTAAGTCGTGCGTATGATAATTGCACTGAAAATCCTTATTTGTACCTAGTTCCAATTGTGGACTGGGCACTCCCTGCAGATTCTTCATCTAAGGTTTCGAACTAGCCCACGACTATTTCCTGGTGCAATATGTATATTATTTTGGAGATCATGTATTGAACCAATAAAGACAGCAATGCGGAGAATTTGATCATGTGTGTCATGATTTAAGACAACATTCGGCAGATTTCTCTGGTTTCACGGTAATAATAATTACTACATTCTATCACGTCCTAGTCAAAATTAATTTATCTATCATTATTCACTGTTATTCAAGACTTGACAAGACTGTCCCTAAACTCAGAACAGAATGTGGTGTTAGATGCTAGGCTAAGGAAATGGAAGATCAATTTGCAAGAGCGGTGTTCTGGTTGGTGCGTACCTTGGTACCAACATCAGTGAAAAGTGCGGTGCCGTATTGCAGTTCAGTGCGGGACTAAGGGCAGTGCTGATGGTGATCCAAGGTCCTATGTTTCCTTGTGGACGAAGCCTTACGTGTATGAAGTAATGTTTACTAACACAATACTTACTCTGATGAGCGCGATGTCGTAGTCTGCAGTTGAGAGGCTGAAGTCAGGATGGGCGAGGACAAAATTTGCTCGATGTACGGTACCACCACTGCCACGAAATGATGTACCGGCACGGAGACTAAAAAACCATGCAGAGAAACTGAAATGTAAAGTACAAATTCAGGAAGACATAGCTCATGTAACCTGCTTAACTCATAACTTATTGTGAAATTTAGTTTGGAGAAATTAAAATTAGGAAAAATTCTGGCTTGATTCTCAGGGTTAGACGCAATTGGAGAGTTATACCATTGTTTTAAGTTAATGTATATATGAACTTTTGCCGCCTCTGCAGTCTAGGGGTAGCGTGCCTGCCTCTTATCCACAAGCCCCAGGTTTGATTCGCCGCTTGGTCAAGGGTGTTTGCCTGGACTTGAAGGCTGGTTTGAGGAACACTCAGCTTACCAGATAATAATTGACGAGCTATCTGACGGTGAACTAGTGGCCGAGATATAGAAAGTCAAGGGTAACGGCCGAGAGTATTCGTTGCACTGACCACGCGTCGCAAAGTAATCTACAGGCCGTCAAGCTGAGCAGCGGTAACTTGGAAGGCGGAGGTCAGTCAGGGCTGTAACACCATGACGAGGGTATTCATTATAACTTCCTCAGTCAAGCTATTCGATTAGAATAGATTAACCGGGTGAGTTGGCCGTGCGTTTATGAGCGCGCAGCTGTGAGCTCGCATCCGGAAGATAGTGGGTTCGAATCCCACTGTCGGCAGCCCTGAAGATGGATTTGCGTGGTTTCCCATTTTCACACCAGGAAAATGCTGGGGCTGTACCTTAATTAAGGCCACGGCCGCTTCCTTCCCATTCCTAGGCCTTTCCCGTCCCATCGTCGCCGTAAGACCTATCTGCGTCGGTGCGACGTAAAGCAAAATAGCAAAAAAAGAATAGATTATACCGGGCGATTTGGCCGTGCGGTCAGGGACACGCGGCTGTGAGCTGGCATTCGGGAGATAGTGGATTCGAATCCCACTGTCGACAGCCCTGAAGATGGTTTTCCGTGGTCTCCCATTTTCACACCAGACAAATGCTGGGGCTGTACCTTAATTAAGGCCACGGCCGCTTCCTTTCAATTCCTATGCCTTCCCTATCCGATCGTCGCCATAAGACCTATCTGTGTCGATGCGACGTAAGGCAACTAGCGAAAAAAAATATAGATTGTTATATTATTGGGTGTACGTCCTCTAAATACTTTTAGGGTTTTCGGCAGTTGTGTCTCGCAGGAGTTATTTTACGTGTAAATCCCCTAATTCATCACAAGATTGGCGAGCCATATCTAGTCTCTAGTCAATAAACGCAATAAACGAGCTCACGAATGCCACCTCTTCACAAGTTTACTAAAAATGAAAATGATGCATCCGGTTTACCGTTGATTGCTCCGATCTCCAACAACTGCTTGAATTAAAGTTATGAAGGAACGACAATATTTTTGTACTATCATTCAAAAGCCAAGATACTCATAAGAATAAATGGTGCAGTAGATGTAAGAGCAATGCATAGCGAACAGATTATTCATTTCCCGTGACCGAGGAGGAGACTCCATGCGCTGGGCAGCACGACAAGTTGGCAACACGAGTTCGTGCTATAGCAAACTAAACCTTCAGTGGTAATTAGAAATCTCTTTGAAAAATTCAATGCTTTGAAGAATGTAGACATCGGAAAAAAATGGAAGGGCCATGAAGGGTGAGGAAATGAGGACTCCTCTAAGCAACCTAAACCTTATACTATCAGGATTAGAGGACAAGAAGTTTTGATAAAGGGTTGTAGGATAGGTGAAATGAATTTAAGGCTCTGGCTCCAGGCAGGCTGAGAGGCTTATACTGTTAAAATTCTGCCTTTCTGAGCCCAAGTCGGCGGATTGTCAGCGTGTTTTGCAATCCAATCTATTCATTCAGTTACTATTTACAGTTACAGTATTTACAATTTCACTCGAGTTTTAGCTTTCTCATGCACCTCTCCACTCACTCACTCGGGCGATCACACATCACTCCGACGCATCGAACTCCTGAACTCCAGGACGGCCTCCACAGCTCAGTGTCATTGCAGAACAGTTCAGTTCGCAACTTGCAAGACTCGTTAAACACCGCGCGTAGCCGTCTCACGGACTCACTCTCACTCGGATTCGCTAACATCTCGTAACACTGACTCGCTCTAAATTGACTCGTAGCCACAAATCTCATCGGTGCCTGGAAGTCCCGGTACCAGTGAGGAGTTTTAGTCCGTCGGCCCAATTTGGGACTTGAGTGCTATTTCGTAATGTAATTCTATCTAAAGACGTCATTTGTGTTGATAGTTTGTGAAATTGTGAAATTTAAATCACGCTGACCAGGATCTGGTCTGCATCCCTTAGTAGAGGGGGGTTAGAGGAGAATATCCTTGGGAAGACCTATGGTGTCATAGTTACCTATGTTCGTGATCATCGAAATTTTGCTCTTAATGAGCGGTCATAATTTCGCAGCTGTGTTGCGAATCCTGCTATGGATGGTGGGGAGCTGATACCGGTCTTGCAGGTCGTTGTTAACTTCGTACCACCGGGTACCTGTTAAACGGCACAGAGCACGGTTCTGTACGCGCTGTGTCTTATCTGCAGTGCCACAAATAGGGCTGGCATACTCGAGTATCGGTCGGATAGTCAATTTGTAGAGCAGGAGTCGATTTTCTATCGTTAGCCCGTTGTCGGCTCTAATAATCGGAAATAACATAAATAGGCACACATTTGCCGGCGCAGTGATACAAGAAATATGATCACCGAACGTTAATATTCTGTCTAGGGTGACACCTAGATACTTAGTTTGCTTGGTCCACTTGACGGGTTGGGTGCCGGGGGCGGAATTTAGTAAATGTCGTACGCTGCTTTTGTCTACATTAATTTTAACTCTCTACTTCCCTAGCCAGGGCTCGAGAGTGAAGACTGACTCAATTTCGTCCAGTTAGCTGTTTATATAGTCCTTCAGTATATTCTTAGATTTTCCACTTCCTGATCATTCTCTACATTGTTTATCAGTTCCCAGCTTCTTCCAGTAGCTTCATCACTGCGAGTCTGAACAGATTGTTTTACTCGCTGCTGGCCCGTCCCCAACGTCGCTGCTCTCCCAGTATTTTCACCTCCCCCAACCTCCCCAAATCCCGGCTCTCCCGGCAGTAGCGGTCCTAAGAGGTCGCCCCCCCCCCCTCCAGTAATTGAAAATGGGTCCTTCGTTTCCTGCTAAGGAAAGTTACAAGTTTATTTAGCAATACAGAGTTGTATATTATTATAACGAACAACAACGGCACAACTATTATAAGAAGAAGAAGAACATAATTTAATTTTCAAAGCCAAAGGAATTAAAATAATATACGTATATGGTCGGAACACACACACACACACAAGAAATGCATATTCCAATTACAGTAAACAAAACACTCTGACCGTCACAATATCAAGAAGTAATCTCGTTCTTAGGACCAAAATAATTTACAACTCAACCGTCCATCTTAAGCCTACATAGCTACACTGACTGCCGAGAGTTATAAAGAGCCTCGACACTTCAGTATTTAGAGTTTAGATAAGGAGAATATATTTGTTATAGTATCTTCGCTGACTACTGCGTTCTCAGAACTGGCCAATTACCGTACTTCAAAAGCCTTGTTGATTGTTGTGAGTGGCAGCAAGGGATGGTTATTATTGGAACAGGTTGGGAAACCCACATTCTTTCAGAAATAACTATCGTATTCCTATTGATGAACGAAGCTCTGCACTCCGATGGCCTAAGTTTGAAATAACCCTCTGCAATACAAATAATACTGTATTGTGTGCTGTAGTTTTATCAATATGTAAAATCACTCTTCAGATACGGAATTAAGAAATAGTAATGGCTCCTCACAAGTCATGAGTTCCCCACCCCGTGGGATCTGCGGGGTCCTTATCGCCGCCACTATATTGCGGCCTTATTATCGCGATACTGACGTTTACACGTCTCGACGAGGAGTGAGCATTGCAATATTTCAGGATCTTTGAGTGGTTCATAACAACAATTGCTGCTTGGCAGTCCAGCCCACCTGGTGGTCTTGATCGTTAAAGCGTCGAGTCTACACCTTAATTACCGGTTCGAATCCCGCTGGTGGAAAGTATTCATCATCAGTATATTGGCTGGCAGGGTAGGAGAGGGGGTAGTATGTAACAATCACTAGGTTGTGTGTCAAAAGCCTGAGTTAATTCTAAACCTCTCTGTAGAATGATGTTGGTGATGATTCATCCGTCGGGTGGAGAACTTAAGCTTTGAGCAGAACCATTGATGTTAATCGATAGGATTAGGCTATGTGCCGACACCAAGTTTCACCCTCTTCCTTCCTCATTATCACCAACAGTCTACATCCAGACGCGCAGGTCGCACATGGGCGTCAAACAGAAAGACCTGCATCAGGTGAGCCGAGCATGCTCCCGGCACTAAAAGCCATTAGGAAAATAAATACATAAATAAATAAATAAATAAATAAATAAATAAATAAATAAATAAATAAATAAATAAATAAATGCTTCTAGTCCGTCCAGTTCAGTAAGGTTTTTGCTTAACAATCAGTGCCTTAAGTGCGGCCAGTATCCAGTCTTCGGGAGATAGTGGCTTCGAACCCCACAGTCGGCAGCCCTAAAGATAGTTTTCCGTGGTTTTCCATTTTCACACCAAGAAAATGCTGGGGATGTACCTTAAGTAAGACCACGGACGCTTCCTTCGCACTCCTAGCCCTTTCCTGTCCCATCGCGCCATAAGATCTATCTGTGTCGATGCGACGTAAAGCAACTTGCAAGAAGATGATGCATGATCACAAACATGTATAAGGAAGAGTGGCTACAACCTTTTCTTCGGAACTCGTTAGGTGACGCGGACCAGGATTACTTGCCGTCTTATTAATAAAAAAAATAGTCCTTATACAGTTGTTTAACACTTGTATAGTTATACAGTGAATAAATTTTGTATAAGCGTTGTATATTTTTCTTACTAATAAACGTGGTATACGCATTGTATTACTATACAGCACGTATAGTCTCGTTCCAAGTCGTATTTCGCACGTTCACCGCCTTTATGATTGCTTCTGCTGGTTATCTACGAGCAAAACTTTCGGAAAAGTCGCACAGTAGCACGGCATATTGAAAAGCCAGTGGCAACACAAAGTGAGACAGCTGGAAATTGGCATACATTGATATCGACATTTCTCCAGCTTGCTTGTGTAACGAACGCTACGAAAGAAATGGAAAATCTTAAGGAAAGATCAAAAGCCCCTAACTAGTATAGTACGGAAAACGTAAGCAATTGTAATTGAATCGGTGAGTTGAAAAGGGTACACATTCCAAAATCCTTATTTTTCGGGAGAAAGGAAAAACTGTTTTGTAGCTTAAAGAAAGGTTTGATCAAAAAAATTTATATTAGGCATGTATACATCATATATCTGCGTATTCAACTACAAAGTATGGAAATCATATTACGTCCGGTTTTCAAGTTATACCATTTTTTATGTCAAGGAATATGCCCCTTTTTATACTCAAATTTGAAAATGATCTTTATAGAGGCAGATAATGTATAATAAACTCTCAAATTCAAAAGTCTAATAAGCAATAACACATTGTTATACAAAAATACGCCCAGCCATCATTTCTTTTATAGTTATTCATTGTCACTCCGTCACTTTAAAGTGTTTTACTTTACGAAGATGTCTAGCCTCCATAATCTCTGAATGGTGTATGTCTTCTATGTTTAAAATATCGCGAAGATGATCAACGTTATCGTCCATTCTTTCAATGTGTGCTCAATGTTAAATGGATAAGTCGAATATTTTACCACGATTATATTACTGCAGACAGTAAATACCACGAAAATAAACTGCTCACTCGTTTCTTTTTCCACTACTCGCTGCTATACAACGCTTATACAAGGGTCCTGGTCTGTATAAGCAATCCAATGAATAACTATAACAGATGTATCTAGGAGGTGTTGCTTATACACGGTTTATTAGTAAAGAATTTCACATAGACCTAAACGGTGTATAAACCTTGTATAAAAACTATACACCGTTTATTAGTAAGACCCGTTAACCATGAGAGGGCGCGAGTAATGCACGTGAAGATGAAAATATTTGAAATGCCTGGTAGCAGTACTATCTTCATTCAGATTATATATAATACAAGGATTGGGTTGCTACAGTGGACCACTGCCACAATCGTAACAAAATTCCGCAATGAGGTGGAAGAATGTACCTCTCTCGAAGACAACGGGGGAACACATATATATTTATATGAGGCGTCTAGAAGCAAAATTCTGTGAGTGCACCAGAACATTCTTTTGCACGAAACAGGAAAAACGTATTAGTTCCTTTGGCTGGCAGATATTCAAAATTCCGTTTCAATATAGATTTATGTTCACATAGGGACTATTTTTGTGTCAGTCATTAAAATATTGGGGTTTTATTTTTTTAGTTATTACCTAAAATGGTTTGATTCACCGAGTTTTGCTCCTGTTCTCATGGATCTACAGAGGTTTTCTTTTGTAGGGATATTATAACGCAAGAGCCTCCGTGGCTCATACGGCAGCGCGTCGGCCTCTCACCACGGGATTACCGTGGTTCAAATCCCGGTCACTCCATGTGAGATTTGTGCTGGACAAAGCGGAGGCGGGACAGGTTTTTCTCCGGGTACTCCGGTTTTCCCTGTCATCTTTCATTCCAGCAACACTCTCCATTCTCATTTCATAGCATCTATCAGTCATTCATAAATCACTTTGGGAGTGGCGACCCCATCGTACTAATAGCCTATATCTGCTTCATTCATTACATCCCTGACCCGGTCAATGACTGGAAAACAGGTTGTAGGTTTTCATTTCATTTTCATTTTCATTATAACGCAGTTGGAAAGAAATGCCTTAATACTGGTTCAAGGGAGAAAATAAATTATTTAATAACTACAAGTAACTATGATTACAAAGTATATTACATCAAATGAAAGCCTGCAAGAAGTAAAAAGACTATAACCTTGCAAGCCCTGGCCTGTCCCATCCAAATTATACAGGCAACTCATTGTCTTCTGGATGAATTTCAAACACTGCGCCCGCCTCTTCATTGTTCCCGGCTGTCTGAGGATCGATCAGATTCTTATAGCAAGCAAGATCTTCGTTTTCTTTCCAAGTCTCCCCGAAATGCCTTTTGATCAGAAATTCAATCTCACTAACTTTCACTTCCTTTAAGTCCCTTCCAGTTCGGATAACATTCGGCTTCATGGACGAGCAGGCTCTCCTATTGTTTTTTTTTTTTTTTTTGTTTTGTTTTTTTTTACGGCTGTGTGCAGTGTGGCCAACTTGACACAAGATCAAAGCTTTAGACACAGAATACAATGTGTATTAAGCTAGTTTTGCACTTGCAAACCACCTTAGGTATTAGCGTTTGGTAAGGGTACACGAAGTTCTGCATCTATTTTTTTTTCTAGTTGCTTTACGTCGCACCGACACAGATAGGTCTTATGGCGACGATGGGATAGGAAAGGCCTAGGGATGGGAAGGAAGCGGCCGTGGCCTTAATTAAGGTACAGCCCCAGCATTTGCCCGGTGTGTAAATGGGAAACCATGGAAAACCATTTTCAGGGCTGCCGACAGTGGGGTTCGAACCCACTATCTCCCGGATGCGAGCTCACAGCTGCGCGCTCCTAACCGCACGGCCAACTCGCCCGGTAGATCTGCATCTACATGATGTAAATGGATTTACTCAGTTTTGCTTTGCAAATTTTTAGGCTATTTTCCAGGTGCGTTAAAGAACAGACAGAAACAGTTTTGCCTGTGTTTTCAGGGCCTAATCAATAGACGGCCGCATAAGGAGCATAAGGTGGCAACAACTCATTTTCCAGAAAAAGTGGGTTTACTGCAGTTTGCTACTAGACGCCTCATATAAATCCAGTAAATTTGAAATATTTATGACTTAGTTTTATATTAACGAGTAATAACCACTTCTACTGATACTCACTCTGTGACACAGTGAGCAGCAGTTAGCGCCCAGTTCTCACTGATGATAGCAGCTCCACAGATGTGATAACCTAGTAGCTGGAGCGACAACTGTAATAGTAAATACTGTATTAGACAACAATGGTAAAATAATGTCCACCATAACACAGCATTCAGTTGTGATGAACAGATATGCTCAAATTATTGAATTCAGTCATATGCTTTTCATTAATACTTATTTTCGTGCAATATTGTGCAGTAATCTGTGTTAACTTTTAAAACATTCAAACAGAAATAATTATTATTTTAGTAGGCCTATATCTTTATTTCTTTCTTTCTTAATCCGTTTACCTTCCATGGTTGGTTTTCCCCCAGACTCAGCGAGGGATCCCACCTCTACTACTTCGAGGGCAGTGTCCTGGAGCGTGAACTTTGGGTCGGGGATACAACAAGAGAGGGGTGGAGGACCAGTACATCGTCCAGGCGGCCTCACCTGTTATGCTAAACAGGGGGCTTGTGAGGGTTGGGAATATTGGAAGAGATAGACAGGAAAGAGGGAAGGAAACGGCCGTGGCCTCAAGTTAGGTACCATCTCGGCATTTGCCTGGAAGAGAATTGGAAAACCGCGGAAAACCACTTCACGGATGACTGAGCTGGGAATCGAAACCCCCTCTACTCAGTTGAGCTTAGCTTCCCGAACCTGGATCTTTATTTCAGCGGTCATTACGGTACAGATGCTTTATATTAAACTGTTCTCTATGAGTAGAGAAAGTCCTGTAAATGCACTCGCTGTTGTGAAGCGACTGTCTAACTTTTCATCAAAGTCTGCTAACAAAGTAGTTAGTTCAGTGTAATGTCCCCTATATCTGAACTCACTAGCCACATTGTGCCCACAGAATGGTAATTATTTCTTTCCCAAAATGCATGTCACCGCAGTCAGCCGTTTCAGAATTTCCCGATTTTCCTTAACGGCTTCGTTGGTCCTTAGAACATTTACCTGCTTCTGCTTATCCACCTGTAAATCTATCCTAGTTTTACCAAAGGTACCTAAGGATATCCATGCGTCAATACCATTGGTGTGGACTGGTTAGATCAGGGCCTCTCAGGGTGCATGCGCGTGGTGCATGCACTGTGCACGGTGCAAAAGACGACTTCGCTTGGTTGACCAGAGTGCAGACCCCCCCACTCCTCTCTCCCTACACCTGTCTCCCCGTTCGGCCTGTCTCCGCGTTCCTCACCTTCACTGCTGTTTCTCCCCCACTGCGAAATGTTTACGTGTGGTGAGCGGAGACGCTCAGTTGTATGGGACAAGGTTACCAGTGTTATTAAAAAAATTAAAAAAATGAATTAGAAATACACATACATGTTTGAGAGGAATGTAAACATAATTTTAAAAAATGCAGAACCCGTAACCAAAATGAAAATGCTACAGTACTGGAACAAAACTCATTTGTGGATATAGAATGCTCTTCTTCAAGCTTTTTCAACTTCCTTAATTCTTTCTCTCTGACGTCTCCTATGATTTCACAATAATTTTCCGAATGTAGTCTGTTGTAGTGTCTTTCAATAGATGATTTTCTTACGCACGTAATTATCGTCCCACAGATTAAGCATTTGGCGTTATCGTCACGACAAACAAACAAACAAAAAAATACGAAAGTTCCCAGTTCGATTGAAATGGACTTTCGGAAGTCTTTGCTTTCTTCGAAACAGGTTGCTCCATTATTTTGTTGTCGTGCGCTTGTCTATTTCACTGATAAACACGTCGTCTTCCACCAAACGCTTCGTCGCTCTCAGCACACTACACCATCCGAGTCAAGCCGAGTTGAGGCGAAGCGTACCGATGCACAGTGCACAGAGCCTATGCACCTCGCTCTGCACGCGTGAGAGTTTGGGCGTTTGAGAGGCCCTGGGTTAGATTATGATCTAGTGACAAGACCATTGGTCTAGCAAAATATTGGTGAATTTCACACTTTCTGTACCCATATATTCACGTCGCGAGACATCCAACAGACGCCATGACATTTCCAAACATTTTAGCTTCGTTATTTTCACAGAATGTGGCAGTTCTGTGATCACACGGAGACAATAGGAAAAGGCTCTGGCCAATAAGAACAGAGAAAATGGTTGGCAGACTTTGTTGTATTAATGGCCAAATATTATAGTGTGATGTCATTTGAAGCATTCATCAATATATCATGATCTCATACCTGGTAAGGAAATTCCCCTATGAAGGCTGATGACCCTCCTACAATCCTCCCATCCAGGTAAGGGCGAGGAATGATCTGGCCTCCTGAAGCACAACAGGCATAAAATGAAGACACACGAAATAAACATAACAAATAATAGAATATTTAGTCTAGCGTAAAAACAGTATCTATGTAGGCTACTGTACTGTACTGTATATAATTTGAATATGTAACACAATATTGTGAGAAAACCGCAATACTAACAATTATTCATTACACATAGAAAGAAATGTCTCCATCTCAAGAATACTAGAAAAATATTATTTACTAGCTGAACACAACCCGCTTCGCTTGGTATTTTTGTACATCCGTGCGGTTTTCTCAATATAATACTGAAGACGTGCATTAAAAGACCACTATTTTTCTGTTTCTTATTTTATTCATTTTTATTTGCGGTACATAAATATCTTACATTGTAAGTCATTTCATGAAAATACATTCTTATACCCTACATTTGATGTCTTGTTTTCTGGCGCGTGCACAAACACATTTTCTGATTGTCCGACACGGGAGAAAGCAACGTAGAGCTGACCATGTGTGAAACAGGAATCCTTCAAATTAACTCCGCAATAGTGGAATGTTTGAACCTGAGCCTTAATGACAGTCATACTATAAGTTAATTTCACGGTAAATTGTAATCGTTTGAAACAAAATGACAAATCATTTGAGTTCAATGGAATTCTTGGTATGAAAACCGACTTTCTTTTTCCCTTGCCGGTTAGGATTACTGTCTCAATGATATTGTTAAGGAAGTGTTTCAGTAAGTATCTGCTTTATATTGAACAGTTACAGAAAAACTGACGTATGTACTCAAGCAGCAAACTGTGATAATTCTGAGATCACCATACTTCTGCGAGATGAATCAATGATGGTGTATAAAACCAAGGAGTACACATCACAGCCTTCTAGAGTACATTCTTACTCCGACCCTTTAATTACATTCTCACTCATTTTAATACATTCAATGACGAGAAGGTACGGTAAGGTAAGGGTGTATTCTGCCGGAAGGCAGGTCCGAACCTCCGCAGAGGTGTGCTTGAGCCGGAGTTTACATGCGATACGGCGGCCAGTTCCTTTCCGCTCCTCCGTTCCCTTACCCCCCCCCCCCCTCCTCCCCACCAAGAGCGCGTGCCAACCCATCCAACTCTTGACCACGCCCAATGTTGCTTAACTTCGGAGATCTCACGGGATCCGGTGTTTCAACACGGCTACGGCCGTTTACGAGAAGGAATACCATCGAAATACATGGGATTCCGGATATACCGAATGAATTCGTTCTAGACACGGGCGTGCGTTGGACATAGAACTTAAAGAAGATTTGGTGGGTGGATGCTTGTCATCAACTCCCTAAGGCACCAAACCAGAAACACTGCGCGATCATAGTGAAATTTGTAAGAAGAACGGAGAAGAACCACTTCATGGAGCGGAGGCGAGTGAAGCGAAATCTCTCCAACAGACAACTAGGATTTCCTGGTGACAGCATCATATATGTAAACGAGAGTCTGTCCACTCAGAAGAAGAATTTGCTGGCCCAGGTCCATGCAGTCCGGAGGGAGAAGAATTACGCTTACATTAGGGTAAGGAATGGTATAATCAAAATACGCAAGACCCAAGAGTCTGGTGACATTGTTATCAATGACCAGTATGACCTGTCTAAACTGCAATTGTGATGGAGAAAAGTAGGCTTTCCATTTATTACCAGAATGTACGTGGTCTTAATACTAAACTAGATGACTTAAATGTGAACATTCTCAGTAATAATTTCGATGTTATAATGCTCAATGAATCCTGGCTAGATGCTAGTGTCTATGATAGCTAGGTCTGTTATAAAAAGTACGAAGTATACCGTGCTAACCGAGTAAGGAGCTCAACAGGGCGAGAAGGTGGGGCAGTCATATAGTGTTGGGTTCTGAATGCATGATTCGAAGCAGTGTATCGATTCATTCAAGTGTCCGAGTGAATCGATTCACAGGAACGGCGAGCTCACGGCACACGATTCAGATTACTCCCAGCGGACAGTGCTGAGTGGCGCACTCACTGCACGTTGACGGGGAGGCCGAGCTTCCGCTGCAACGAGACATACAGTGAGCCCACTGATCTCTATACATGGATGGCTGGTGGCTTGGGTAGCAGTAAGCCGAATAGAAGATAACTGGCGTAGTAAGATGGCAGCGAGTGCACGGTGCAGTAGACCCATTGAATAGACCACGAGGAGCGCGCTTGCTTTGTTTATGCTTAGTTCAGTGACGCCAACCCCCTTGATTGTAGTTCCACGGGTGTTCTGTGCTGTGTTATTTCAAAAGAAATAGTAGTGTATTTTATGAATTTAGGTTTGTTGCCTTGTAGTATGTTTGTAAATTCGTTCGTAATCTGTTTATCCTCCAGGGTTGGTTTTTCCCTCGGACTCAGCGAGGGATCCCACCTCTGGGGATTCAGACTTTCGGTCGGGGATACAACTGGGGAGTATGGCCAGTACCTCGCACAGGCGGCTTCACCTGCTATGCTGAACAGGGGCTTTGTTGGGGGATGGGAAGTTTGGAATGGATAGAGACAAGGAAGAGGGAAGGAAGCGACCTTGGCCTTAAGTTAGGTACCATCCCGCCATTTGCCCGGAAGAGAAATGGGAAACCACGGAAAACCACTTCCAGGATGGCTGAGGAGGGAATCGAACCCCCCTCTACTCAGTTGACCTCCCGAGGCTGAGTGGACCCCGTTCCAGCCCTCATACCACTTTTCAAATTTCGTGACAGAGCCGGGAATCGAACCCGGGCCTCTGGGGGTGGCAGCTAATCACACTAACCACTACACCACAGAGGCGGACACTGCTTGTAAATTACAAAATTAAATTTAAATGTGCATGTATTTATGTGAAATCCGGGTATTAACATACCGCAGTGTTCAGCTTATGGATATACAAACAGAAACGATCAGCAGAAAGAGAAATCATTTCATCGGTGAGTTTTATACTGTACATAATAATCTTCCTAGGGTAGTGTTTTGAGTTTTAGGTTTATTGTATCTTATTTCGCATATTCTGGGAGCAAAATGGCAATTTTTCTAGGTTTCCTTTCTCGAAACCCGAACATCTAAGATCATGAATTAGGAGTATCAGGCGGGAGACTTGTGAGCCTTCTAAAACAGCTGTTCTCTGCTCCCATCACTTTGAGGAAAACTGTTTAGATAAAATTGGACAAACTGCACGCCTTAGAAGTGATGCATAGCCAACTGTTTTCAATTTTACTGAGCATTAACTGCAAGTAAAGATTTACTTATATTTTTATTTATTTGTCATAATTAAACTGACGGTTTTGATGAAATAATTGACGTGACCTTATAACAATCTTAGAAAATGAAGTCTGGAGGAATTCTAGACCTTATTTACATCAGTAATAATTACGGGTTTCAGACACTGGAGTGGTGGGAGAAGGCAAAGTGTGGTGGGTGTTTTAGGCTATCCCATTATACTAGTTGTGGTATTTGGGGCTCATTTAACGGGTGTTACATATTTCTGATGATGACCATCAATATTGCTTTGGTAGCTGAATTTAATGAAAGAGGTCTGTAATAGTAAATTAAGCTGCAGGTAATGTGATATATTGACAAGTTTTGAAGTGTGGTAAACCGGTAAACTGGTTTTATGAATGTGTACATTTGCTTCAATTATATTTTAATTTGATAAACTGCGCGTTATTTCATAGAAACAGGAAACAGGAATTCATTGTCCAGCACCGATTATGGTATGTCGAATTTAGGCCTGTATAGTGAGGTACGTTTATAGGTACATCATTTTAAGAATGCATAATTTCGTGACATACACGTATACAATTTACAGCAATGTTTCCAGAAACTGATTTTCACTCGTATTGTGTTACCGATCACTAATTGCATGTATTCAGCACCAAAGTTAATATTAGTCGGCCGTTATTATACACTCATTTTTATTGCTATCCCGGAGATTTACTGACCTCGGAACGACGTGTCAGTGATCCCAATGCCCTTATGTTTTGAGTGAACATGTCCCTATATTTTTAATTATTCCAACGCGCCATTAATTGCGATTTAAAATTGACTATATTATCATTGCTTCCCCATAAGGAGAGCTCTAGGATGGGTACGCCAACATGGCGAACCGCGCGCTCAACTTGGCGTACTTTCTCCTGCAGCGGAGAGCTGCCATCAGCGATCCATGTATAGAGATCAGTGAGTGAGCCATGGCACACCGAAAGAATCGTGAACGAGCACGGCTCAGTGAGACACAAGATACACACGGCTCCTTATCAGCTCACTGGACACTGGCGGAGAGCCGAGCTTCCGCTGCAGCGAGACATACAGTGAGCCATAGTACACTGAAAGAATCGTATGCTCTAATGGACTCTCGAGCTCAGCTCATTTGAAAATAATACCCATTTGCATTCACTGTCCTCTTCTTATAGGGCAGTTTAAATAATAGATTTATTTGCAGAGTTAAGGTAGTCAAAACATAATTCTGAAGTAGCTAGTAAGTAGGTAGGCTATTAGGTTATACTATTTATTAGTTTAATGAATCTTATTATTATAACTTAGTTGACATTTGACAATTAAACTCGACTCTAGCCTGCCCTATGACTATGGGTTATGCTCATGACCACTCAAAAGTACCTGTTTTATATTGGGAAGAACGGCTCAGTATTCTCTCAGTTCATATGTCACATTGTTGCACAAGACTTCAATCATATGTGGACAGACGCAATAACTTAACCAACAGTATTTTGAATCAGAAAACCAGCGAGCTACTGTACATCTCGGGTAGCCTATACAAAATATGACGATTTAAAAAAATCCTCAGCTGATAGAAAAATACATATGTTCAAAAATAACTGAGCGAGTTGTCGTGCGGTTAGTATCGCGTAGCTATGCGCTTGCATTCGGGGGACTGTGGGTTCGAATCCCACCGTCGGCAGACGTTAAGATGGTTTTCCGTAGTTTCCCCATTTTCACTCCAGGAAATGCTAGGACTGTACCTTAATTCAGGCCATGGCTGCTACCTTCCTAATCCTAACCTTTCCCACCCTGCGTCGCCGGAAACCTTCGATAATGAAATGTCGTATGGCTTTTAGTGCCGGGATATCCCAGGAAGGGTTCGGCTCACCAGGTGCAGATCTTTCTATTTGACTCCCGTAGGCGACCTGTGCGTCGTGATGAGGATGAAATGATGATGAAGACAACACATACACCCAGCCCCCGTGCCATTGGAATTAACCAATTAAGGTTAAAATCCCCGACCCGGCCGGGAATCGAATCCGGGACCCTCTGAACCGAAGGCCAGTACGCTGACCGTTCAGCCAACGAGTCGGACGAAACCTGCGATGTATTAGAGTAACTAGCATTTTTTTCTAAGAAAGGAGTTCATAGTATGAAGACCAGATGGCAGCTGCGAGCACTGAATGCTGTTGCTGCTGCCTTACCAGCACATGCTGCATGGTAAAATGAATCGAATGTCCCATCACTACAGTCATAGCAGTTAGAAGCGGATTGCCTGTCCTCAAGGTCGAGTAAACTACGGAATGCTTCGAGGGGTTATTTCTGAAGGTAAATATCGGGGAAAGGTCTGGTATCTAATTAACGTGTACGTACCTCCAAGTGCAAAACTAGGGGTTCATTGTGAGGTATTAAGGTGGATAGAATCTCACTATGAAATAGTGGATAGTAATGCAATCATTACGGGATACTTTAACATACCAACAATAATTAATGGAAACAGTGACTTAAATTTAACGAGACAAACCCAAGAACTAAAAGACTTCCTAAACTTACATGACTTGAATTCCTAGAATTCCGTTCCCAATAGTAACGGTAAAACTTTGGATTTAGTATTCGCCAGTCAGACAATAACGAATGTCACCTGTAAAAAGAACACTGATCCGCTGTTACCTGAAGACTCCCATCACCTCGCCCTAGAAATAGAAGTACACTGACTGACAGAGCAAATGCAACACCAAGAAGGAGTGGTCAGAACTTTATGCCAATTGCAGGGTAGACTGACGTCACTGAGGTATGCTCATGATGTGAAATGCGCCGCTGTGCTGCGCACGTAGCGAACGATAAATGGGACACGGCGTTGGCGAATGGCCCACTTCGTACCGTGATTTCTCAGCCGACAGTCATTGTAGAACGTGTTGTCGTGTGCCACAGGACACGTGTATAGCTAAGAATGCCAGGCCGCCGTCAACGGAGGCATTTCCAGCAGACAGACGACTTTACGAGGGGTATGGTGATCGGGCTGAGAAGGGCAGGTTGGTCGCTTCGTCAAATCGCAGCCGATACCCATAGGGATGTGTCCACGGTGCAGCGCCTGTGGCGAAGATGGTTGGCGCAGGGACATGTGGCACGTGCGAGGGGTCCAGGCGCAGCCCGAGTGACGTCAGCACGCGAGGATCGGCGCATCCGCCGCCAAGCGGTGGCAGCCCCGCACGCCACGTCAACCGCCATTCTTCAGCATGTGCAAGACACCCTGGCTGTTCCAATATCGACCAGAACAATTTCCCGTCGATTGGTTGAAGGAGGCCTGCACTCCCGGCGCCCGCTCAGAAGACTACCATTGACTCCACAGCATAGACGTGCACGCCTGGCATGGTGCCGGGCTAGAGCGACTTGGATGAGGGAATGGCGGAACGTCGTGTTCTCCGATGAGTCACGCTTCTGTTCTGTCAGTGATAGTCACCGCAGACGCGTGTGGCGTCGGCGTGGAGACAGGTCAAATCCGGCAGTAACTGTGGAGCGCCCTACCGCTAGACAACGCGGCATCATGGTTTGGGGCGCTATTGCGTATGATTCCACGTCACCTCTAGTGCGTATTCAACGCACGTTAAATGCCCACCACTACGTGCAGCATGTGCTGCGGCCGGTGGTACTCCCGTACCTTCAGGGGCTGCCCAATGCTCTGTTTCAGCAGGATAATGCCCGCCCACACACTGCTCGCATCTCCCAACAGGCTCTACGAGGTGTACAGATGCTTCCGTGGCCAGCGTACTCTCCGGATCTCTCACCAATCGAACACGTGTGGGATCTCATTGGACGCCGTTTGCAAACTCTGCCCCAGCCTCGTACGGACGACCAACTGTGGCAAATGGTTGACAGAGAATGGAGAACCATCCCTCAGGACACCATCCGCACTCTTATTGACTCTGTACCTCGACGTGTTTCTGCGTGCATCGCCGCTCGCGGTGGTCCTACATCCTATTGAGTCGATGCCGTGCGCATTGTGTAACCTGCATATCGGTTTGAAATAAACATCAATTATTCGTCCGTGCCGTCTCTGTTTTTCCCCAACTTTCATCCCTTTCGAACCACTCCTTCTTGGTGTTGCATTTGCTCTGTCTGTCAGTCAGTGTACATATCACTCCAAACCGTGGAAACTGCAAAAGGGAAGCTCAAAATACTTATAATTTTAAAAAAGCTAATTTTGAACATTTGTTCACAGGACTAAGAGATCTTTCTTGGGAAGACCTGTACGAATGCACTGATGTAGACAAAGCAGTAGCCTCTCTTTATTCTAAAATTTACGTAGTGTTAAATGTGACTGTTCCTAAAAGCGGCTCGTGGAAAGTCAGGACATACCCAATTTGGTTCGCAGAGAGCATAAAAAAAACTGAAAGAGAAAGAATACTACCGAAAATTGAAGCACCTTTCAGAATATTACAATACGCTATTTAACTTAAAACGTTAATGTCTGAAACTAAGTCTGCAATTAAATCGTCATATAAAGATTATGTAAAAACTGTAGAGCAGGATATCATTGATAACACCAAAACCTTTTGGACGTGGATGAAGAATAAAAGAAAAAACAACAATAATCGCAATACCTTTGAATACGACTCTAAAGTATTAGAGAATGATAGAAATATTACGGAAGGATTTGCAACGTACTTTCAGTCTGTATATTCACAAGATAGAACTCAGTATAACATTCCAAAGATTCCATCAGGAACCACTGGCAGTATCCACAAAGAAAGCATTACTGTAGAGGATGTTGAACTAGCGTTAAAAAAGAGCTCAAGCCAAAATCTTCCGCGGGACCAGATCAGATACCACCGTATGTTTTAAAAGGTTTCCGCTATAGCCAAGGTTTTCGAATTTTTATTAAATCATAGACTCACAATCACAGACCTTTCATATCAGAACAGCAACATGGATTTATTTTAAGACGATCTACAGTAACAAATCTCATAAATTTTAAGCAACCAATATCCGCAGAACTTGATAGAGATGGCCAGATAGGTGTAGTATTTACTGACTTCGAAAAGGCCTTAGACAAAATTGACCACGACATACTCCTAAAAAATTAAATATACTTGGATTATCTTACCCACTACTATGTCTTTTCATCTCCTACCTAAGAAATAGAAAGCAGTATGTAATTTATCAAAGAAACACTTCCAGAGAATACCCTGTGAATTCAAGAATAGTTCAGGGCTCTAATCTAGGGCCGTGGATGTTCCTGGCGTTAATCAATGACTAACTTGAACGAATAAAATTCTCGGACTCTCTCTTATACGCCGATTACTTTAAGGTATTGAAATCCATTGTCACCATTAACGACTGCGGACTTCTGCAGACTGAATTAAGTAATTTACTATAATGGACGACTGAAAATCAACTATATCTAAATGTAGAGAAATGTGTATCGATGTCGTTCACCCGAAATAAATAAACTAGGTTATAATGACCTGAAACCAGTAAATGAGGTTAAAGACCTCGGGATATTATTAGACCGAGAACTCACCTTCCCCCCACATATACAGAAGGTAGTTGCTGAGTCATTCAGGACATTAGCATTTGTGACGAGAAATGTCAAACCCCTTAACCTCCATTTTCGTCGACTTCTCCAAAACTATCAGCCGAAAAATCATAATGGAGAAACTAGACAGATTAATGAGAGGTAATGCAAGTCTCAAACGTCTAATTGAGAACATACTGGCCTCAAACTGCATAGAAATTAGTGACGGAATAGTGAAGTCCAACCCAATTCAACAAACCACCGGTGTATTACAAGGGGATCCACTAAGCCCAGTGATTTATAATTGCTACGGCGGACATTATAGAAATAATCCCTGAAGAAACAAGCATATATATGTATGCAGACGATATCGTGATTGCCTCGAGGTCCAGCGAGAAACTGTAAGAGTCACTTGACGCGTTGGTGAAGTGGACAGAAGAGAACAAACTTCAGTTAAATGAGGAAAAGACAGTATCAATGACATTTAGGAAAGGAGGTAAAGCATCAGAGTTTCATATACATGGGAGACCTCTAAATAATGTATCAAACTTCAAGTATTTGGGAGTCACACTACAAACTAGAGGTAATGTTTTGTCTACCCACATCAATGCCAGGACAAATGCAGCAATCAGAGCCATCAACGACATACAGAATTTGAATAAGTTGTGTATCAAAACAGCCCTGAAATTATTTGACCTCAAAGTGTCACCAGTGATCACCTATGGATTAGAAATTGTACGGCCGCATCTAAAAATGAAACAGTTCGAACAACTAGAAAAAGTGAAAGCTATGTTTCTGAAAACGGCACTATGTGTCTCGAAGTATACGCCTTCAAGGCTTGTATTGAGTTATCTCGCGAACCTTTCTACGTAGAGGATCTCCGTTGTCACCTATCGCTACCAACTACACCAACATATATACAGTTCATAGAGAAATTAAGAGCAAAGAAGAGAGACATATGGGGCGAATTTTACTCAACGGACGCAATGATTTACAGACTGGCAAGGAGGAGGTTATGAGCTCAGACACTCGATCACACGCTTTGCAATACATGGATTTCATTATAAGCTGTGTAAAACAAAGAAATTCCATCAACCAGACACGGAATGTGTATGTGAACGTTGTGGTAAGAGTTGTGAACGTTATCATGCCATGATCTGTACTTGTCGGAGCGAATCGATGATAGCCTTCTGCAGAGATGACTAATGCTGTGTATTAATGTAAATATCTTTTGGCCATTGGCTGCAATAAAATATATTATTATTAAACTCCTAAAAAACTGTATACTTCTCTACAGCTCTCTCGTCGGGACCAAAGTAGAACACGCAAGCGTTGTATGGAATCTAGCAAACAAAATATATATTGCACAGATCGAAAAAAAAATCCAAAAGAGATATTTAAAATACTTACATCTCAAAAAATCGGTAATTTTCCACACATAGAATACAACGAACTTCTCCTAAATTTTGAAATAGAAAACTTGGAACTGAGGAGGCAAAAGGATGATTATATGAAGTTTCTGTACAAAACTGTAAATTCTATTATTGACAACCCTGACTTTTTATGCCTCTTGAGTTTCCACGTGCCCCGCTTTAATGAGAGGACAAATGTAACTTTTCATAATAAAAATGTCAGAACAACCGCTCATAAATATTCCCCGCTCTACAGGGTATGCAATGTCTACAACGGTGCAGTTCAGAAAAATAATTCGTTAGACTTCTGTGTACCCCTAGACCTGTTTTCACAACAATTCGCCATCTCCGTGAAAACTCTCTAATTTGTAATGCTGATTTGAACCACAAAATGTATTATAAACATTCTACATTAATCCCCATTCCATAAATGTAATTATGAGTGTTAGAACTAGAAGAAAATAATAGTTTAGATATGAAATTACGATTTTAATTTTTTATTACATTCTTTCTTATAAAGTTTAATTTAGATTAGATGTTAAATAATGATCATTTCTCATTGTAAATATAATATTAGAATAGTTCAGATATTAGGTTATTAGACTAATTACATACGAAATTATGTTTTTATCTACTTGTTTCTTGTAAGGATTAGGTAAGTAAAATTATTTCTTTTTCAACGTAAATATAATATTAGAATAGTTCAGATATTAGGTTATTAGACTAATTAGATACGAAATTATGTTTTTTATCTACTTGTTTCTTGTAATGATTAGGTAAGTAGAATTATTTCTTTTTCAACGTAAATATAATATTAGAATAGTTCAGATATTAGGTTATTAGACTAATTAGATACGAAATTATGTTTTTTATCTACTTGTAAGGATTAGGTAAGTAAAATTATTTATTTTTCAACGTAAATATAATATTCGAATAGTTTAGATATTAGGTTATTAGACTGATTGAAACATTAAAAAAAAACATGTAAACATATGCCACTGTAATTGGCATTATAAATCCTGTAGTGCGCAGTAAATAAATAAATAAATAAATAAATAAATAAATAAATAAATTACTGACAAACAACCGCTATAGTGTACGATGGGATACTCGCGGCTACTATTATACATAATCACCAGTAGTCTACGGTGGGTATTTGTGACTGCAAGGTGAAATATACGGATACACACGTCTATTTTTATATAAATATAGTCGGTCATTTTCAACCCCAATATCTCCCACACCACCACACCTACCGACACGCAATCACCATAGTGGACAATGGGAGACTCGAGGCTACTACCACACACAATCACCAGTGGTCTGCGGTGGATAGTTGTGGCTGCAAGGTGAAAGATATGAACACACACGTCTATTATTATATGTAACTGGCCACACTCAACCCTCATATCTACCACACCACCACAGCTGCCGACACGAAACCACCATAGTGTATGATGGGAAACTCGGGGCTACTACCACACATAAACACCAGTGGTCAGTGGTGAGTAGTTTTGGTTGCAAGGTATAATAATAATTTCTTGTGGCTATTTCTAGCTGAGTGCAGCCCTTGTAAGGCAGACCCTCCGATAAGGGCGGGCGACATCTGCCATGTGTAGATAACTGCGTGTTATTGTAGTGGAGGATAGTGTTATGTGTGGTGTGTGAGCTGCAGGGATGTTGGAGACAGCACAAACACCCAGCCCCGGGCCACTGGAATTAACCAATGAAGGTTAAAATCCCCGACCCGGCCGGGAATCGAACCCGGGACCCTCTGGACCGAAGGCCAGTATGCTGACCATTCAGCCAACGAGTCGGACGGTTGCAAGGTGAAATACACGGACACACACATCTATTTATATACTGTATATATACTAGCTGAAGACAACCTGCTTCGCTGGGTTTTTTGTGCATCCGTGCGGTTTTCTCAATATAATACTGAAGATGTGCATTAAATGACTACTCTTTTTCTGTTTCTTCTTTTATTTTTATCCTATTATCGGAGTGCATAAATATGTTACGTACTATGTAATTTCATAAAAATACATTCGAACACTATATTTGATGTCTTGTTTTCTGGCGCGTGCACAAACAGATTTTCTGCTTGTCCCACACGTAAGAAAGCAACGTAGAGCTGATCATGTGTGAAAAATGAATCCTTAGTTAACTCAGAAATAGTGGAACGTTTGACCCTGAGCCATATTGATAGTTATACTCGAAGCTAATCTCACTGGAAATTGTAATCGTTTGAAACAAAATGACAAATAATTTGAGATCAATGGAACTGTTTGTGTGAAAACCAATTTTCCTTTTCTTAATAATAATAATAATGTTATTTGCTTTACGTCCCACTAACTACTTTTTAAGGTCTTCGGAGACGCCGAGGTGCCGGAATTTAGTCCCGCAGGAGTTCTTTAACGTGCCAGTAAATCTACCGACACGGGGCTGTCGTATTTGAGCACCTTCAAATACCACCGGACTGAGCCAGGATCGACCCTGCCAAGTTGGGGTTAGAAGGCCAGCGCCTTAACCGTCTGAGCCACTCCTTTTCTTTGTCGCAATGATATTGTTAAGGAGCTGTTTCAGTAAGTATCTGTTATTTTAAATTCAAGGATTAATACTCATAGTTTATGGTTCTGAGATTACCATACTCCTGCCAGAAAATCAAGGATGGTAGATACATTTCTTTTGATATTTTGCTTTACGTCGCACCGACACAGATAGGTCTTATGGCGACGATGGGACAGGAAAGGCCTAGGAATGGGAAGGAAGCGGCCGTGGCCTTAATTAAGGTACATCCCCAGCATTTTCCTGGTGTGAACATGGGAAACCACGGAAAATCATTTTCAGGGCTCCCGGATGCGAGCTCACAGCTGCGCGCCCCTAACCGCACGGCCAACTCGCCCGATAATGGTAGATACAACCAAGCAGTACACATCACAGCCTTCTAGAGTATATTCTCACCCATTTAATACATTCAATGATGAGGTCAGCCACTTTCAAGCCCGACATCTCCTACACCACCACAGCTACAGACAAGCTACAATAATAGTGTACAATGGGAGAATCGAGGCTAATACCACACACAATCAACACTGGTCTGCAATGGGTAGTGGCTGCAAGGTGAAATATACGAACACAGACGTCTATTTTTATATATAGTCTGCCACTTTCAACTCTTAACATCTACAACACCATCACAGCTACCAACATGCAACCACCAAAGTGCTCGATAGCAGACTAGAGGCTGCCATCACACACAGTAAACAGTGGTCTGCGATGGGTAGTGGCTGCAAGGTGAAATATTCAAACACACAGTCTATTTTTTGTTATGTATTGTCGGCCACTTTCTACCCCCACATCTTCCACATCACTACAGCTACCGACACGCAACCACTAGAGTACGCGATGGAAGACTCGTGGCTAGCTGGCTGCTACCGCAAACACATACCAGTGGTCTGCGATGGATAGTTGTGGCTGCAAGGTAAAATAAATATACGGGCCACCGCCGTCTCAATCCTATATCGATGGCTTTCTTTAAAAACCTCGTAAGTCCAAATACTCTTCCTATCCATTATATTCCCTAAGACTGGTTACGCCTCCCAGTCACATATTTATATGCAGTCCAAAAGAATAATTTTCGTTATGGTCATTTCCTCTACCAATTTGTAAAGGAAAATGAACCTTAAGTACATTACACTGTAGGAGCGTGTGAATTTGCCATGCAATCAACATCCCTACAATACAATGCGGTAAGATCCATTCTCCTTTAGACATTAGCAAAGGAAAATGAACACAGCGAAAATTATTCTGATGGACTGCATATAAATATATGTCCGCGAGGCGTGACCAGTCTTAAGGAATATAATGGGTAGGAAGAACATTTGGACATACGAGGTTTTAAAAGAAAGCCATCGATATACTGCCTGCTCTATGCTATGCGGTTAACATGCTTCTCAGCGTGAGCTCTTAGTGTTACAAACCTCCGCTAGGGGCGCCAGCTAATGCACACAACTTATCTCCGTACCCACGTTGTTGTGTTCCAGTGCGCTTGCATCGATCGTTTATGTGTGTGTCTCTGGCTGTAAAATGATGAATTGTTGTGTTCCTCTTTGTATATCGTAGCAAGAAATCCAAATTCTTCAGGTGTGACGATTCCTGAAATCCCCCCAAATAAAGAACTTTGGGAAAATAGGCTTAACGCTATATCAAAGCAAGGATCAGCCAAGGGTAGTCAATGGATTCCATCCGATTATTCTCGTGTTCGTAGCCTGGATTTCAGAGATGGAGATAAAAGATAAAACTAAAAGAAAAATATATTGAAGCCATTACCTCCAATCCAGAAAAATAGCTCCAAGATAGCCCAAACAGCGATCAGATATTTCTTGGATGACGAGTATGAAATTCGTGTGAACAACGATGTCTCAATCTAAGTCATTATTTCCAGCGAGTAGGAATGACAGCAGTGATCAGATAATCAGATATTAGAGGCTCTGATCGATAATTCTTGAGACTGCGGTACCAGTCGATGACTAACCATAATGACCGGGCGAGTTGGCCGTGCGGTTAGAGGCGCGCAGCTGTGAGCTTGCATCCGTTAGATAGTGGGTTCGAATCCCATTGTCAGCAGCCTTGAAGATGGTTTTCCGTGGTTTCCCACTTTCACACCAGAAAAACCCTGGGGCTGTACCTTAATTAATGACATGACCGCTTCCTTCCCACTCCTAGGCCTTCTCTATCCCATCGTCGCCATAAGACCTATCTATGTCGGTGCGACGTAAAGCAACTAGGGAAAAAACGAATCACAATTAAGTTAAAAGACTACAGAGGAAATTCGAAGACAACCCAAAAATTGATAGGCTGAATAAAGTAAAGGAAGCAGCTAAATATAATGAAAAAAAAAACGTTTATTTTTAAAATCAAATCCATAATTTTCACAAGACAAAATCCGCACGATCAGAACAAATCATACAGTAATATGTGGCGTGGGGAATAGCATCCCAAACGGTTACGAATATTGCAGGACTCCTGGTATAGCGTCTGCTCCGTCACAAAGTACCCTGGACAAGTAGCCTAAATGGAAAATGTTGATAGCGTTTGTCGGGATTTCCCAATTAGTGAGGGAAAGACTTAGAGCCGAATGTAAAACTCTCAGACCAACAGAGAGGAGTGCAATAGTGATTACCGATTAAATGGCTAATTAGGTACGGCTCCTCTACGACCGAAACAGTGACAAGTTCGTTCGCGTGGTCAATGTTGAAGGGGTGTGCAGCACAGATATTGGAAAATCTCTTGCTCCTCGCGAATAAACTGTTGTGTTTTCTTGTAAACGGACTTTCAAAGAAGTTCTCTATTCCTGCTGCCTACTTCCTCGTTAAAGGCTTAGAAGTCTCCGATCTATCCCTTTTAGTTCAGAAATGATCAATGCCATTGACTGATAATCATAGAACCAATGTTTAATAAATTGGGGGAGGGGGCGCGGAGGCGGTGAAGTGAGAACCTGTGTGACTCATCCATATTATCCTAGTCGTAAACTTTTCAGTTTTCACTATTGCCATTTGATAAATGTGAGGTCCCAGTTCCTACACAGTGAAATGACAGCAATGGCATCATCACCTCCAAATATGTGAAAGAAGTTTATCGCCACCAGAGAGACTTGACATCCAAGCCTGTTCGGTATTTCGAATAAACAGAGGAATTTGGAAAAGACGAATGTTCTGCTACACAAATATTTCCCCAGCGGTCACTGCTGCCATTCGCTTCATGAAAGAAAACCATGCCCGTTTATAAACGCATGTTTGGACTTTTCATATGCGGAATCGACGGTGCGCTTCATGGAAAGAGTTTACAAATTTTTCACATTCCACGACGTCATTGGCAAAACCCAGCACATTCGGTAAAACATAATAAATAATAATGTTATTTGTTTTACGTCCCACTAACTACTTTTTTAAGGTCTTCGGAGACGCCGAGGTGCCGGAATTTAGTCCCGCAGGAGTTCTTTTTACGTGCCAGTAAATCTACCGACACGGGGCTGTCGTATTTGAGCACCTTCAAATACCACCGGACTGAGCCAGGGTCGAACCTGCCAAGTTGGGGTTAGAAGGCCAGCGCCTTAAGCGTCTGAGCCACTCAGCCCGGCATTCGGTAAAACAATCCACATTGTGCGCATTTCTATTCACCATCAGATAACATACTTACAATGGTTGAATGATTTCATCGAGTACGTTAAAATAATTCTGTTGGAATCAAAACGTGAATAACTGAAGTGTTTGACTAATGAGACGGCAGATGCTGTCTCGCTAACTGTGAAATCTATAGTGGAATGTGTGTCTTATCTGTTACAAAATAGATTATTTTATGTTCTCACTAGATGATTTTCTGGAAACGCAATAGAAGTTCTATTTAGTACAGTGTGATTGGATGCTGGATGTAATGACATGACGGACGCACGTATGTGTTATAAAACGTATCCTGAAATCTGCTCATGAACAAAGGGTCAGCGAAATAGTGATTTAAACATGTTTGCGTCCACTGCTGGTAAATAACATTAAGAAAAGGACTGAAAAAGTGCTCCGTTACTTGAGTCGAGAAAATTCTGACATTTTAACCTACTATGCAGCAGTGGGATGATCCTAATATATCTACTGTAACTGGTAACATTTTGTATATTTTACATTTCTATATCTCCGGCCAAGTTCAAGTGTGAAATGTTAGTTTCTGTGTGTGCATTATCTTCTCAATTAGTAACATGTTAAGGATTATTTTTCATTTTATATTGGTGTCACGGACGAACTCTCATTTAACCAACATGTGCCCTGGGTGCGGGAAGTGCTGTCATCTGCAACGTCGCTGTAAACACAGAGCAGGCAGTATATAGGGATAGAGAGGGCGGTGATACGGACACACGCGTCTATTTATATATCTGTACGTGAATATAGATATAGATTTCATTAAGTCCTTTACTTCCGTAAAAATAGTTAACTCAATTCGCCGGTAGATCGCTCTATGGTAGCTCTCTCCTCTGATCTTTCTATGCAAATCTTTCATTGTTAGTCCGATAAAGTAAAGTTAACTCGTGTCCTCATCCTGAGGCGGCGCAGCTCTTTTTAGGCACACTCCCAATCGACGTGAGCTGTATGTACCATTTTAACCACATACCAACCCTCCTGCCATTCTAAAATTTCTTGCAGTACCGGGAATCGAACTCGGGTCCCTGAAGACGGCAGCTAATAACACTAACCGTTACCCTATGGAGGCGGACGTTAGTCCGATAGATGGCTATATTTCAAAAAGTCCTCTGTTATGAAACTTGCATTCAATTTATTTTTCAGTGCTGGGTTATAAATTGAAATCTGTATGCACTGTCAAGCACGACATTTTCCTGCAGAAATGGTAAATGGCCATTTTAATAATTAGTGTTGCCACATTGGTTTGTTTTATTTTTCACAACGTCAAGTAAATGACGTACTTACAGGTATGATACTACGTGGTAATGATTTAATGAACCATGCAAGGCAGTATAATAGTACAATGTCCTTTGTATCCTTCTCTGCCAATCGTAGCAACACCAGAATTAGTTCCTTACTGTTTTAAGATTCAGGATACGGACAGCTGTATGGGATAGTCATTTCTTGTAAACATAATTCGTTGAGAAAATTCTATATGTTGCATAGGTTCAAAAATTCCATGTGTACAGTCACAACGGAAGTGTAAGTTTAAAGGCAAATAAATAGTCTTCCGGAGTTCAGTACACTTTCCGTTACTTTTTTCACGTTTCCTGTATCATCAGTTTCATGTTTTGTCTTTGTTCGCAGCTCTTGCTGCGACAGGCCACTAGTATTATTAAATATTTACTTTTCATTAATAGGCCAAAATGAAATCGTTCAAATAATAATAATAGTAACATGATTTATGTACGTCAAGTATTCAGCCCGAAGGCTAGTTTGATCCGAAACAGTTCCGCCATCAGGTGTCATAGATGGCCTACGCATCACTGAAGAGACATATGAGGAAAATGAGGAGTGAGATAGTTCCCCCCATTACTCTCATCATCGAGCCAGAAATTGCTATTACATATCAGTCTGCCAAGCCCACTGAAATGCACGCACCAACCGACGCTATGGGTGACATTTTCACAGCATTCGCAACGGCGACTGCCTGCGTAATCAATGGCATTACTAGCATAGCTCATAGCTCAGTCGATTTCATACTGTTAAAGCCAAGGGTGAGGATGAGACAGGTCAATGAAAGTAACAAAATAACATAGTGCGTTGCAAATCCTTGGTCTCACCGGCAAAGCTGTAATAATAATAATAATAATAATAATAATAATAATAATAATAATAATAATAATAATAATAATAATAATAATAATAATAATAATAATAATTTACTTCTGTTGTAGAGATTCCTTAATGTGCGCAAAAACTGTGTCAGTATGAATGAGGTATCGGTCGAAAGAATTTTCCACTCTGGTTTGACGAAGTTAAAACTGTTGTGATATATTAAACATTTCGGCTAAAAAGACTAGTAGAAGGAAAGGATGAAGCTGCCCTCCCACCCCCGTCCACGAACCCGCGCACACCCTACCAACAAGAATACTTTCTTTTCGTTTAACATCGATTTTCGGGAACTTGTACCAATCCGATTCTTACCGAAATAGGCAGTGTTTGAGAGCTTCTTATGACGGATATTTTGAGCCCAAATCCGAGGTTGTGGATTTATCCTTTCGGGAGATACGCCCTTTATATTTTTGCGGAAAATCGTAAACAAATTCTGAGGCCTCCTGATCCTTCATTTAGTTGCCTCTTGCAACAGGTGGGATGTACCATGAATGCATTCTACACCGCGCACCCACAACGGCATATCAGGAAGTGCATCCGGCCGCAGAATATTTTGATCAATCAACACATGAACATAAAGATTGGGAAATTATTTTGCAAAAGCACACTGCTTTATGGTACTGAAAGCTGGTATTGGCCACCTTGACACAGTAGTAATGCTGATGTTACGCTATATTGCAAGGATGAGCTTGACTGGAAGAGGATCAAATCGAAACGTATTAAGCAGAGTTAAGGAGGACAAAAGGTTGCTAAAAGAAATGGAAGGAAGGAAAATTTAAGTTATCAGACATATCATTAGATAAAACACCTTCATCACTAATATCTTGCCTGCCAAATGGCTATGATCGTTGAGTCAGATCTTTATAGTCTGTCGCAGTTGTTAACCGGATCGAGTCTGGTTGGTGGTAAAAAATGTCACCACCAGAATGTTAGCTAGCAGGACAGGACAGGTGGTGATACACAACTCCTAATCACTAGAGTTCGTGCCGTAAACCTGGATTCAATATCAAACATATTCGAAGTATTCATATGGAGTTAGAGCATAGAAGCTATTGATGTTGTTCATCTGTCGCATAGAACTGACCTTGAGCAGACCTTGACAGGAGGAGGCTACGTGTCGACACAGGATTTCACCTTCTCCTTACCTCATTATCACCATCATCACCAGGCACGCATTTTACCTAAATGACTCTCAAGAAGCCGTCGTGGAAAAATTATCATCAACCTTCCAGCACCTCACCAATAATGAAACAAACGTTATAATTGTAGGGGATATTAATTGCCGAATTGAAACGCCAAATCGTAAATTGGAATTACTGATACAGACTTTAGAAGAAGAAGGATTCAAATTAGCTAATAAGAGAGAAGAAAAGACATATTTCGAATACAATGGTTCTAGTATGTACATATGACCTCGTATTTTAGACAGGAAATGGAATTATCTTGAACAAACAAGAGATATTCTGGCATTAAAAAATCCACAGTTCTAGCCCACCAGGCAAGCAACTCAACGTTGAAAACATCCTAGGAATATGACCTACGAGTTTTAGGTAAATAAAATATAATAATATATGAGAATATATTCTTTATTTATTCCTAAAAATTACAATCCTTTTCTTAATCATCCTTAGCCGGCCGATTAGATTAACAGTTTGCCTTTTTATACTACAACGAGCGCTATAATGTGACTCAATGCATTGTTTCACTTAACCTTAAGCACCACTACGAGCGCTAATGTGAGTCAATGCAGACAAGGTCTATCTAGGGAGGTCAAGTCACGAATGCTACTTATGAAGCCGCCATATTGGGTCTTTAAGTGAGCGTAACCAAAGGCAAGTGTATTCGAATTTAGAGGATTTCGGTACCGTACATTGAAATAAAAACAAAATACCAACCAGTTTTGATAAAGAATTTAATTGGGCATCTCCTGGCCATGTATATATAATTGTATAACACTTAAATGATATGAATAGATTCACAGCTATTTGAATAGGAAGATAATTAACAGAGCCTGAAATTCTTTTTTTTTTTTTTTTTTTTTTTTTAGTAACAAAAATCAACAGAAAAGCTCATGTTCATCTCTTTTACTTCCTTACAACTTGGTCTTACTGTGTTTCTTATTAATATCATCTGTCAAATACGTAAATCTTATTGACAGAAACATAGAAATCTGTACAGCACCTGTGTCATATTATGATTACCGGTACATGAAATACTGAACTTGAAGTACTGTATTTAAAGTACTAAACGACGGTTGTAATAAATTACCTTCAGCGTTTTCTTTATTAAGAGAATAATTTCCGATACTGCGTTTCTGAAAGGTTACTCCAGTATGTTGACAAACTATGAATGCCTATGATGTTCTTGGCTACTCTTAACTAGTTTATTGATAACCCATGCAGCTATATAGTACAAAGTGGTGGTGGTGGTGATTATTGTTTTAAGAGGAAGTACAACTGGACAATCATCCTCTGTAAACACTAATCAGAAGAAAACAAATGGAAGGGGACCAAAACTTCGAAACATGAAGGTATCGGCAAAAGAAAGATGAAAGTCACAAAGTGCGTCGAAATGAAAAACTTCCTATGCCTCGAATGCGCTAATGCCGTCGAGGTCGGAAAAGAACAAGTGTTGACCAGGGAAGGTCGGATGGGCTAGAATAGTGAAAGCAATGTCAAGACTCAGCTAAGGGCCCCGTATTCACAACCCAAAATAGATTTCCCCCCGTGGGTGGGGGCAATAGAACAACAACCACGGTATCCCCTGTCTGTCATAAGAGGCGACTGGAAGGGGCGTCAGGCTCTCCTAACCAGGGAGCGTGAGTTGGTGACCACGGGGCTCTTAGCTGAGTCCTAATATTCATGCATATAATAATAATAATAATAATAATAATAATAATAATAATAATAATAATAATAATAATAATAATAATAATAATAATAATAATAATAATAATAATAATAATAATGGTTAAGAAAATTAAAGCCATTGGTAGACACGATTTCATAAGAAACAGAAATTCAGTCACTAATAAGTTGAGTTAACCTAGGTTAGACTATTTTGGGGATTACATTAAGATATTATGTTAGGCTACGGTGCATTAAATTACAGTAGTTGGTTAGTGCGAGTGGAGCGAGTGTTGTGATCTTTAAGTATTTGTCCAGCCATATAATGTACTCTATACAGCATTTAAGATGAATGAAATTTAGCTGTTAATAATAACTACAGTACAGTATAAGACTGCTATTATCAATACAATTGTTGTAATGATGGCCAGCTGGACATAAATTGTTGGTTTGAAGTGATAAGCCTATAGTTTGTTGTGATTATAATTGGTAACTGAACAGGAACTAGTATTTCAAATATCTGTGAAACATTTCTACGTTGCATGTAGGGTTAGAATAATACTGTCTGTATTTTACATGAAAAGGAATGGAATGAAATGGCGTTTGGCTTTTAGTGCCAGGAGCGTCTGAGGACAAGTTCGGCTCGCCAGGTGCAGGTCTTTTGATCTGACTCCCGTAGGCGATCTGCGCATCGTGATGAGGATGAAGACGACACATACACTCAGCTCCCGTGGCAGCGAAATTGACCAATTATGGTTAAAATTCCTGAACCTGCCGAGAATCGAACCTGGAGCCCCTGTGACAAAAGGCCAGCACACTAACCAATTAGCCATGGAGCCGGATACATGAAAAGGAAATTTTCATAAACATCAATACTAGTATTACACATTTCCTGTTACTTTTCTTGCTTGTTATGAAAGACAATTCTCTTTCTTTGGGAGGTTTCCTATTATATGTCAAAGACTTAGGTGGATTAGGGACTTCGAAAATTGTTGGGATGGAATTCCACTTGAGTAGTTTCCGTCCATCTGCCCTCTTTAGTTCAAATTGCGATTCTTCAAAATGATGGTAGAAGAAAATACACTTGGCGAGTTGGCCGTGCGGTTAGAAGCGCGCGGCTGTGAGCTTGCATCCGGGAGATAGTGGGTTCGAACCCCACTGTCGGCAGCCCTGAAGATGATGTTCCGTGGTTTCCCATTTTCACACCAGGCAAATGCTGGGGCTGTACTTTAATTAAGGCCACGGCCGCTTCCTTCCAACTCCTAGGCCTTTCCTCTCCCAACGTCGCCATAAGACCTATCTGTGTCGGTGCGACGTAAAGCCACTAGCAAAAAAACATAGTAAGACCTATAAATATAAAACATCGTTCATATAAACATACTGTTATTCAGGAATAATACGAATGTATAACTTCACTAACCTCGCACAAGAAGCAATTATCTGTAGGTTGCCATTTGTCTATGCCTTTGCTGGCAGGACCTAGTGTTTACAGTGCACTATGTCTTCTGGTATGGGCTAGAGCAATTTTGTTACTTTCATTGATCTGTCTCAGCTTTATCCTTAGCTTTGACCAAATGAAAGTGACTGAGGTATGAGTAATGCTACTAATGCCATTCCTTCTGCAGCCAGTCCCTGCTATGAATGGTGTGAAAATATTGCTCATAGGGTCAGTTGGTGCATGCATTTCAGTGGGCTTGGCAGACTGATGTGTAATAGCAACTTCTGGCTCGGTGAGGAAAGCAACGGGAAACTACCTCACTCCTCATTTCCCTAGTACGCCTCTTCAGTGATGCCTAGGCCATCTATGACAGCTGATGGTGGAACTGTTGAGGATCCAACCAGCCTTCGGGCTGAGGACTAAACATACATGCCATTTGTCACGCCTACAGCTTTGTACCCACTTAGCTCTCCTTTGCTTATCTCTCGGGAAGCGGAACACTCTAATTCCGTCAGTTGTCTTATTTTGACAATTTGGTGCGGGGCAGTATCCCGTTTTCCTTCAAAATACAAGAAATAACTCACATCATTAATCGGGCACGCCCACGTAACAACGATATTTGAGACCCAATATGGCCGCCACCGCAAAGGATTGTGGTAGCGTGACCAGACCTCCCTAGACAGACCTTGAATGCAGAATTTCACTTAAGCCCTGTCCGGCCCCATGCCTAATGGTTAGCGTGCTGATCTCCAGCTGCAATCCAGAGGGAGAATTCCAGGATTTAAATTAGTGTCCGCAGTTAATCACGCAAAGTATGGGATTGCCACCTATGTGAGGAGTGATATTACCCACTATCAAGTCTTGCCATCCTTCTCAGATAATGAAATATTTACTACCTCAATCAAAGTTTGTGATTTGACAGTAGTTAACGTATATAAACCTCCTGGAACTCCCTGGCCGTCTCCACCAATTCCATCTCTGCAAAATCCAAGTATAATTGCAGGCGACTTCAACAGCCATCACACACTATGGGGATACAAAGAGAATGACAGTAATGGGGAAAAGCTCACTGACTGGATGGAAACTGAAAACCTTAAGCTTATCTATGATGCCAAGGATAAGGCTTCCTTCTCTTCTGCACGATGGAACAAAGAATACACCCCGGATCTCTGTTTTGTAACGCAGTCACAACACCCACTCAGCAACATACGACGCACAGTGCTCAACAAATTTCCTCACAGTCAGCACAGACCAATAATTATCCAGTCTGGATTGCTTGTGCCCATCGTTCACTCCTGCCCGAAAAAGAGATGGAATTTAAAAAAAGCCAATTGGGAAGAATTTTCTAAACAGATTGACTCCAACCTGCGATGGATAAGACCTATTCATAGTAACTACAGCAGATTCATCGGTGTGGTTAAAAGTGCAGCAAAACGATGTATCCCAAGAGGATATCGTAAACAATACATCCCCGGCTGGAACGAGGAGAGTGAAAGGCTCTTCAAAGAATTTGAGGCCAATGGTGACCCAGATACAGCTTCGGAACTGTTACAATCCCTAGATGAAAATAGGAAGAGAATTTGGCAAGAAACAGTAGAGTCCCTAGACTTCACTCACTCCAGCAGAGAAGCTTGGAGCCTGATCAGGAAATTGGACACACCAAATAGCAAAATTAGACCGAAAACAAGCATCAGTCTAGACGACATGGCCAAGCATATGATCTGTACCTCAAAGGTCTCAGTTGAAAAGCATCATAGAAGGCACGTAAAGCACCTCCTGAAGGAAAAGAAACATTCGGCTCAACGATCCTCTGAATTCTCTGCCCCATTTCAACTACAAGAAACTAAGCAGGCCTTAGAAAGTCTAAAACCTGGCAAAGCGGCAGGCGCTGATGGTATATATCCAGAGTTCCTTCTTCATCTTGGACCAGCTGCTGCTAAATGGCTTACTAACTTCTTCACAAACATACTAGAGACAGGTAACCTACCTTCAGTCTTCAAGAAAACAAAAATAATAGCTGTATTGAAAACATCTAAGGACCCAACAAAAGTTGAGAGTTACCGGCCAATAGCACTACTCAGTGTTACAATGAAGCTTATGGAAAGGCTGATATATAACAGGATTTTTGCGACAATAAACCAGCATATTCCAGTCGAGCAAGCTGGATTTAGACCTGGACGAGGATGTGAAGAACAGGTTTTAGCACTAGTTACCCATATTGAAAATGGATTTGAGAACAAAATGGTAAGCACGGCCGTCTTCTTAGATCTGACAGCTGCATATGACACCGTGTGGCAAGATAAGCTCCTTCTCAAATTTATCAGCATCATCCCTTGTCTGAAACTCTCCACATTACTCAGTAACATGCTGAGTAATAGGTACTTCCAGATTTTTTCCGAAGACTCCAGAAGTAAAGTACATAAGATAAATGGCGGACTCCCTCAGCGCTCTGTATTGGCCCCTCTTCTATTCAACCTGTACACACATGACCTTCCTGTAACTAAATCCAGAAAATTCATCTACGCAGATGACATCGCATTGGTTGCCCAACATCAACGCTTCGATGAGTCTGAGTCGACGCTTACATCAGACTTAAAGATTCTAGACAGTTACTTTTATCACAACAACCTTAGACCAAACCCCAAGAAAACTGTTGTGTCTACCTTCCATTTGCGGAATAGAAGTGCTGGGTACAAACCAACCATACCATTCAAAGGAGAGAATCTACAGTATTGTAGTAACCCAAAATACCTGGGAGTCACCCTGGACAAGTCCTTGACCTACAAGAATCACCTCTATAATGTGTCAGCCAAGATCAAGACCAGAAATAACATCCTCCAAAAGCTGGCAGGTACATCCTGGGGTGCTAATGCCCAAGTCCTGAGATCCACTGCTCTTGCACTCTCTTATTCCGTCGCTGAATATTGCTGCTCTACCTGGCTTAACAGTGCTCACACTGGATTAGTAGACACCCAGCTGAACCAAGCAATGCGTATCATTACAGGATGCATCCGACCAACTAACACACACTGGCTTCCCACCCTAAGCCACATACCACCTCCATCCCTAAGAAGATCACAGTCACTGCTTAACTTGTGGAAGAAAATTGAAAACAATCCTCACCTTCCTATTCATTCTGACATAGCAGCTTCCCCAGCTAAACGACTGAAATCCAGACACCCTTCTTGGCGTACAGCAATGAATTTACAGGACACCTCCTTTAATGTATCGGACGCCTGGAAAGAACAATGGCAACAGCAATCCGCATTACCACATCACCACATCATTGAGAACCCATGCAAGTGCCCAGATGGTTTTTCTCTTCCCAGACGGCAGTGGAGGATGCTAAATCGAATTAGGACCGGCCAAGGTAGATGTGGAGCCACTCTCTTCAAATGGGGATGGAAGACATCACCGCAATGTGACTGCGGACAAGGGGAACAGACAGTGGAACACCTTGCATATGAGTGTCCTTTACGTAGTTACAGAGGCTCTATTGAGGACTTAAACTGTGTCTCAAACGAAGCTCTTCTCTGGCTATTAAATTTTGACATGGAACTTTAGTTACGAGCTTGAGATGGTAGTTGTATATATTGTAAATAATATTGTATTCATCATACGCTAAATAATAACGACGTGCAGGTCGCCTACGGGTGTCAAATCAAAAAGACCTGCATCTGGCGAGCCGAACTTGTCCTCGGACACTCCCGGCACTAAAAGCCATACACCATTTCTTTCTACTTAAGCCCTTATATCTACATCGGAGTGGATATTTTTCAAAAATCGAAAAAAGCATGAGGGTATTGAACCAAGGAACACATTACAGAAAAATTACGTAATTTGGCTAAAATTTGAATAAAAATGAAAACGAGTTTTAAAAAAAGCGATTTTACGCCGTTTTTCCGAAACTGCATTTAGGTCGGAAGTGATTTTCGAAATTTATATTTTAGTTTGATAGAGCTATCCAGGACACAATTTGAAACGTTCCCGGGCCATTTAGCCCTTCAGCTTTCCGCGCAATTGAGGAAATTGCTTAATTTTACGTTTCTCCTAGTATTTTATTATTATTATTATTATTATTATTATTATTATTGCTATTTGCTTTACGTCGCACCGACACGGATAGGTCTTATGGCGACGATGGGATAGGAAAGGCCTAGGAAGTGGAGGGAAGCGGCTGTGGCCTTAATTAAGGTACAGCCCCAGCATTTGCCTAGTGTGAAAATGGGAAACCACGGAAAACCATCTTCAGGACTGCCGACAGTGGGGCTCGAACCCACTATCTCCCGATTACTTCTCGTAGTATTGGGACTCCTACTTTGTGTGCTAAGAAGTAGTTTCAACATTAATAGAAGCTCCTATAAGGAAACATCTTTCAGTAATTACCTACATAACTATCACAAGGACACACTCAACACAGAAGACATATGATAATACAAGGAAGTCAAGAGGACTTTATTTAGAGGAACTTAAATGATGGAAGCAAAACGAATTGTAAAAGAAGGGACGAAGCTGTACGAATAACCGTCTTCGTTGGCGGAGTCATGCAAAACGACTGGAGAAAGGTAGGTTACCTAGCACAATAACGGACTCGGATATGGGGGTTAACAGGACGGCGATGATGGTTAGACTCATTTTACTGAATGAGTTGTCTATGTTATTTGGGTCGCGTAGCTATTACCTTGCGCTCGGCAGATAGTAGGTCGAACCCCTCTAACAGCAGCTCTGCAGATGGTTTTCCATGGTTTCCCTTTTTCAGACAAATACCGGGGCTGTAACTTAATTTAAGCCATGATCACTTCTTACATACATACATACATACATACATACATTATAAACTGTTATGCCTTTCAGCGTTCAGTCTGCAAGCCTCTGAGAATTTACTAAACGTCGCCACAATCCTCGATTTGCAACTAGCGTTGTGGTCTCATTTAGTTCTATACCTCTTATCTTTAAATCGTTAGAAACCGACTCTAACCATCGTCGTCTTGGTCTCCCTCTACTTCTCTTACCCTCCAAAGCAGAGTCCATTATTCTCCTAGGTAACCTATCCTTCTCCATTCACCTCACATGATCCCACCACCGAAGCAGGTTTATGCGTACAGCTTCATCCATCGAGTTCATTCCTAAATTAGCCTTAATCTCCTCATTTCGAGTACCCTCCTGCTATTGTTCCCACCTTCCTTCACAGTGACAAAAATAAAAATAAAAGCTGCCTGAGGCGGTGCGAAGTTAAATCTACTAACCCAATAATAATAATAATAATAATAATAATAATAATAATAATAATAATAATAATAATAATAATAATAATAATAATAATAATAATTAGGTCTTCGCGCAGAAGGTACACCAATTCAAGTGGGAGACACTCGAGCACCCGCCCTATAGTCCTGATCTCTCCCCATACGATTATCACTCCTTCGGCCCCCTCAAAAATGCGTTGAAGGGTCGAAGCCTCCTGTCGGACGAGGATGTGCAGCAGGCTGTTACGGACTTCTTCACGCAGCAGTATACGATGTTTTACCACACAGGGGTCTGTCTTCAACCTGGTGCGTCGGTGCAATGAGTGTCTCAATGCTCACGACGATTTTGCCTGATTGGCATTACGATTCAGGACTGTATGGCTGTCGAATCGAACTTTTTGATCGCCGCTTATATATGGAAGGGACTAGATCAGGTTTCAACAGCCAACCGTTAAACATCAAATGTGGAAATATCGCTCAAGTAGATAAATTGAAGTATCTAGATGAAATTATTGAACCAGCAGGATTAAATCAGCAACCAAACAAAGAACTGCAAACTTTCAAGAGGCATACAAAATTACTTGGAACAGATAGAATAAAAGAACTATATCAGAAAGACAAAATGACAACACAATAGTTAAAACAGAAGCACTTCATTCAACTATTATAACTAGTGGCAAATCTCGAATAAAGATGATCGGTAAATAAGAAAGGAATATCCTCAGAACAAACTTAGGACCAAAATGCAAAAATTCAATTTGGATGAAAAAGAAAATCACATGAAATCATGTCTACGAGTGCGGGCCTTGAAAGCATCAATGTTAACACATGATTTCTATCAAGTTTCGGGGGGAAAAATCACAGATACCATGAAGAAACGGCGATTACAATTTGATGGTCGCTTATATAGAATAACAGGCTTACGAAGAAAATTTTAAACTTGGCCTTATCAATGACAAATCACAATAACTGCCTACAAGAAATGAGGGAAGACCTAAATGAAATTGGCAATAATGAAGAAACCACTCAAGATAGAATAAAATTCAGAACCTTAGTTCACAAACACAAATTTTCTGTAAATTACACCCGACTACATAGAGGATGGACTGAACAACGTGAAAGGAACACAGCTAGTTGCTTTGCGTCGCACCGACACAGATAGGTCTTATGGCGACGATGGGATAGGAAAGGCCTAGAAGTGGGAAGGAAGCGGCCGTGGTCTTAATTAAGGTACAGCCTGGTGTGAAAATGGGAAACCATCTTCAGGGCTGCCGACAGTGGGGTTCAAACCCACTATCTCCCGGATGCAAGCTCACCGCTGGGCGCCCCTAACCGCACGGCCAACTCACCCGGTGAGGAAGAGATAGTGGGAAGAGAAAAAGAAAAAACAAAGTGCTAATAAGTTCAAATGCGCTCTTTACTGCAGTCGGGCATAACAAATAATAATAATAATCATAATAATAATAATAATAATAAAATTGCTGTATTCTTATAAGAGGGAATATTGTTTGGCCAATCTCAAAAATGGAATTTTTTTAACATTTGTAGGTGAAATTTTTCTGCTATGAACATGATAAGTAACTGTGTGATACAGATGCAGTTAGACAGATTTTCCAGTTTTATCATCCAGATAATTAACTTCTTGTAATATTCTGATAATAAGGTGAGGAACACTTAATACCGAAGTGAACCTCGTCGTTATCAGCATTGTTATTGATGAGGTACTCTCTATGTAGTGTCAATGACTCTGGATAGGACAATTCACAGGATAATGCCATTTAAACAATATCCTCGAGAGACAGCCGAGACATGGATACATACTTAAAAACTGTCATAATTCTGAAACTACAGTATGCAGATAGCTTTGTGGCTCGGGTGCACTAATTATTCAATGCTCTACATTTTTACATTGCGCAAAGCCCTATTCACAATGAAAATGTAACGTAACGTAAACTTAAATTTAACGTTAACTTAGAAGTTTGCGGCCATGTTATCTGATGAAACCATTCACAATGCGCTGACGTAAACCTAACTTCACAAGATTAACATATTTGAGTATTTTCAAATATAACCAGAGTGAGGTGCCGGTGATTAATATATATATATATATATTCGCTAGCTGCTTTACGTCGCATTGACACAGATAGGTCTTATGGCGACGATGGTATAGGAACGGCCTAGGAGTAGGAAGGAAGCGGCCGTGGCCTTACTTAATGTACAGCCCCGGGATTTGCCTGGTGTGAAAATTGGAAACCACGGAAAACCATTTCCAGGGCTGCGGACAGTGGGGTTCGAATCCACTATCTCCCGGATGCAAGCTCACAGCTGCGCGCCCCTAACCACACGGCCAACTCGCCCAGTGATTACTATTTTAAGAGGAAGCACAAGTGGCTAGCTTTCCTCTTTTGACACTTATCAAAAGGGAAACGGAAGAGGTCCGACACCTCGGAAAATGAAAGTATCGGCAAATGAAACGAGAAAGCCACGAGGGTCGGGAAAAATGAATGACTCTCCAGGCCTGAGAGACCTAACATAGTCGGGGTGGGAAATGAACAAGAGTTAGGATAGTAAAGGTGAAAGCGAAGGGCCTGTCAGCAGTAAGTGGAAGTAATGCAGACTCAGCTGGGGAATCGGGGTGTCAACCCACGCTACCAAATTGAGAGCCTTGGCCTCCCATTCAACTGCCCTTTACGACAGACAGGAAATACCGTGAGTGTTTTCTACCGACCTCACCCACGGGACTGAGCAGGATCAAACCCGCAAAATAACGCTCTATTTAAAGGATCTCTCGTGACATAACAAAATTAAATAATTAAAAGCTCAGGCATTGATCCCCAACAGACTTCTGGGTTTCCCTGCTGTCTAGTGGAATAAAGCGGAACGTGGAAATAAGGATTTGTTCATAGGAATTGAAATAATTTACCAAGGGAGGGTGAGGAAAGCAACGGGAAACTACATCATTCCTCGTTTCCCTAGTACGCCTCTTCAGTGACGCCTAGGCTATTTATGACAGCTGTTGGCGGAGCTGCAGAGGATCAAACCAGCCTTCGGGCTGATTACCCAACATACATACCAAGGGAGGTGTTCGACAAATTTCCGAATTCTTTGATTTTTTTTTTTTTACAATTGGCTTACGCACATACATGGGTCGTATGACGACGGTGCGATAGGAAAGGGTTAGTAGTCCGAAGGAAGTGTCGTGGACTTAATTAAGGTGGTGGTAGTGGTGGAGGTGATTATTGTTTTAAGATGAAGTACAAGTAGGCAACGATCCTCCTTAATTAATTCCAGCCCCAGCATTTGCATGGTATGAAAATGGGAAACCCCGGAAAGCCATATTCAGGGTTACCGGTGGCAGTGGGGTTCGAACCCACTATCTCCCGAATGCATGCTCACAACTTCGCGCCTCTAACCGCACGGCCAACTCGCTCCGTGAATTTAAAAGACTAGTTAAACACCTGGTAATAAATCTACCACCTGGGACCTTAGTTGTTCTTTCCTTTTCTTCCAGTATTTTTTCATTGTTTCACTGTGCTTCTTTTTCCGGTCTTCAGTCCACTTTGTACCTGTTTTCTTTTCCTTCCTCCCTTGGAATCCTTCTATTTGTAAGACTTTCTTTCTAAAAATCTTTCCTTCCAATAATTCTTCTTCTGGTACGTTGTTCCTTTCCAGGTCTTTCTTGACTTCTTGAATCCAGGTGGTGGTTGATTTCTTTTTCCAAAGGTACTCGAAGATTCGTTTAGTTAGTCTATTGTCATCCATTCTGTAAATGTGTCCAAGAATTAGCAATCTCCTTTTTCTTATTGTTTCTGATATGTTTTCTATGTTCTGGTAAATTTCATTGTTACTTCTTTATTTCCAAAACTCTGCAATTCTTAAGAGGACCTAATATTTTCCTTATATATCTTCTTTCTAACATTTCTAATTTATCAGGCTTGTAGTTCAGTGCTAGACATTCGCTGGCATACAGGCATTCTGGTTTCACTACTGTGTTGTAGTGCTTTATTTTAAGTTTTGTTGATAAGCACTTTTCGTTTTAAGTATTCTTATTTATACTGTAAGATCATTCCATCTTTTGTATCCTCTATGGCAAATTTTTCTAAACCATTTTCTTGAATTGTCTCACCCAAATATTTGAATTTCTTTACCTTTTCTATGTGACCAATATCTATTACTAAAAACTTCGGGGCAATTTTTATATTCGTCAAAAATTGTGTTTTCTTGGCAGAGATTCTCAAGCTTGTCATATTGGCTGTCTTTTCAACGAGATTGACTTGCATTGTTGCATCTGTAAAGATTATTATTATTATTATTATTATTATTATTATTATTATTATTATTATTATTATTATTATTATTATTATTATTATTATTTCCGATTCCTTGGCTGAGGTCTTCGGTTCACAGGGGCCTGGATTCGATTCCCGACCAGGCCGGGGATGTTAACTGCATGTGACTAATTCTTCTGGTTCGGAGAGTGGGTACTTACTGTATATTCATGTTAATTTACACCTGTTTATCTCCATACTGTATATCATACAACCAACCACGACACAAACCTTCAATTCTGAACACATCCCTCCACGTCCAGTTGGAGTCATGAAAGGCGTCCTAACGTAAAACTGGGCCAAATGGCCACTAGGTGCCGATTCCAACAAAAAACGTAACAGACCAGGAATAACAGCGGTGATGATTATTGTTTTAAGAGCAAGTGCAACTAGGCAACCATCCTCGACCAGGAATAATAATGATAATATTTACAATAATGGAAGCGTGATTAGCTCAGTGGCTTAGCAGCTGGCTTCTTACCCGGAAGGCTGAGGTTCGAACCCTGGTCAATCCTTGGTAGTGATTTTCTTCGAAAAAGATTATGTGGTGTCAGGAAGAATATCCGGCTTTAAATCCCCGGCCAAAATCAAAATGAGCGTGGGTGGCTCCAGCGACCACAGAAATAATCTAAATATAATAATAATAATAATAATAATAATAATAATAATAATAATAATAATAATAATAATATATGTATGTATGTATGTATGTATGTATGTATGTATGTATGTTGAGTCCTCAGCCCTAAGGTTGGTTGGATCTTCAACAGCTCTGCCATCAGCTGTGATGGCCTAGGCATCAGTGAAGAGGCGTACTAGGGAAATGAGGAGTGAGGAGTGAGGTAGTTCCCCGTTGCTCTCCTCACCGAGACAGAAGTTGCTATTACATACCAGTCTGCCAAGGCAACTGAAATGCATGCATCAACCGACCCTATGAACAACATTTTCACACCATTAATAGCAGGAACTGGCTGCATAAAGAATAACATTACTAGCATCACTCTACCTCAGTGACTTTCATATTGCAAAGTCAAGGATGAGACTGAGACAGGTCAATGAAGGTAACAAAATTGCTCTAGCCTATACCAGAAGACATAGTACACTGTAAACACTAGGTCCCGCCAGCAAAGGCATAATAATAATAATGATAATAATAATAATAATAATAGTAATAATAATAATAATAATAATAATAATAATAATAATTGTAGGAATAACATGCAAAGGCGAGTTAGAAAATAAAGGAGTACTATTGGCAAAGAGAAAATAACTTGAGAAAATGAAGGAAGATTTGCAATCGCACGCCATACATTGATATAAATGACAATAAAATATTTGATGTTCCCCTCTGAATTTCATTGCAGCGCTTAGGTTCCATAAAACAAAGCCTGTGATCCGTATAGCCTATTATGTCAAGCTACTCCTTCTGGGCCACACGGTGTGCAGGTATTCGAGTGTTCATACATAACCTGTTCATTTCCTCAACTGTACTGTTTGATCATCCTTTTTTACGGATTTTCTACCTGTGACGTATCTCCCCAGCTGTGCCGACAGTCTGCTCCTTTTACAGGTTTTAAACAGCCTCGTAGCAAGCCTCAGAAATAAAACTAGGTGTATGTACAATTCTCAATAACATTCACTTACCTTTTTCTGCTGAAGAACTTAATAACATTCCCGAAATAACAAGCAAGAAGTATGGAAAATCCATTTTCTGTCCCTTAACGTGTCTTGAAAACACAATTACCTAGAGACTAGTAACTCAGAGCGTTGCTCAGTGAAGTACTTTACGTTAAAATCGTTGAAATTTTAATGAGGCGAGTTGGCAGAGAAACCTTATTTAAATCCGCTCTTAATGATAGCTTTCCACATTCATTTCTCAGCACAATGTTAGCTTTGCACATTCATTTCTCAGTACAATATTAACCGTAAGGGGTTCTTAAGAAACCTCTTTCCGTCCAGTCTGTTTGTTCTGCCCCAAGCGTCAGATTTTATCTCGGCTGGTATGTGGTTATTTTACCTGTTTGCCTCACTTGGTACGCTGAGCATGGATGTTGTACTTATCCTCTATAAGTACATTGAGTTCTTCTCGCTAGCATCCTATGGTCAACTTAGTTCAGACAACCCTGGTTTCAATTTCTGACTAGTTCAGGGATTTTAACTGCATATGGTTAATTCTCCTGGCTTGGAGACCGGGTATTTATATTCGTGTTAATGTGCATATCTTAATCTGCATAGATTGTAACAACCACGATACAAACCTTCAATTTTGAATTCATCCGGTTGGCGTAATGAAGGACATCCCATCGTAAAACTGGGTCCAATGGCCATCTGTTGTCGATCCCACTAAATAGGGAAACAGACCAAGAATAATAATATTAATAATGCTAACTTAATATTATTATTTATTTATGAAGCAATTTACAGTATTTCCAAGGAGTTCTAAATTAGTCTCTTCGCACCTCTACAGTGTCCGACTCGTTGGCTGAATGGTCAGCGTACTGGCCTTCGGTTCAGAGGGTCCCGGGTTCGATTCCAGGCCGAGTTGGGGATTTTAACCTTCATTGGTTAATTCCAATGGCCCGGGGGCTGGATGTTTGTGCTGTCCCCAACATCCCTGCAACTCACACACCACACATAACACTATCCTCCACCACGTTAACACGCAGTTACCTACACATGGCAGATGCCGCCCACCCTCATCGGAGGGTCTGCCATACAAGGGCTGCACTCGGCTAGAAATAGCCACACGAAATTAATTAAAACCTCTACAGTATTATTCTACTTATGTGCTCTGTACACACTGCAGACTCCCCGTGGCGAGATTAATTATAGGCTGATTGCCAGGTCTGAATGTCGAAATGTAAATTGTAGTACGTCAAGATATGGCAGTACTGCCTCACCCGATGATATCCTAACCGAGATCAGGGTTGCGGGTATACTCCACACATTCACTCATTAGAGTAGGCCTTCTGATTTCTTGCGTATACCTCCTACTTTGTTTTCATTATCCATCTCTAAATTAAGGTCATCACTGTTTGTTGTTTGTGTTCAAATATTCAAAAAACCGACAATTTGACTGCTATAAGCCTGAGAATTATACGAAGATGTGGCTTAATAAATAGCTGGAAGTGCAGTAGGTCCAGTAGAAAACTATTGTGTGCATTAGAATATGGATTTTTTCATCATAATACTAGCTTCGCCCACGTTTATTAATTCAACATTGTTACTTTCAATGCATAAGATACCGGGTTGGTGGATGGTACAAATAATATTAAAACAATATGAAAGGCACTCATTCTTCCTTATCGAGCTTCCCAATAAACTATATTAAGTGTCCTTATATTTGGAGTTAATTGTAAGATGTATACCCTAATGTGTTTGCCTTTTCAACTCTTGAACAATCTACGTACAGTTGACCATAAGAGAAGCACCGTTTCCGAAGATCGAGTCCTGCAACTTTAAGCAACTGTCCTTGTGCCTTGTTGATGCACATAGCGAATCTCATACAAACAGTGAACTGCAGACTTCTAAATTGAATCGGTATATTAAAGGGCTGATTTGAATCCGAGGACTGAATACTACTTCGCCCATGGCATGTCCAGTCTTGATGGTGGCTTAATTAATATCCGGCATCAGTTTCTTGACTGAGAGTCGTGTTCCATTGCAGAGGGAAGAAGGGTTCGTATTCCTGAGAAGGATAATCACTGCCGCAATCGTCGGCTACACGATGTTCGAGGGTACTCCACGTGACTCCAAGTCAGATCTTCTGTCGTGTACCTGACAGCCTCATCTGTAATAATTACATGTCGTGTTGATAGACTTGTAAGTTTGTAGAACACTGGGTAATTCTTGCAAAATTTGCTTGTTTATGATGTTGAATGCTTGATTTCTTGGATCAAGAATTGCTCTTCGACACAGACATGCGTGATCAGTGAAATGCTGTGCCCACCTAGGACAAAAATTTCAGATCTCTGCGTGCCGTAGATTTGGCTGGGCATCGCGCACATACACATAGACAAAACACTTCCGGATATCATGGACTGAACGAAAATGGCATCCTATCCATTGGACTTAAAATTTCACCTTGAGTAATATATACTTTATTATTCCTTGTTTGCTATTATCTATCTTATATACTATATGATCCTCTAAACAAAATGTAAGATCGAGTTATTTGAATGAAAATACAGTTCATATTTTATTGCTTGTATTAATAATAATAATAATAATAATAATAATAATAATAATAATAATAATAATAATAATAATAATAATAACGGCGTGTGGCCTTCAGAGATGCCTGGTGAAGGTCTTCCAGTTAGACGCCGTATAAGCGACCCGCGCATCTGTGAGGATGGGGCCTTATCTAAGATGAAATCTAATGCTAAAAAGTCACAAACACTCAGCCCCCGAGCCATCGGAATTAACTAATGAAAGTTAAAATGCCCGACTGGGAATCGAACTCGGGACCCCTTGAATCAAAGGCCAGCATGCTAAACATTTAACCATGGAGCCAGGCTTATTGCTGGTAGGGCAAAATCCTCGTATTCCCTTAAATTTTAAGTGAATGAAATGAACATCCGGTAAATATATAAAACTAAATAATTAAAACGATTAAAATAATCCAAAGAGTTAATGAAAGCAGGTCTTGACCTGCACAAAGATTCATCTAAGAATAAAAATTTCAGAATTCTGCGTGCCGTGGATTTGGCTGGGCATCGCACACGTACAAACAGATATTATCCGCACACTTTATCTTGGTGCATTTACACCCTCGTGCTGAATCGGTCGAGCGCGGCGATCTTCGAGATTCGTAATTGGCAACCTTTGAAACACAAACTATGAATCGCTTAAGCATCGTTGTCCGACATCTGGCGTACACTTTACGTACTAGTACTGTTGTTGTTTACACAACACAGCCAAAGTATAGAATTCATGCTAGGAACAAGATTCGCACCGAGGAATGTTTTATAATGTTATATAATGTGTATATGACATAGTTGTTGGCTTAAGATGATAACGGTTTAGAAATTTCATATCGATCGATCATATTCTCGATTCAATTCAGATTTCATTTTCATTCCGTTGGCAGCACCAGGCAGCACTATCGATACCGGGACTGCTCCCTCCTTACTCCTCACCACCGTACACAAATGCACCAAGATAAAGTGTGCGGATAATAAACACTTCCGAATATTACTGAATGAATGTCTCCTCGTGTCGGGGATCGAAAATGGCTCCCTATGCCCAGGACTTAAAATGGCTCCTCTTGTATTACCTATCTAATGTACGTTGCCTAGCGACATTGAATCTATGCGTTTAATCTTTGTCACAGGGGTCGGGAATTTTAACGGGGGCTGGGTGTATGTGCCCGTCATCATTTCGTCTTCATCACGACGCGCAGGTTGCCTATGGAAGTAAAATCGAAAGACCTGCTCCTGGCGAGGCAAACAACATGTCATCGGACACTACCCACTAAAAGCCATACGTCATTTCATTTCATCCTGGTGACAGCATGTTGGATTGTCATACCCCAACACACGTTTTCAGCCGGTTTTTCGTTCATAATTCACTAACGAACGCGAAAAATTTAAAACTCCGTCTTCGAGGTGCATTTAGACCTCCTTTCATCTACCTATGTTAAAAATTTTAGATTTCTGCTTGCCGTAGATTTGGCTGGGCATCGCACACACACACACACACACACACACACACACACACACACACACACACACACACACACACACACACACACACACACACACACACACAGGCAGACAGATACTTCCTTTTATTATTATAGATGTCTTATATATGCCTTCTTTATGCCAAATTGAGGGAATTTTGCTGTAACTAGCTGGAAACAGATAATTTTAAACGTCAGAGTGGTCTGGCATCCGACATTTGTCATGCCCTGAATTAGAAAATTTGCAGACTACAGCGCTGCCGAGATCGGGCTATTGTTGCGAAGTACACTGGTTCTACCTCTTTACAATGATATACTGAATACTGCCGTCTCATGTCACCGACCCCAAGTACGAATCCGAAAATATTGAGGTTTTCCACGTCCAAAATGCCATACAAATACCTTAGAGACCACTGAGTCAATTCCTATCTGTCCACCTGTGTGTATGTACTTCCGTTCGCTTGCTCGAGTATCACGTGAAAATGTCCAGGCATACTTTTATGAAACTCGAGATGTGTTTACCTTAGGTGTTGGGCTAACTGGTGTTATAATATTCAAACAGTAGGTTGGAATAATTCATTGCTGACATTCTGAAAACAGACAAAGAATTGTTTTAAATGCTACTTAATTTATATTTGCTCTTCAAAAATGTATGCCATCACAGATTTTTTTGAGAGCTGATAAATTCACTAATTCAAAACTTTATTGCCAAATCCATCAACGGCGATTTTCGCTGGAAAGATTGCTAAGGTGTCATGGATAAAGTGATAGTTATAGTTGTGATTGTATTTGTAAAGTGCATACAAAGATAATGAAGACTATTGTAATTGGATAAACCACGTTAAGGGGCGAGCACACGAACAATGAGGGAGGAAAAGGAATTTTATGATGGAATCGGACGGGGTTTGACTCGCCAAGCTTCGGAACCTCTAATTCCATCGAGCTGGAAGAAAACCATATCTGATGGCTTACAATGTGCTAAACCCCTAACCCTGTGCTTCCCAGTGGTTTCGTGGTATAACCATGTCTTTAGACTCCCACCTCATATTTTCCGCTGGGTAACAAAAGAAGCCAAGCTCGTCAACTGACTTCTGGTAATATCTCTCTACTCGCTCAAGTTTTGGATGATAACCATTAGTTGAAAACAAAAAGCATATGTAAGAAGAAGCTGTTGATTGCGTAGTGTGGAAGACGTCAACGCATTGATTTGAAATATTGCATCTGAATACATCTGGTTGGTATATTTTCTGCATAAACACAATTGATTTGATATCACTTGTATAATATTCAAATAAATTTTTGTATGGCATTCCCCAGATAACAGTAAAACTAGTTGGTAGTTAGGTTATTCTTTGATCTTTTTTGCTGAGGTAAATGATTATAATATGATTGTAGACATAAATACTGAAATACTGATCCTTTCACAGAAATGTATTAATGGCAAAGAAGAGCTGTTGACCTAAATTTATTTACGAGGCTTTGGTGGAAGTCCTAAGTGACTTCAACGACAGCAAATGCAGTGATCTAGAGAAGGTGATTCCGGGGATGAAGACACTGCGATGCCAACGTCCACTCTCTAGTCATGTTGCACGTATCTGATAATTAAGTCTTCATATGATAAGTTCTCCTCAACATCCCTTTTCAGAGAGAGAAGTAGACGGTTAGTCTATTTACCACTGTTCTCAATGTGTCAATTAAATGTACCATGGTCTGACATTCAACAAAGTTATTTGAATTATTAAAGAAATATTTATATAAAATCAACTGTGTATATGCAGAAATTACACCAACCTGTTATAATTCAGATGAACTACTTAAAATAAATCAATACGTAGAGGTAGGAGGAATAGGTAGACTTTCGCCCTCGTGATGTATCGGGTTAAGACCTTAGAAGATTACGTGCCGTTGATAATAATTATTTTCTTTCATTTGGCTGAGAATGACTGGTGGAGATTATTATTATTATTATTATTATTATTATTATTATTATTATTATAAGTGGAATTAGAACAAAACGGCGGTGATTATTGTTTTAAGAGAAAGTACAACTAATGAAGGGCCTCGCATGACTTCGTTCTTGTGCAATATTACGTAAGGTGGAGTGTAAATGTTTCTACACCAATAAACACTGCTTAAAAACAATAGTGTTGTTCCTTTTATTAATCGTCTCGTTTCAGATTTACTTGCTACACTTGTTGTTAACAACTTATTTCAATTTCCTTAAAAGATGGCTGACACTAGAAACCTCCCAGAGAGAATAACAATCTGTTCCCCTGGCATTACGAATATTAGTGAAGCAGTGCGCTCGAGAGGTAGCTAAGATAATCTCATGAGTCTTGATTGTATGCGGAAACGAATTCGATCGTAAACTTCTTGAAATTATCCAAAGTATCATCCTTGCCTTTGAGGCGATCGGGAGTATTCCCGTAGGAGGCCATGTGTTCTGTGTATCGCGTGGGGACGCTTTCTTTACGTGATAGAATCATAACTGCGTAACTTACATTCCTCAGCATACCCCTTCCGGTCAATTTTTCTTCTTAATTCTGAAGAGTCATGTGGTGTTATTAGTTATCCTAATTATAATGTAAATCGAGGTTCAAATTTAATTTAACTTCAACTGTGTGTCCCATTAGGCTGGCTATCCACATACAGTATAATATCTGTGCGGAATGTTGGTTCTCCGCGATTTTCGCCCCCACGGTATTATCACGTGATACGCGCTCGAGACCTGCCCTCTTCTGTTTCCGTCGCACAATTATCTCTGCTGCACTCGCTTCTTGGGAGGAAATTTCCATGGGTTCAGAGCTCACGCGCCCCCTCTCGGATCCGCGCACGCCAAATACAGAACATGTTGAAGAACATTTTGAATATATGTGCCTGGATCACTAGCTCATGGCTCTGATTCGACACAAAACGTTTCAGGTGTAACAAAGACTAAAATTTCCTTATAATTATATGCTCTTTTTTTGCTAGTTGCTTTACGTCGCACCGACACAGATAGGTCTTATGGCGACGATGGGACAGGGAAGGGCTAGGAGTGGGAAGGAAGCGGCCGTGGCCTTAATTAAGGTACAGCCCCAGCATTTGCCTGGTGTGAAAATGGGAAACCACGGAAAACCATTTTCAGGGCTGCCGACAGTGGGGTTCGAACCTACTATCTCCCGAATACTGGATACTGACCGCACTTAAGCGACTGCAGCTATCGAGCTCGGTAATTATATGTTTCATACATGATACATATCATCTAATTTTTCCCTATGGTGTCAGCCTATCTGTCTGGTTATCTATCCGTCTGTGTTCTTAAAACTGGAAAACTGCTGGATATACTGTATTTCAACCAAAATTTCAACCTAGTCATTCAGGATCTCCGCCTCCGTAGCGTAATGGTTAGTGTTATTAGCTGCCGTCCTCGGGGGCCCGGGTTCGATTCCCGGTACTGCCAGAAATTTAAGAATGGCAGGAGGGCTGGTACGTTGTTGAAATGGTACGTGCAGCTCACCTCCAATGGGGGTGTGCCTGAAAAGAGCTGCATCACCTTGGGATGAGGACACGAGTTTACTTATTCAGGATTGTGTTATCATATACATATGACGTCAAGGTATCACTTAGATTTAGGGTTTACAGACAGATATCTTCTTTAAATTAGGTCTATCAAAAGACTGGAGACAAAAAAATGTTTAAGAATATGTTCTTTCCCTTCGTTAATGACGTATACGTTTTTATCGTACGACGGACAATAACGGAGATGTTTACGAAAAATTGGCTTTATAGTCCACGTCCAGTGGAACACTTGGTGCTTGTCACTTCAAGGTGGGTTGACGGGAAGATCAAAATAGTCATTTTACTCTTTTGAATAGAACAGTAATAAAGGAGTAATCATCAGCGATGAATTTCATGAGTCTTCAGTGACAGCACCACGCCAGTGGTCAGAGAAACAACAATATCTAACTGAGGAGCAGGAAGAATTTTGCACAACTTCGAACGAGAAACTGTACCGTACAATAAATTCTGAAATCGTTTGCATTCTGCCTCGACTTTGTTCAGCTTTATCGTACTTCACGTTACTGCCACGTACTTTCGGCACGTAAATGTCCATAAATTCATGAAGGAAATATGTAATGCAATGAAAATTTCCGTACGAAGAACGGGTGCAAGTGCTAGTCATACATTATATCTATGTATACACTGAGTGGCCAAAAGTCAAGGGAATGGGTGTCCCGTTAGAAAATGTGCCGTGTTTGACCCCTGAGGGTTGCGGCTAGCTGCGGCGTAGCTGAGCACTCTGTCACAGACACCCGTGTCGTGAACATGGCAACACGTCGCGAGTTAACCGACTTTGAACACGGGATGATCATCGGAGCACGGGTCATAGCATTGTGGAGATTAAACGCGAATTCGGGTTTCCAAGGTCAACAGTGTCGAGGGTGGATCTTCAATCGCAGAGAGAATGTTATCATCCACGTAAACCGCCGCATGGGAATACCACAGGTGTTTAACGAACCGACATCACGTCGCCTCCACAGAACCATACTGGACGCTCGACGGGCTACTGTGAGTCAGATCACAGCCCTGCTGAATGATGGGAGTCAGGAACCCATTTCTACCACGACTGTACAGAGGCAACTACACCGCATAGGCTTCACCAGCCGACGACCAACTCGTGTCCCTTTGCTGACACCTCGACACAGAGCTCAACGACGTGCATGGGCCAGCGAACATCGGTAATAGACCACGGAACAGTGGCAACGTGTGGTGTGGTCCGATGGATCCTGGTTCCAGATGTATCGAGCTGATGGGCGCGTGAGAGTGTGGCTTATGTCCCATGAAGCTACGTATCCTACGTGTCAACAAGGTTGTGTCCAGGCGGGAGGTTCCTCCGTCCTGGCCTAGGTGGCGTCCTCATGGTCACAATTACGCCCCATCGTCTGGCTGCAGGGAGCGCTGACAGGTGCACGTTATGTGGACATTCTTTCACACCATCTGCTTCTCTTTCTGGCCCTAGAGTACCCTGATGGAGATGCCATGTTTCAACAGGACAATGCGCCATGTCACCACTCTGTGGTGGCACGCAGGTGGTTGGAGAAGCACTCCAGTGATGTTAGACCATGGATTGGCCCTCCAGATCCCCCGATATTAATCCAATCGAGCATTTATGGGATGCTGTCGATGCTGGTATACGCTCCATGAACCCCGCATTAACTACACAAGACCTATTGTGGGTAGCAATGCAAGATGCGTGGGTCCAGATCCCTCCAGAACGATTCCAGCACTTTAGTCGATACCTCGCCGTATTTGCTGCCGTTTTGAGGGATCGCGGAGAAGCAACTCGTTATTAACATCACATTCCGTGTCTACCCATTATTCTTTATTCAAATAGTTATTTCATTCCTGCCCGGTAAGGGGCAGGCGGGCCACCAGCTAAACATGTAGCTCTTTGGCCGGTGAGTGAGTACATAAAAGTAGAATTTTGAAACACATACATAGAAGTATGTCTCGTACATACTGAAAACAAAACATAATCAAATACAGATTGAAGCAGAGAAAATAAAAAAAAAACATAAACAAGTATATAACAAGGAAATATTATGTGATTTCTTCCATGTCAGTCTATTTTTCATTGATTTCGATTGGCACACAAAGTATAAACGCACAACACATCGTACTGAGAGAGAAATGTCTTCAGTTCATCTTGACGTACGATACGAAAAACACTATGGTGGAAGCAGAAAGAAATGGACGTACACTAGTGGAACAATGAGGACGCGAAAAACACAGAATGATTGAAAATGAACACGGATAGAGATGACACTGGTAGTGTCGTAAAGCACTCAGACACAGATATTGGAGGCCGGTACCACTGCCGCGAGGAGCATCGTAATATCCAGTAAAAGAAAAATTAGAATAAAAAGGCAGTGGGACAGGGGGGGAAGTTACGTGATAGGGGTGGGGAAAAGGTAAGAGATAGCAGGAGAGCGGTCATTATTAAGGATAGCGGTGGCAAGAGGAGAAAGGTTGAGGGCTTCTTTAATCGCAGAGTGATTGATGGCTAGGGCAGATTGTAAGTATTTGAGACGAAGATCATGGACATGAGTAAGGATGGTGGGGAAAGAATAAAGAGGTTGGAAGTCAGCAGAAGGGGTGTCAAAGGGGAGATGGTATGCAATACGCATAGCATGTCTGTCAAGTTTAAGCAAGGTCACGTATTGTTGTCTGTCAGCTGTGAGCCAGGTCAAGGAACTGTATGTTACGACAGGGCGAATAAAAGATTTATAAACTGTGAGGATTTGGGAAGGACGGAGGCCCCACGTTTTACCAGTGAGAATACGAAGGGCTCGGAAGCGTTGAAGGGCACGTTTGTATACTTGTGTTAAATGATGTTTCCAATGAAGGTTGTTCTGGAATTGAATACCAAGGTAGATTAGGGTATTAGTTTCTGTTAGTGGAGTATTATACAACGTTAAAAGAACTCGGTGACGGGGTCTAGTGAGGCGGGAGTTTTTCCGAAATACAATAAATTGGGTCTTGGTGGGATTAACAGCAATATGCCAGGCGTCGAACCAGGATTCTAGAACGGAGAGGTAGGTCTGTAAATAACGGGTAAGAGTAACAGTAGTAGGTGTAAGTGCAAGGATAGCCAGATCATCGGCATATTGATAGAGTCTTAAAGGGGGGTCGGGATGTGGGATATCATAAGTATATAAAATATATAAAAGTGGGGAAAGTGGGGAACCTTGGGCTACGCCCGCAGTCATACGAAAGGAATAGGAACGGGTACCACGGATGAGGATCTGTGCTGATCGATGTTGAAGATAGTTGAAAATAAATCGAATGATAGTGATAGGAATGGGAAGATGGCGTAACTTAAAAAGCAACCCAGCATGCCAGACTGAATCAAAAGCCTTATTCACATCGAGGCAAACTAAAGCGGCAGTTTTACGGGGGCGAAGATAGGCATTGAGAGAAGAGGATATGTGAAAGAGGTGATCGTGAGTGGAATGATGGGATCGAAAACCGGCTTGAGAGGATGGAATAAGACCTAGAGAGTCGAGATAGGAGGAAAGTCTCCTACTCAGAATCCCTTCTAGGATCTTGCTGAGGACAGGGAGTAAGGAGATTGGGCGATAAGACCGAATGTCAGATGGGAGTTTATGGGGTTTTAGGAATAGGAGAAGATTGGCGTTACCCCAATGATCGGGGTACGCGCCTGTATAAAGAATGTAGGTGTAAATAATGCTAAGAAGATAAAAAAGAATAGGAGGGGCTTCTTGAATATGACGATATGAGATGGTATCGGAGCCAGGGGAGGTGTTTTTCCGATGTTTCAGGAAAAGCCGGATATCAGTGGGTGTAATGGGAGCATTTAATGGATGAGTATAATCAACATGAGAAAAATGGAGGAATGAAGGTTGAAGTTCAGGGAGGTTAGGATCAGAGTAAGCAATGATGGTAGGTTCGTGAGGATGATGGAAATTAGGGGCGTGGGAGGGGGAAAACACAGTTTGATAATAGTCAGCGAAAAGATTAGCCTTGTCTTGGTCAGTTTGTGGATGAGTGGGGGGATGTGTAATAGGGTAGCGAGGAAGAGGGTTGGTAGTTTTGGTTAGTTTTCGAAAAGTCGTCCAAAAACGTCGAGGGTCGTGATAATCAGCTAGCTCAGTACACTTGTCCATCCACATTTTACGTTTAATAGCTTTAATATATGAGCGCGCGTGGCGTAAAGTTCGGCGGTGTTGTTGGAGCGTAGTAGGGTCCTTGGTTCGAGTATATGCAGTAAAGTAGTCATGAGCTAGCTGCAATAAGCGGAGAGCTGTGGGGGGTATAGGAGGTTTAGAGGGGTGGTAGGAGTGACGAGGAATATGAAGAGAATCTGCGGTAAGGATAGCTCGCTCTATTTTAGAAATTAGGGCGAATAGAGTGGGAATATTAGTAGGCGGTACAGCATCACTGAGTAAGTTAGTGAGAGTAGTGCGATAAGTATTCCAATTAGTGTGATTGAAACGACGAGTAGGGGGAGGGCGAGGAGGGGGTAAGGTCTGACGGGGAAGAACACCAGGAAAGGTGAGAAGGGCTGGGGCGTGATCGCTACCTATAGAAACGAGCTGCTGGATGGTGATAGATGTGGCAAGGGAGGGAGAAAGAAGGAGGACATCAGGGGTGGAATTATTGGCGGGGAGGGTGTGGAAAGGAAAATGGAAGCGCATGCCCCGGAGAGACGTACATAAATTAGTGAACTCGGAGATTTGAGTAGGGGTATATGAAGTAACATTAAGGTCTGCAACTATAATATATTCAGAAAATGTAGCGTCTATGTATTTAATAAAATCAGAGGGAATGAAAGGTTTAGACGGTATGTAGATAGTAGCTACCGTAATGGTTTTCTGAGGAGTAATTACTTCGAGTATTAGATATTCAGAGAAATTAGTAGGGAAGTGAAAGTAGTGCTGAATAACAGTAAAATCCCGTCTGACGCCGATAGCCACGCCACCACGGCCTTGAGTCGGACGATCAGCGCGATAGAAAGTAAACCGGGGAAATTGAGGCATTTGAGCCGGCGTCAGAAATGTCTCATTCAGAACAAAAATATCCGGGGCATACAATGAAAGGGAGGTGTCCAGCAGCGGCCGATTGGACTTAAGAGATCTTATGTTGGCATAGTAAAGCTTCAATACGCTAACGCATAAAGTGAACAGTACTTAGGGGAAAAAATGCAAAATGCATTTTATTCCCCGAGTACGCCACGTCGACATGAGTGTTCAAGACCAATCGAGCCGCTAGCTGGATCTGATTTAGGATGTGTGGGCGATGGAAGGGGAGGACGTTCTGTAACACCATCGTAATAAAACGAATGATGTTCTCAGAACTCGGAGGGAGGAGGAAGGAGGAAGAGGCAGGGGTAGGTAGGTCTTGAGATTGAACAGGGACAACGGTTTCAGGATGATCAGGTTCAGGAGCAGGTTTGGAACGACATTTATAACTGAAAGCAGGATGATTTTGATTACAATTAACACATTTTGGATTCGACTTATTGGGGCAAGCATGAGTAGGATGCTCCTCACGTGAACAGATGGCACATACCTCCGGATGAACACATGGTGTCCCTGGGGCGTGGTCGAACCTCTGGCACGTCCCGCAGCGGATCTTCTGAGGTGGCGATGTTCTGGAGGGTTCCACCCGATGGCGCCGGGCGTAGATCATGGCGCCGTCACGGAGCAGGGAGTCGAGCGTCGAGACGTCGCGTGATAGAATGCGAACCAAGGAAGTGGGTCCTTGAGCGTTCCGAATACGGATGACTCGGTAGATGTGGTGACCCTCGAGTTGGAGTTGAGCAGCCACCTCATCGTCGGTGTAGTCTCGGTCGACTCCATAAGCAACCACAGATAGAATTGTTGCTGGTCGGGTGGGCGGTGCAGGACGTTGTGTTGGACGCTGTGTGGTGACATTAGTGGCCCGTGCATGTGTCCCCAGTTGATGAGCTCCGATGTTATTCATGAAGTGATGGTAAAATGGTTGGCAGGTTTTAAGATTATAACCATCTCTCGACCGTTGGATTTCAAGTTTATAATCCTGAAGATTGGGCGTAAATTTTGCAATTAGTTGATAGATGCACCTGACGTTGGCCTTGGTGATGTCCAGATTTGTAAGCTTTATCAGATAGAAAGGCGGTTGAACAGTTGGCTGGAGCGTTGGAGTAACAATACTGCGCTGGCGAATATTAGGTGGGATTGCTGGGTTTTGCGCCGCCTGAGCATAACTACGTACATGTGCAGGCATGTACGTTGCAGGTTGGTCCAACAGGTTGGGCAGTTGGTGGGCGGTCGATGGTCCAGGGCCCAGCAAATGAATCCCAAGGTCCGTTCCAGAAGATTCCAGACGAGCATGAGATCCCGGTGAGGTTTCGACAGAGCCTGGAGAACGTTGTATCAGGGATTGTGTCGGACAAATTCTTTTCCTTTCTCCATCAGGACTTCCAGAACCAGATTCCGATAAACGACGAGGTTGTTTGGTTTGAGTAGTTTCCATGTCCTTTGGTGGCGACCTGGGTGAACGTGATCGCGTTGGTGATGGCGGCGGTGAAGGAGTCATCGCGTAACTTCCAGAAACTTCTTGATATGTAGACGTAAGACTGTCGACGTGTAGAGATTCCGGTCCGATCATATACTGTAGACTGAGAGCTGTCTACCCATGTCTTTTGGCCGCCCAGTGTATAATTTGAACGCGTAACACAATAATGTATGAAACCGCAATACTAACACCTATGTATTATACATCAAAAGAAAGGTCTCCATCTCAGTATTACTACATAAATATTATTTATTTCATTAAGTCCTTTATTTTCATAAAATAATTATTTATTCGAATCACCGCCGTCTCCGTCTCAATCCTATATACTGCCTGCTCTATGCTATGCAGTTATCGTGCTTCTCAGCGTGAGCCCTTAATGTCACAAACCTCCGCTAGGGGCGCCAGTTAACGTACCCAACTTATCTCCGTACCCACGTTGTTGGTTTCCAGTGTGTTTGCATCGAGCATTTATGTGTGGAGGGGCTGCCTGGCCGAGGAGGTAAAGGCGTGCTCGGTTCGCCTGGAAGGACATGGGTTCCAATCCCCGTCAGGAAGTCGTAAAATTTAAGAAACGAGATTTCCACTTCCGGAGGTGCATATGGCCCTGAGGTTCACTCTGCCTACCCGGTTAATTCCTGGGGGCAAGGTGGCCAGACGTAGAGCTAACCAATCTACCCCATCAAGTGCCGAGGTTACGAATGGTGGAAGCCTTTACCTTCCACCCCTCCAAGAGCCTTCATGGCCTGTACGGTGATGACTTTGCTTTTATTTATGTGTATGTCTCTGGTCGTAAAATGTCATAAAATGATGAATTTTTTTGTTCCTCTCGGTACGTATATCATAGCAAGAAATCCAAATTCTTCAGGTGTGAGGATTCCTGAAAACCCTCCAAGTAAAGAACTTTGGGAAAACTGGCTTAACGCTATCAAGATATGGATCAACCAAGGGTAGTCAATGGATTCTATCCGATTATTTTCGTGTTTGTAGAGATGAATTTCCACTACCTGTCCAGAGTACTTTGTGAAGGAGCTGACACTAGACCAGGACTCCTGCCGTATTCGTAACCGTTTGGGAATTTTAGAGATGAGATAAAACTAAAAGGAAAATATACTGAAACTAGCGAGCGTGCTCAGTCGGTCTTCGAATTATTCCCATTACCTTCTAGCCAAAAGTCCGCCTCTGTCGTGTAATGGTTAGTGTGATTAGCTGGCACTCCCAGGGGTCCGGGTTCGATTCCCGGCTCTGCCACGAAATTTGAAAAGTGGTACGAGGGCTGGAACGGGGTCCACTCAGCCTCGGGTGGTCAACTGAGTAGAGGTGGGTTCGATTCCCACCTCAGCTATCCTGGAAGTTATTTTCCGTGGTTTCCCACTTCTCCTCCAGGCAAATGCCGGGGTGGTACCTAACTTAAGGCCACGGCCGCTTCCTTCCCACTTCCTTGTCTATCAATCTTCCCATCCCCCCCATAAGGCCCCTGTTCAGCATAGCAGATAAGACCGCCTGGGCGAGGTACTGGTCATCCTCCCCAGTTGTATCCGCCGACCCAGAGTCTGAAGCTCCAGGACACTGCCCTTGAGGCGGTAGAGGTGGGATCCCTCGCTGAGTCCGAGGGGAAAACCGACCCTGGAGGATAAACAGATTACGATACGATACCTTCTAGCCAGAAAAATAGTTCCACGAAAGACCAGACAGCGACAGGATATTTCTTTGGAAGAAATCTGTGAGGAAACAAGCTCTTCAACAGCAGGAAATACATTGGATGATGAGTACGAAATTCATGTGAACAACGATGTCTCAATCCAAGTCAATATTCCAACGAATAAGAATGACAGCATTTATCAGAAAATCAGACAATAGAGGCTCCAAACGAGAATTCTGACCGGGCGAGTTGGCCGTGCGGTGAGGAGCGCGCAGCTGTGAGCTTGCATCCGGGAGATAGTGGGTTCGAACCCCACTGTCGGCAGCCCTGAAGATGGTTTTCCGTGGTTTCCCATTTTCACACCAGGCAAATGCTGGGGCTGTACCTTAATTAAGGCCACGGCCGCTTCCTTCCCGTTCCTAGGCTTTTCCAATTCCATTGTCGCCATAAGGCCTATCTGTGTCGGTGCGACGTAAAACAAATAGCAAAAAACAAGTAATACGGGAATTCTGAGTCTTAGATAACAGCTGATGTGAGGTCCCAGTTCTTAGACAGTGAAATGACATCAATGGCATCATCACCTCCAAATATGTCCGGCTCCATGGCTAAATGGTTAGTGTGCTGGCCTTTGGTCACAGGGGTCCCGGGTTCGATTCCCGGCAGGGTCGGGAATTTTAACCAGCATTGGTTGATTTCCATGGCACGGGGGCTGGGTGTATGTGTTGTCTTCATTATTTCAACCTCATCACGACGCGCAGCTCGCCTGCGGACGTCAAATAAAAAAGACCTGTACCTGCCGAGCCGAACCTGTCCTGGGATCTATCGGCACTAAAAGCCATGCGCCATTTCATTTACCTCCAAATCTGTGAAATAAGTTTATCGCCTCCAGAGAGACTTGACATCCAAGCCTGTTCGGTATTATGAATGAACAGAGGAATTTGGAAAAGATGACTATTCTGCTGTACAAATATTTCTCCAGTGGTCACTGCTGCTATTCGCTTCATGGAAGAAAACCATGCCCATTTAAAACACATGTTTAGACTTTTCATGCGCTTCATGGAATCAATTTGCAAATTTTTCACATTCCACGACGTCATTGACAGAACTTAGCACATTCGGCAAAACAATCCAGATGTGTGCATTTCTATTCACCGGCAGATAAAATACTTACAATGGTTGAATGATGATTTCAAAGAGTACGATAAAATAATTCAGTTCGAATCAAATCGTGGAAAACTGAAGTGTCTGACTAATGAGACGGCAGATGCTGTGTCGCTAACTGTGAGATCTATAGTGGAATGTGTGTCTTATCTGTTACAAAATCGGTTATTTTATGTTCCCACTAGATGATTTTCTTGAGACGCAGTAAAAGCTCTATTTAGTACAGTGAGATTGGGTGGTGGATGCACGCACTGCATTATGTGCTATAAAACGTATCCTGATATCTGGTCTTGAACAAAGGGCCAGCAAAATAGTGATAGAAATATTTTTGCGTCCCCTGCTGGTAAATAACGGAAAGAAAAGGACTGAAAAGGTGCTCCGTTACTCGTGTCGAGAAAATTCTGAAATTTTGATGTACCATGCAGGAATTGGATGATCGTAATATATCTCCTGTAACTGTTAAGATTTTATATGTTTTACGTTTCTATAACTTAAGCCAAGCTCCACAGTAAAATGTTAGTTTGTGTATGTTCTTTATCGTCTCAATTAATAACATTTTAAGGATTATTTTTCATTTTATGCTGGTGTTAAGGACGAACTCTCGTTTAACCAACAGGTGCTGTGGATGCGGTGAGTGCTGCTATCTGCAATGTCGCTGTAAACGCAATTCTCGCGGCACAGAGCAGGCAGTATATAGAGCGTTGCCTACGTTATAATACAAGGCCTGGAAATAGAGCCCGTAAAACGCTATCGAAGTGGTCACACTGAAGTTCAATGCCGGGCCGCTATGATCGCTTTCTTGCCCCCTGTCTACCAGGTTCAGGAGGATGAAAGTCTATGGGGCTTATGTTTTCAATCTAGGTAGTTTTAGTCTCTCCTTTTAGATGGCGCTGGAGGTCATTCGTAACGTGTAAATAGTTATATACAGGTTCTGTAGATGGCACGCAAGTAAGCATGAAATGAGCGATGTTAATAATTAAAGGCAGTTGTCTCGAAGTGAAGTATTTCAAGTATTTCAAGTCTAACCTCAATCAGTGGGCCCTTCTAACAAATTAATTAGTCATATAACGTCAAGCATTGTGGAGATAATATTGCTCGATTGCATCGAATTCGACTTTACCCAATCGATTAACCTTGTTCGAACTTATATAGAATTTAATCGATAGTTCCCATGATGCTACAGTATTTGTGTTTGAATTCCAAGTGCCCATGTGCTTGTGCTGTAAATCTTTGTTCCTTGTGCTTGTTTATTAGAAATATATCTTCGCCAGTCCTGAAATCCTGTATTTCCTGTTTGAGTACACATCAGGGGCTGAAAGCTGAATGGTTCTATTAATGTAGTTCTATATATTTCCTGTCTCAGTGCATTTAATTCTGTTATTTTTATTTTCATGTGGTACTTGGATATTGATGTGATACCCCATTCTCTTGCATATGGTGTGCTCTGCTGTCTTGCTTTCGAAGGGATTTCTTATTTGTTATAATATCAGCTTTGTTTTAATGTGCCAATCATTCATTTGAAGTTAAAGCTGCTTTGAGGTATGTGGTTATGTCCTCAGTAACATAGTATGCCATACGAACTAGGGGTATCAGATAATTATTTACAACATAGTAAGTACTTGGAAATACAAATCTATGAATTACAATGTATTGGGCATGGAAGTAGTAGAACTGTATTATAATCGCCGTACCGTGGGGGGGGGGGGGGGGGAGGGCAGGGTAAAGGAGGGAGGAGGAACTGGAAGCATACTCGGATGTCACTGCGCCGGATGTCACTTCTCTGCGCTATTTGATAATAGCAGTAAGATAGTGCACAAAATGCGCACTGTGGCGCTATCTTTGATGAGAGACTGAAACTATTAGCGCCGAGTGGCTTGGTATCGAAATTTATCATTGAGTTTCATCTCTATTCTATTCTATCCTCTTTGACCAGGTTCGCGCCTTTAAACGTGTTTATTAACCACCGCCGTCTCACTGTCTATATACTGCCTGCTCTATGCTATGCGGTTAACATGCTTCTCAGCGTGAGCTCTTAGTGTCACGAACCTCCGCTAGGGGCGCCAGCTAACGCACCCAACTTATCTCCGTACCCGCGTTGTTGTGTTCTAGTGCGTTTGCATCGAGCATTTATGTGTGTGTCTCTGGTTGTAAAATGATTAACTGGTGTGTTCCTCTAGGTATATCAAGGCAGGAAATCCAAATTCTTCAGGTGTGGGGATTCCTGTTATCCCCCCCCCCCCCCAAGTAAAGAACTTTGGGAAAATTGGCTTAACGCTATATCAAGACAAGGATCAACCAAGGGTAAGCAATGGATTCCATCCGATTATTCTCGTGTTTGTAGCCTGAATTTTAGTGATGGAGCTAAAAGATAAAACTAAAAGAAAAATATATTGAAGACAGAGAGCGTGCCTAGTCGGTCTTCGAATTACCCCCATTACCTTCAAACCAGAAAAAATTCTCTACGAAAGACAGACAGCGACAAGATATTTCTTCGGAAGAAATCTGTGATAAAACAAGCTCTTCAACCGCAGGAAATACATTGGATAACGAGTACGAAATTCATTTGAACAACGATGTATCAAACCAACTCAATATTCCAACGAGTAAGAATGACAGCAGTGATCAGAAAATTAGACATTAGAGGCTCCGATCAAGAATTCTGAGACTGCGGTAACAGCTGATGAGTAACCATAATGAAGTTAACAGACTACGGAGACAATTCGAAGACAACCCAGAAAGTGATCATCTGAATAAAGTAAAAGAAGCAGCCAAATATAAAGGGACAACGACCGTTTTTAAAATTAAATTCATTATTTTCGCATGACAAAACCCGGGCAGTCAGAACAAATCAGGCGGTACTATGTGGTGTGGGGAATAGTATCCCAAAAGGTTACGAATATGGCAGGACTCCTGGTCTAGTGTCAGCTCCGTCACGAAGTACTCTGGACAGGTAGCCTAAATAGAATATGTTGATAGTATTTGTCAGGATTTCCCAATTAGTGAAGGAAAGACTTAGAGGTGAATGTAAAACTCTCAGACCAACAGAGAGGAGTGTAACAGTGATCGCCGATTAAATGATTGGTTAGGTACGGCTTCTCTACGACCGAACCAGTGACAAGTTCATTTGCGTGGTCAATGTTGAAGGTGTATGCGGTACATATATTGTAAAATCTCCTGCTCTCGCGAATAAACTGTTGTGTTTTCTTGTGTAATCCGAGTTCTCTAGTCCTGCTGTCTACTTCCTCGTTAAAGGCTTAGAAGTCTCCGATCTATCACTTTTAGCTCAGAAATGATTACCGAAATGCTTTTCGGCAAAACAATCCAGATTGTGTGCATTTCTATTCACCAGCAGATAAAATACTTACAATGGTTGAATGATGATATCATCGAGTACGTTAAAATAATTCGGTTGGAATCAAAACGTGAAAAACTGAAGTGCCTGACTAATAAGACGGCAGATGCTGTCTCGCTAACTGTGAAATCTATAGTGGAATGTGTGTCTTATTTGTTACAAAAACGGTTATTTTATGTTCTGACTAGATGATTTTCTGGAGACGCAATATAAGCTCTATTTAGATCAGTGAGATTGGGTGGTGGATTTAATGACATGACGAACGCACGCATTATGTGCCGTAAAACGCATCCTGAAATCTGGTTATGAACAAAGGGTCAGCGAAATAGTGATAGGAATGTTTTGCGTCCACTGCTGGTAAATAACAGTAATAGAAGGACTGAAAAGGTGCTCCGTTACTCGTGTCGAGAAAATTCTGAAATGTTTATGTACCATGCAGCAGTGGGCAGCAGTGGGATGATCCTAATGTATTTACTGTAACTGGTAAG